>NW_028318400.1:3160000-3495000 GCF_062004578.1 Staurois parvus | reverse complement strand
GGCCGGCCTGGCCTGGCACATCCACCTTGGGGTCCATGGGTCCTCCGCACGACAGGTCTCTTAGACGGTCTCCTAGGCGGGTCTTTTCCTCTGGACTGGCCCTTGGTGGCCTGGGACATCAGGTTATCGTCTCCGGATCGATCTCTGGCATCTGGTCTTTCCCACAGGATATTATAGCTTCCTTCTAGGGTCCGGTCATTGACACCTCCGATCGCCGGTCTGGTCATAGTCTGGGCCCTCCTTTCTAAATTATTAAAATGAACAGTTTAAGTATTGGATATACATAAAATTATATTACTGGATCCTGTAAGGCAAAAGATGAGTAATATGTTTAAAGGAAATTTAATAATGATCTCAATATCTCCAGATAGGAACTGGTGGGTTAGTCTTCCAACAACTGCAATTGAGACTTTGGATGGCAAGCACGTAATTGGTTGATGTGCACCCATCTATCACTGATTTCACCATACCGGGTAACCTGCAATTTATATGCGACCGGAGAGATTTTATCAATGATAGAGAACGGACCTTTCCAAGATGGAAGGAATTTCCGTTCCTTGATCTGGTCTCTTGCAAAGTTGTATAGATAGACCTTGTCACCAATCTCATATTCCTTCTTGGAGGTTTTGAGATCATAGTATGTCTTAGCACTAGTTGCAGCTCTTTCCAAATTTCGCTGGGCAAAGGCAAAAGCATATTGCAGATGTTTACGTAAATCCTCTATGTACTGGTGTGTGGTGGTAGCATTGATCAAATTTTGATCTGTAGTGCGATACAATAAGTGCTGGGGCAGTACCATCCGTCTACCTGTCATCAGTTCAAAAGATGACATTTTTGTAACTGTATTCGGAGTAGCCCTCAACGCCATCAGGACCAGCGGGAGTTTGACATCCCAATCTTTGCCTGTTTCCTTAACAAATTTCTTAAGGACATTAACGATGGTCTGATTGTATCGTTCTACACCACCACTAGAGGCTGGCCGATAGGCGATATGCAATTTCCTTTTAACCCCCAAAATTTTCCACAATTTGGCCATCACTTCGCTAGTGAAGTGCGATCCTCTATCAGACTCTATCCTCTGAGGTAAACCAAAACGTGAAAATACATGATTTATTAGCAATGCAGCACATGTCTCGGAGCTGTTATTTGGTGCTGGTATACATTCGACATACTTGGTGAATAAACATGTAACTGTTAACATATACCGATTTCCTCGTGAAGATTTTGTTACTGGCCCAATAAAATCCATCTGAAGGTCTGACCAAGGCATACATATCCCCCTCTTCTGGAGAGGTGCTCTGTGAGTTGGCTTGGTAGGTTGAAATTGGGGACATATTAGGCAACCTTGGCAGTATTCCTTCACATCACGTAACATATGAGGCCAGTAGGCATAATCCCGCAGGATCTCATACGTGATCTTCTCTCCACGATGACCGGAAGTGGGAGCATCATGGGCATGCTGTAGCATCAAACCTCTAAATTTAAGTGGGACGACCCATTGTTGTACGCCACCCTTTGAGGTTCGTATCAACAATCCCTGGTATAAAGAGAATTGGGATTTGGATTTCATTAAGATACGTAAATCCTCCTTCCCACTACATACTTCCTTATTTATGGGATTTTGGTTGGGATCTTCTATATGACTATAAAACAAGCCAATTATTGGGTCTTCTTTTTGGGCAGTAATTAAATCCTCACTAGGAGAATCGTGACTCCACTGTAATGCATTCGGATCACCAGCTGTTCTGGCCTGTTGCCTGGTGACAGCTTCAGCCTGTACGGTACCTAAAAATTGATCAATGTCTAACAGTTCACCGGTGATTGCCCCTTCCTTGGCTAGAGAATCGGCCAGATCGTTCCCTTCTTTCTCGGCACCTAGAACCTTGGAGTGGCCTTTGGTCTTCTTGAAGTGCAGGGTGAGATCATTGGACCTTACCAGTTCATCGATGTGACAAAAGAGCTTACCATGTTTCACGGGTTTGTGATTACTCTTGTTCATGTTGTTTCGCTTCCACCTAGGGAAATACTCCACAAAACTATTCCTGACATAATTGGAATCGGTTATGATGGCACACTCTCTGATGTTGAACTCTATAGCCATCTCAACTGCTCTAAGAATTGCAGTAAGTTCAGCAACCTGACTGCTTTTTGGTCCAAGTTTGTATCCCACAGAAATTGGGGTGACACCTTGGGTCCAAACGATTCCAATACCTGCCACTAGTTGGAGCTGTTCCCCATCCTTGTGATGAAAAGCACAACCATCCACATATACACACGGCAGCTGTTTACAGTATTCTTCATCGTAAACCTTGTAGGGAGAGAACAGTTGTTCTTCCAGAAAGTCAGTGTCTGGGGCCCCCATAGCAGGCGTAGTTGCGGAACAATCATGGAGCTCGGCTAGGCCCTGGGCTACTGGACTTTCCTTGTTCTGTTTGTACCGAATTTCAAGAGGCCACCCTTGCAAAGACAAAGTCCAAGCAGTGATGCGGCTATTAGACACATTTCCTCCCTTGATACGTTCACTCTTTAAATACTGTAAAGGCTGGTGTGCCGTTTCAACAATGATCCTCTCTCCCTGAATGTAACTGCGAAAATTCTGTAATGCCCACACGGTGGACAATAGAGCTTTTTCACAGTCACTGAACTTTATTTCAACCGGGGACAAAGTTTTACTGGCATAGGCAATCACCTTACTGACATCATCACGTTTCTGGTAAAGAACAGAACTCATACTTACCTGCGTAAACCCTGTCTCTAGATAGAAATTTTTACCCCCTTCGGGATATCCGAGACACGGGGCTTGTGTGAGACGTTCCTTTAATTCCTTCATGGCGTCCTCCTGTTTCTTACCCCACGACCATTCGACATCCTTCTTCAGTAGGTGAAGCAGTGGCTTGCTTATCTCGGCGTAATTATCAATAAACTTACGCGAGTAGTTTACCATACCTAGGAATGATCTCAATTCTTTAAGGTTAGTAGGGACTTTACAGTTCAGAACCGCCTCAACTTTCTTCTTTTGTGGGTTCAAACCTTCAGCGGTAACTTCATGGCCTAGGAAGTTTACCTTCGTGCGACACCACTGGGCTTTTTGTAAGGACAGTTTAACTCCTGCTGCTTTTAATTGGCCCAGGACATGCCGAAGTTCTGTAATGTGTTTGGCCATATCAGTACTTTTGATCAGGATATCGTCCACATATGCCAACGTCCCCCTTTCGAAGGCGTCTGGCATGGCCTTGTGCATGAACACAGCAAATTCATGTCCGGAATTTATGAATCCGAAAGGCATTCTCACCCAACAATATTGTCGATTCCCAAAACTGAAAGCCAGTTTGTATTGGTCTTCCTCACTCACCTTTATGGTCCAATACCCCTGTGCACAATCCAAGGCTGTAAAAACCTGGGATCCTTGGAGCTGGGCTAGACATTGGTCTATGTATGGGACAGGCCATCCTGACATGTATACACGTTTGTTCAGCTGACGGAGATCAGCGCACAAACGCCATTGTCCATTGGGTTTTAAAATACCCAGGATCGGGTGGTTGTAGGAGCTGTGGATGGGCCGAATTATACCCCTTTCATGTAACTTCCTGATAATCTCAGCTAGAGATTCATAGGAAGCTAATGGTAACCGATACTGTCTTACAAATACTGGTGGGGCATCTGGATCTGTTTGGATCCTAGCGATGTGTAGGTCAGTAGTCCCACAATCGTAAGAATCCTTGGCAAAGATTTCTTGGAATTCAAGGAGAAGCTCTCGGAGTAATTGTCGGTCGAGATCATTGGAACACGCATCGGCGAGGGCCACCATCTCTTCCACTAACTCCTTGAATCCAGGAAAGCTTTCCGGCTGACCTATCTCATATGCCTCTTCAAGTTTTGTGGTGAGGTCATTGGGTATGTGATGTGTGTGTGTGTTCTCCTGCCATCCAGGTTCTTTGGGGTACTCTTGTTCTTTGATTGGGTGATCAAAGACAATTGATGTCTCTTCGATTCGACAGGTGCCATCTTTAGAATCGAATGGATAAATGGACTCTATGGTGAAAATACCCTCTGGTAATGAATGGAATGTTTGTTCAATTAATTGTTCCTCCGACAAATATTCATCGGGGATGAGTCCAATCACCTGGTTAGTGACCCCAAAGGTGTAATATTCAGTCTCTACCGCTAGACCAATAAGGGTCTCTTTGGGTAAGACGATGTCCTGATTGGACAGATTATGTATGTAAATGTACATCGGGGATTGATGTGTGTTGACTAGGGGCGTGTGTGTAATGTTCAGTCCCTCCCCCTGCATTTTATGGGAGAGGCATACTAATGCATCTGACCCCTTCAGTCTATGTCCCTTTTTAACTTGGATGGGGAGTATGAAATTATTTATGCCCTTAGGAATTGTAATCTTTTGGGCTACCTGGACTTCAACAGCATAAGGCATCTGTTGCTGGGATTTTAAAGCTAAGTCCAGATTTTGGTATTTTTCGGGGTCCCCCTTTAGTCGACTCCATAAACAGTCATTAATTAGGTCGACTTGCATTGCAAAGCGATGTAATACATCGTTGCCAAAATAAATTTTAGTTTGGGGATTATCCAAGACTAGGAACACATGGGTGGCTGTTTTGTTTCCTACAGTGACGTTTAAGAGACACCTAGCCATTGAATTGTGATCATCAGAGTCATCAAGGGAGTCTGAAATCCAATGACGCTGAGGTGTGGAGAAACGGATCATTTCCATTTCGGTCAGGTGTTTTATCAGCCCATGGCTTACAAAGCTGTGTTCCTGTCTCAAATCTAGTTTGGCATATTTTGACCTATTAAGACCATTTATCCGGATGGGGATAAACAAGTCACTGTTAACCCTTTCAATACCTGTCAAGAATTGGGTATGATCTCCCCCTTTTCTTGGTTTATCCTCCTGATGAAAAGATATCGTAAGGATGTCATCTTGGAGGGAAATATCTTTTATTTTATCTTGGGGAATTCTAAAAATGTGTTCCTCATCTCTTCTGATAGGGTTATGGTCATCAGGTTTGATAACCGTTACATCAGGAAGTTGGCTGTTCCTGAAATGGATTTCTAATGATCCAGGCCTTTCTTCCACCAGGTGGCAGTGTTGTCGGGAATGGGGAGTTTTAAGTTTCCCATATTTAATCGGGGTATTTACCTGTGACCACAGTATTTGGTTCACACAGTCAACTATGGTGTTCAGCCTTTTTAGGAAGTCCATCCCAATTATCATGTGGTGCCGGGAGATGCTGGCAATGATGATGGGGTGTCTCAGTTCCTTATTACCCAGTTTCAGTTTAAGCCAGGCGGTACCCATGACTTGTAAAGGGTCTCCACCTACACCAATCAATGAGCTGTCAAAGCTTTTAAGTCTCGGCTTGGTGGGCATGACATTCGCCACTTTATCAAAATGTGCCTGTGACATGATGGTGGCTTGGGATCCAGTGTCTATTAAGCCGACAATCAAAAGATCACTGGCATCCTGCACCTGCACCGTGGCATAATATCTCCCATCAGATTCAGTCAGCTCACACATGAAATTAGTGTGGTTGAAGATCTGTGGGCCCTTCAATAACATATGACTGGCTCTTATCTCACCGCATGTGGTGGACACATTACCCTTATCCTCCCTGGTGGGATTCTTGGACTGTCTCAAGACAGAAGCACAACTAGAAGTTGGTGCTCCGTCTGGCTTGTCAATCCCGACGACTTCCGATGCCGCGACTATATTAGGGGCAATAGATGGACACTGAAAAACAGGAGAATCATTAATAACCAACAACTGGTCCCCCTTTGCCTGAGAACTAGCTTCTCTATTAGTAGGCGTGTCAGGGACGGGGCACACATCTCCTGTCATTTGACTCAGTGTCCTCCCCTGTTGGTTTAAGGCTTGGTTGCCTGTTAATTCTGTGACCCTTGGTTGGTCACAGGAGCTGCTCCTAAAAAAGGATTGGATGGAAATTGAGTGACAAGCCTGTTCATTTGTTCAGCCATTTTGCTGACCTGTGCCTCTATTTGTCCAATACGCTCAGAGGAGTCATTCTGTTGATTCTCCCTTTTCCTATACTTGCGCTTGTATTTTGGACGGGACTGGTAATGAGACTCAGAGTCAGAACTACTGCTCTGGTCCCGACGCCATTGTTCTCTCTGAGGTTTTGGGGTCTCCCTGTTATTAAAGGGAGCCTGGGGTACTGTATCCCCCCTTTGAGCCTGAGGGTGTTCTTGGCGTGGAGGAAATCTTTGGAAGTCGGAGTTTTTATTAAAATTGGGATTCTTATTGTAATTATGGTTCCTGTTGAAATTGGGGTTCCCATAAAAATTCCCATGTTGGTTTTGGCGAGGATAATAGAACCTCTGAGGATACCATTGACTCCTTTGATTCTCATCACTGTACTGACCCTTACCATACTTTTTATTCTTCTCACTTCCACTACCGTAGTTTCCTGGCTTTTGCCTATCCTTTCTCACCCACTGGTTTTGGGGTGCAAAGTTATGGACCTCCTTCACTTGCTGGGTTTGAGGTACAAATCTAGGGGAACCATTGGTTTTACCCCCACAGACTACTTCCGCATATGATTTCTTCTCTGCCTGCAAATTTGGATTTGGAGGGGAAACGGTAGTGGCTGCTACTATCTTGGGGCTATTTTTAGGTTCTCTTTTTATCCCGCCCTCACTGGACTGTTGGATCGAGAATAAATAGTCACTCTCTCTCACCAACCAATCAAGAGAGCATCCCTTTCTGTAATCCTTTGCAAGTCCCAATTTTATGTAAGCAGGTAATGCTTCATAGAATAGGGTCTTGAATTCTGGCTGGTTAGGATTGGGATCCTTTTCAGCCAGGAAATAGGCATTTCTGAGGACAGCCAGAAATTCTGCAGGGCTTTGGTGAGGACCACACTTTAAATTGTAGGCCGCAGCCTTGGCAGAGGTTACAGTTTTATAAGGCCCAAATTCCATGTGGCACTTATGTTTAACCTCTCTCCAGGACTGATTGGAATAGGCCCTCAAGGTCTCAAAGAATTGCCGGTATTTCTCTTCAAACACCCATGGCAGCAATTCTATTTTGGTGTGGTCATCTCTAATGCCCAGAATCTCTAACGTCTGTTCATATGTTTTCATGTGTTCGGTGATCTCAAGGGACCCTTTCTTAGAAAACATAGGAACAGTGTCCTTCAGGAACTTAATGACCTTTGGGGTGTCATATCTCCTGAATGACCCCTGGGATTTCCCTTCCTGCCTATATGAAACCTCATACTTTCCTTCTGAGCGCTCTGGAGTGTATCTTGAAAGCTTAGGAGGTGACCTATATTCTGACCCTGACTCACTATCAGATACTTCGCTGTGATGCGGGTATCTCCGCTCATCAGCCTCTGGCTTGACTGGGTTGGTCCGTCTTTGGACCCCAGAATTTATTTGGGCCGTCAACCTTATAATCTGCTCCTCCAGAGTTTTCTGCTCAGATTTTATCAAGGTAAGTTCTGACTGGTCATGCTTATCCCCTGGGTGAACTTTAATTTTGACAGGAGATAACCTCTCTGATCTGAAGTACTCCACCTCATCTTTTAAGTCCTGATACTTCTCTTGAAGTTGTTTTAATTCCTGAAAGTTTCTCTCATACAGGTCCTGAGCACTTCGAAAGTCTCCGACCAATCTATCATAATGTTTCTCGGATTCGTCTAAACGAATACCGGCATGACCAAGCTTCCCTTTCAAAGACTCAATGTCCTGATTTTTGCTTTCTAACAAGAGGCGGGCCTCTGACAACTCTTCCCTTAGAGTCATGGTCCGCTGGGCAGCTCCAGCGGTCATGAACCATAACATGGGCCAAGCTTCTAGGAGAAGTCTGTCACAGCTTCTATCACTTTCTGCTCCAGCAAATGCTATTAAAAACCCAACAACCTGGCCCTTTTGGTTGAACAGGTCCTCAAAGGTGCTCATGGCCTGCTTTTTCTCTTCATCCACAAATTCATTATTGCTATCCCCCAGACCTAATCTCTTGCGGAGATAATCTATTACTTCACATTCAACATACTTCTGCCAAGCACCGGCAGCTTTCCGAGCTGGCTTCATAGCTTCCTGCTCAATGCCTTGAGCCGCCATATTTTCCTCGTTATGCTTGGAAGAGGTGGATCCGTGATTACTGGATGCCATTTTGATATAAAATATATGTTTGACCAAGTGTACAAATATACAATCACCAGTGCGTTTTGTTTTATGGTACGATTTCTATGGATCTCAGCAGTGCCTCCAAATTTATCCTGTGGTGGTTTATGTAAGGATATATATTATTTATAAAGGGCGTGTCCCTTTCCCTTAGATGAAATATTACAGTGCCTCCAGCCGTTAAAATACGGCAAATATTTAGTAAACCAATAATTTGGACACCTTGATAATTTGATCACCACTTATTATTATACCTTGAATTCTTTTAGCCAATATGATTTCGTACCATACACACAAAATTTGCCTTGTAATAGATAAATATAAGAATTTATTTATGTACAAAAATTATATATATATTAACACAAAACGCAAAAGACTGGTGATAAATGAATATTGGTACACACAATCAAAAACATATCCTACCAATGTAAGACACAATAATAAAGTTTCTAACTAATTACATCAATCACAATTTTTAAATGATCTGATTATTTATTAAATTTATTAATAATTAATAATTTCGAATATCTCAAAGGTTATATTCTCGCAAGCCGTGGCCATAGGATTGCAAGAAGCAAGCCCTTGATATATGATACTCTGGTTATTAATCTTCAATAAATTATGAAATATGAAAAAATTTATAATATGGCAATAAACAATTTTTAACAGTAAAATAGGATTTCTCTACATATATCTAACTACCCAATATTGTTGTGATACACTAAGATAATTTTATGATTCCACACAACAGAGAAAATAGGTTAATACAAAATCAAATAAACATCTCACCACACCCGGAATTCAGACTAGGCAACTCTCCCGTGGATTTAGCTGGCAGTGGAACGCCTTTGGACTGATATATAGGGCAAGTGAAAGATTCTCAGTAGGGGAGAATGTAGGAAGTTATAAGATTAGAGGTTTAGGAATTTAGTTAAAGTTTTAGGAAGTTTTAAAAGATGGAAGAGTAGTTGTTCAGCAGAGATCTTCTTCTTGATCAGGTCTTTCCATGAGGTTTTTATGAGGGTTTTTTTTTTATCTTAAAGCACAAGGGCTTTTATATCCACTAGTCCATTGTTCTAAGATACCTTCCCACCAGGCTTCCTGATTGGCTAGTTGAGAAATGTGTGTACATAAGCTATTTCTCACCTGCCCGCCAGGTGGCGGTCATGTATCACAGAACAATGTGAGTATTTGAGATGACTCATACCTTGGGTGGAATCTTAAGGTAATTTCAGGAATTAAATATACGGCTTTTTCCAGATATAGCAGTGATCATACCTATAATATTCTAAATAGGGACCATGGAATATAGGTGTATATTCAGTTATTCCTTCTTGAAGTACCATCCTGTTTGTTTCCTGATAAGACATGTAACTAATGCTATTCTATAATACATCTTACTTCCCATCATCTCAATACTCAAGTTAGTGATATATAGTTCCCATTGCTGAGTATTTAGTGGTGTTTAAAAACTATACCATCTTATTTATAATATGTTTTTGTAGTATATTTTTGTAATTATATACAGTGAACTTTTAGACTTAAATGTCCTGAATTTCACCTCTTTGTTTCAGAATCAACATTTTCTCTGTGTAGGAAAAAAAACTCTGTTTGCCTGGCCCTTGTATTGGACTCATGGTAAACAACTGTTAATGCTTTCACCCTTGGTGAACAATAGTATATTTTAATAGTTTCAGAGGTCTGTTAGTTTATCACACTCTACAAGGTTTGGGTAAGCTCTCAGACAATCAGTTTGGTTCCTCTATTGTCATGTCCAGACCTTGTATATGTTTACCTGCTTATTGAAGTCTGAATAATGGTGTTTGATCACCTGTAGAACTTCAAAATAGTATTGTCTCTAGGAGGAAAGAAAAACAATCCCTTCACGCATTACATTTCTCTAGCTAGATGGTCATTCGACTTTCCAACCAAGACAAATTAACCCCTTAACATCCGGCTATGCTGACTTGATGTTATATAGGATTATGTCTTGATAAATCATGTTTTTGAGACATAATTCAAAAGCCCACAACAACAGGTACTTATATAGTGCCATCAATTTATGCAGAGCTTTACATATATATATATTGTAAATTCACATCAGTCCCTAATCTTCAAGGAGTGTACAATCTAAGGTCCCTAACTTACATTCATACATACACATACTAGGGCCAATTTAGACAGGATCCAATTAACCTACCAGCATGTCTTTGGAGTGTGGGAGTAAATTGGAGTACCTGGAGGAAACCCACGTAGGCACAGGAAGAACATGCAGACTCCAGAAAGATGATGCTGTGGTTGGGATTTGAACGAACGACCCTAGTACTGCCAGGCGGAAGTGTTAACCATTTAGCCTCTGTGCTGCCCATTAAAAAAATGCCATGGTCATGAAGGGGATACAACCGTCTGGAGGTCAAGTGGTTAAACATTTTTTCTGTTGTTCTGTATATTCCAAACTGATGGATGTCTTACTATTGGGTGATGTCTTGCACTTTACTGCCAACAACAAATGATGCATTCCATTATTATTATTTTCAATAGCTAATCTGAGATAAAATAGCAGCACATTAGCCATTAAAATATTTAAAGTGAACCTGTGATTGGTATATGAAAGGCAAAGCAATGGGTTCATTTTAATGTCCCTTTCCCCGGAAGCACATACTGTACTTACCTTTCCTTTGCTCTCTTTCCCCTATATTCAGCTAGTAAGGAACGACAACCCTGGGTGAGTTCCAATACACACTGGTTAGAACCAACGAAACTCGCCCTCATGTGACAGCTCAAGACCAAATACCAAGTACAGAGTCTCATGCTACTGTATACCCAAAATGATATAGATTGGGTTGCTGTAGTAAGGAGGCCATATGGGAGAGTAACTCGGTAAGTATGAAATCCTGAGGGGGTGGACTATATGTTGAAATTGTCCCTTTGCCCTAACTGGGGAAAATGACAGGGTCTCATTAAAGTATACCTAAAACCAAGGCTGTTTTAATACATGGGCACCCCTGGGCACTTCCCAGGGGCCCCAGGTGTATGGGGACCCCAAGATAATTTTGCATTACATCATATTTGCCAACTGTCCTGGATTTGCTGGGGCAGTCATGCTTTTTACTAAGCTGTCCTGGGATGGCCATGTCCTAGGCACCGTCCTGGAACTTGTACTGTGTTCCAGTGTTGTACCCTCCTGATCCCCCCCCCCCCCTCTTACTGAACCACCCCCCCCCTCGACTTTTGTGGTGATTAGTCTTTGGTTTATGGTACTTATGGTACATTTTTGTTTAAAATGTATTTCATTTAAAGTACTAATAAATATATGTTTAATTCTATCAACTATTTATACTTTAATTCTTGAGAGGTATGTAAATTTGGACAGTCTAGCTAGTAGGGGCCCCAATGCATTACTTTGCCCAGGGGCCCATGATGCTATTAAGATGACCCTGCCTAAAACCCTAACGTTTTGAAAAACGGTTAAAATCTTTGTCAGGGTTTTGTGTCCCGTTAGGGAAATTTTTCTTTGCTTTATGACCTAGAAACATATGAAGAGAAAGATCCAAACTCCGAAGGAAATTCCCTTTTGGACATCTGCACTAGATTAGGTTTCTCAACTGAAAGATTTTTCTTCTATTCCTTGTCCAGTAACAAGTATAAGATTTTGGATTTCTCCTCACTTTATGTCCTCATGACAATGCTCAGCGTGGTAAATCACTTAGCAAAAAACCGACAGAGGTTGATAGATAGATAAACACTGTGACAGTGATACATATTCCCATTTGCGTACAATGGGTGTTCACTAAATATAATGGTAAATTAGTATGCAGTATTATAGCTACATTTCACATGTGTTCTCGTTGATAAAATGGAATTCAATATGGCAAAGAGCACTTACTGTTGGGGTTTCCAAAGCACATAAGAAGCTAAATTTGTCTTAGTCCTCCGGGCTTGGCTTCCCTTATAATAAAGATATAATTTAGACAGATTTACATTTCCTAGTGTAAAATGAGGGCCTAGTATGGATTTTGCCCTTTTTTTCTTGTACTTTTGCGTGAGGTTCCCCATTAAAATCCATACCAATCCATACCAGGGTCCGGTTTGGAATATGTGGAGGACCACGTGTCTTTTTTTATCATACAATCCCCCCTAAAATCCATACCAGACCTAAAGAGCCTTGTACAAATTTGGCAGGGGGGCGGGGGGTTATGCTGTTTTTTTTTTCAGTTTGTACAATCCTCACTGTTTACTATCGGCTGACAACTGAAGGTGCTTAAGCTATTCTTCTCTTAAGATTAGGGTTTGTTACATTCGAAAGGCAACAAAGAAGCTATTATACACATATTACACGCAGTACAGGAGCTATTTGTTGCACTTGCATGAATTAAGACTTTTGCAACACAATTTTCTAAATAAATAGACCTCCTAAGTAACATTGCCAGGTTTAGCTAACCTGTAAGTGCTAGTGAGAGCTGTGTGTATGAGGTCTGCAAAAGTCTGTGCACCATTCTGCTTGAGTGCACAGTGTACTGACTATGTCAGAGGTAGGTTTCTTGAAAGCCTGGACTATAACGTGTGGAAATTGTTTTCAGCTGTTCTTTGTGTCGGGGGAACTTTGGGTTCTCATGATTATATGCTCATATGCTGGTCAATTCCAAGACAAGTGACGGATGGCAAAACCTTGTACATTGCCCATCCTCCCTTATTCCTCTACCCTCTGTACCCCTGTCCATGACATGTTTTTCAGACTGCGGCTCCAGAATCCTGCCAGAACAAACACACAAATAGTAACTTTCTGAAAGTCGCTATTTGCATTGACATAGGTACACCCCCTTCAGCTCTGCAAATGCCTGATGCTGATAAGTTGTTGAAGCAATGTCAAGGGGAAGAACATAACTAGAGTGTTAGGAGCTGATACACAATGAATAGTAATAGAAAGATTTAGCTGCACAGGGAGGAATGGGGATCAAGAAACATGAGCTAGAATGGAGAAACATAACTGAAAGATAACCAGAGAATGGAAAGTAAAACTAGCTGTCAATAAATCACAAAAGACATAGAGATAGCATTGTCAATTTATTATTTTTATTATCGATGCAGCCGATATGCAGCTGATAAATAGATTTTGGCAACTGTACAAAATCCAGCCACACTTCATGTAAGTGTTTAAAGTGAACCTATCAGGATAGAAATACACTATATTCCCAAAAGTATTGGGACACCTGTCTTTATACGCACATAAACTTTAATGGCATCCCAGTCTTAGTCCGTAGGGTTCAATATTGAGTTGGCCCACCCTTTGCAGCTATAACAGCTTCAACTCTTCTGGGAAGGCTGTCCACAAGGTTTAGGAGTGTGACTATGGGAATATTTGACCATTTTTCCAGAAGCTCATTTGTGAGGTCAGGCACTGATGTCTGACGAGAAGCCAGTCACGTTCCTCCACCCCAAACTCGCTCATCCATGTCTTTAGGGACCTTGCTTTGTGCACTGGTGCACAATCATGTTGGAACAGGAAGGGGCCACCCCCAAACTGTTCCCACAAAGTTGGGAGTATGAAATTTTCCAAAATGTCTTGGTATGCTGATGCCTTAAGAGTTCCCTTCACTGGAACTAAGAGGCCAAGCCCAACCCCTGAAAAACAACCCCACACCATAATCCCCCCTCCACCAAACTTTACACTTGGCACAATGCAGTCAGGCAAGTACCGTTCTCCTGGCAACCGCCAAACCCAGACATGTCCATCGGATTGCTAGACAGAGAAGCGTGATTTGTCACTCCAGAGAACACGTCTCCACTGCTTTAGAGTCCAGTGGCGGCGTGCTTTACTCCACTGGATGGCTTGGATGCAGCTGCTTGGCCATGGAAACCCATTTCACGAAGCTCTCTATGCACTGTTGTGCTAATCTGAAGGCTACACAAAGTTTGGAGGGTTTTAGCTATTGACTCTGCAGACAGTTGGCGATTTCTGCGCACTGTGCGCTTCAGCATACGCTGACCCCACTCTGTCAATTTACATGGCCTACCACTTGGTGGCGGAATTGCTGTTGTTTCCAGTTGCTTTCATTTTGTTTTAATACCACTAACTGTTGACCATGGAACATTCAGTAGCAAGGAAATTTCACAGATGGACTTATTGCATAGGTGGTCACCCATCACTGTACCATGCTTGAATTCAATTATTCCAATACTTTTGTCAATATAGTGAATGTTCAGACCAGTCACAACACCTGGGGATGAGTTAACAATGTGTCAGGGGGCAGTTCAATAAATATCCTTCACAGAATTCACACAACATTAACAGACCTTTGTGATGATCGTGGCATCAGACCCCTGACCTTCTCATCAAACTCGTGACCGAAGGACTAGCCAATCTAAAACCGCGATGTCACATGCGTAACAATGCCACGCCCAGCTGCGCCCAGCTGCACCCAGCACAACGATTTTCCAGCTAATGGACCACAAATCGATGTACCAGCAGCCTGAGTGCAATTTTTAATAGGTTAGGTTAATTATGCAATTAGCCCTTCACACTGCCACCACCTCCTTTTTGTACAGAGAAAGAGGAAACTTGGCAACATCAGCAATAACACTCTGATGGTTAGATATTCGTCTGTACACCACTGTCACCGCAGACAGGTTATACAGAGGGTTAAACACACATAGTAGCGCTCTTCAGCGGCAGGAATTCATAAGTTGCATTAATGAGCTATAGAAACAGTTCAACACTTTCAGAAAGAAAGATTTATTACTAAAAGGTCAAAAGGGTGCAATAAAAATATTTACAGAAAACAGATGTAACCAATATATATATAAATATACAGAGAACAATAGCACAACAAAGAGGTAACAGAAAGGAGGTTAAAGTACTTGCCAATCAGCCTTGGGTTAAGCAGATCAAGTTTCAGAGCAAAAGGGCACTGTCTCCCAAGTTGGTTCTAATGTTAAATGGGAGAATTCGTCAACCTCCACTCTTAGGCCTGACAGCCTATTTTGTAGTCCCCCAGCAGGGGGTGTCTCTGAACCCAAGGACCAATGCCTCATTTGGGGAGGGGTTGTCTGGGCAGAGACCCAAACTAGAACCAAAATCTCTCATAGCTCATATTTTGGCTCATAACTTTTCCTAGGCACAAGTAACATTCCACCCGCGGGTAGATTAATATGCAGACGCATCTGAGGAATGGTTAGATATGAAATATGTAATACATACTTGAATGGTTCAAGAGATGTAATTTTCTGCTTTCCTATGTACTCCAGCCAGGGAGTGTGACCTATCAAACGATTTGTCTGGTCGTGAGCAATCTGAAGATATGCCTGGTTTTTATGTAAGTCTCTCATACTCCAAGATATGAGACATAGGGGAAAAATGGGTTTTAAAAGTGTTATCTAGTTTCTTACTCCTCTGGAATGTCTTTGAACTCAGGGGAAGGCTTGGGTTATCCTTTTACGAGGTGCCAGATTGCACAGCTTTCCAGCCAGCTCAGCACCCAGCTCAGAGATGTTTTATAGCTGTGCCCTGGCCTGCCTGTGACACTTCCAACATACACACCGACCAAATGTCACTGTGGCTCTCAGAGAGGGAGGGGGAGAATGAGGAAAGATATGTTTGTACAAGATGGATGATACTTTGCCAAGATGGAGGTTGGAGCAAAATCGTTGAACCGCGTCCATCTCTGTGGGTACGATTGCTACAACGTTGCATACCCTAGGGCAGCCATTCTCAACCAGGGTTCCCCAAATTTTGCTAAGGGTTCCTTGAGCTGTGGTTGAATTACCTTGAATTTTATGGTGTCCTCATGGTTTCAGGGTCAAGGCCACTTGGCAAAGCCAGCAGTATAACACCAATCATCTTTTTAGCTATCTGTAAGGGTGGCATTCTGATCAACACTGTAAGTATTTTATTCTTCCTCCTGACTACTAATGTAACAGGCATTTTGCCCATTGCCCCTTGATGAATTTATTTCAATAAGGGATCCCTGAGACCTGAGCATTATTTTAGGGGATCCTCTTGGGTCAGAGTGACCGCTGACATCTTTTTATTTGGCCTTCCATTACTGCACTGTATATCCCATGAATTACTGAACCAGGTCAGTCACAGAAAAGGTGTATTTCCAGTTTTGCTGTCACATTTGAGAAAACACCACTATATGTTTGTTATGTGTTCCCATTCACATAAAGTAAGCTGCAATGTTTAACTCTTTTTAAAGGTATTCTATATATATATTTAGGTACTCTTGAAAATCAGATTTCCTGAGAATGGGGGCAAATTAAGAGGCTGAGTAAAGGGTGAGGTTAATATCAGAGCATATAGCATGCAGTGCCAAATGATGGGCGTGGCAAATTGTGCTTGCAGTGGGAGGGGCTTAAAACATGAATCTGCATACAGAGTGTAGAAGTCAGAAGTATGTATCCTACATAGACCAGGGGTCTGAGGTGGGTAATGTGCATAATTCAGGGGTCAAGTGTATTATGTACAGAGGGTGGGGGTCAGGTGTATGTAACGTACATGCAACATGTATAAGCACTGCATACACATACAGGGGTTAGACAAAAAAAATGAAAACACTACATGATTTCAGGTGTGAAAGTGACGACATGTTTCGTGGTTGAAAGCGAAAGTGATGTAACATTCTTTTGCTTCCGCTGTGTGATGAGACACCTAGCTAACAGGTTGGAAGCCTCATTTTTGTCATTCACTGCATGCATTCCTAGTAATATAGAGTCATGTCAGAGCTTACTGAGCTTCAAAGAGGGCAAATTGTTGGTGCCCATTTAGCTGGTGCCTCTGTGACTGAAGTTGCTAATTTATTTGAGGTGTCGCGAGGTACAGTATCAAAAGTAATGACGGGATATACAGTTTGCGGGAAAGCATTGTCTGATAATATAAAGGCAGTCGAAATGGTCAATTGCCCGAAAGAGACAAAAGGACATTGCTCAGGATTGTGACCGGAATATGAAAACAACTGCTGCAAAAATGACTTCAGAGCTCAGACTTCACAGAACTGAGATCAGGCTCTGCTGTTCTCCTGCATTGGGTGTTGGATGCTGCAGGAGAGCTGGATTACGGCTGTACAAGTGATTATTCTTAAAGGAGCTTTTACGATTGATTCAATGTAAGTGCAATCCTTTTAATAAAGGCTGGTATTTGTTGGCTACCATGCACAGGTGCAGAAGATTCTGAATGAACCAGCTTTAGTAAATCTCCCCCACGAGTGGCTGTTTTATGTTTCCTGAGTGCACTGACAGTGGAGGAGGAAGAGGTTGGGAGCCTCTTGGGGCTCTCTCACACGGACGTTCTGATCGGGTCCGCCTGCCTGTTTTTCAGGCAGATCTGATCGGAACCTCCATTCTTCTCTATGGAGTGGCAGGTGTAAATGGACATGTGTCCGTTGATACCCGCCGACATCTGATCCATTCCGCTAAAAAGGGACGGATGGGGATCCAACATCCCTTCCGTCCTTCGGATCAGGTCAGATGAAAATGGACAGGTGGCTCGTTTTCATCGGACTGCTTATTGAGTAGAGCGAGCAGCTCTGTGTCTGCTCTGCAGCAGCGGAGCGGACACAGAGCTGTCATCTGCTTGCTCCTTGCTCAGCGGGATCAGCGAAGAGATCCCCTGCTAAGAAAGTGGATCTGCTAAATGGTTCCGACCCATGTGAAAGGACCCTAAAAGAGACATTTACCAGGTGCTTTGTTGAGGAGAAGATTGTTCCTAAGGCTGAGAAAAGAGGGAACTGGGACCATAACTATATCCCCAAATGGGAAAATGCCTGCATAGACCTAACAATATATGTTCTTAGGTCCATAGCTGGAGGTGAGCGCATTGCAATAAAGATGATGGGATCCACGGTGCATGATAGTGTCTAGTGCAATTCCAATAGAACAAGGAGTGGAGGAAGATATACCTTTACACTGATATGTGGTTTTGGGACTTTTGACTTTTATTATTATACAAGGCTTACAATAGACTTTTCATTTTCACTATTATACACGGAAGACTGATCAATGCATTTTATATATGATTTTTGTATGCACAGTTATTATACAGAATTCTAAAGATTAATATAGAGGGAGTGCCACATATTTCTAACTAAACAACTATTTGCCACGTACAAGAAGATGTGAGCAGCACCCTAGACACAGGTTTATGAATTGTTATATTGAATTTCTCATACATTTACTGTAGTTTTTTTGTGGTCATTGGGGAGATTTATGAGTTGTTAATTGATCACACAGAAGGTAGTGAAGAAGTGTTACTACGATATATTTCCATTAGAGATGTCCCCTCACTTTTTGTCTCTTTGTGCCTCTTTGTCCCCTCTGAATCAGCCACATTTTGATCACTCTTTGGCCAGCTTAAGACAGCTAAACACATTTTCCTTACTGCACAGCCTGCAAAAGGAATCTGTGACCAGTGACAACCATTCTGAAGTCTCCTAGGGTATGTTTGACGACAGCTCTTTTTAATTGGAATGTCATGGGGGATGCAGAGTCAGTGTCAACAGTAACTTCTACAATCCTGAATAATACAATTATAATTGTGGGTTATTTTTACACAGATTCTCTATGTTTACATTTTCTCAGCAGTCCCGTAATGAATTCATCTTCCACCCGTATCCTAGTGTTAGCTGCATGGGCTGCTCTGGCTATTGTTTTCCCTGTGTAACTCCTCGTCCAGCACCAAGTTTCGATTTCCTTTCTTAGTTTCAGTGTCACGGAACATGGTCACATGGTATTAATATAACTGTATATAAAGAATCTCTTTCATTGGGTATATCAGTTAGCTCTCGACAACAGCAAACACAGCATACTCAAAGACGAACAACGCAGAATGAGGTAAATAATGTATTATCATCCAAATTGCAAGCATTGACCAGACACCTCTAGCTTTAACTATTCCAGCCATTTATATGTTCATACTGACATGTTTTGCTAAGGGATGCATTCATTTTTTTAACAAGTTCCTACTTTATATACCTTTATAATCATGACATTTTTTTCCATTAGATTTTTATTTTTTAAGCACAATATGTAAGTGTTTTCAGTTTTGCATACTACTTTTTTATTTCCATTGCATAATGTCTCTTTTATTTTTTATTCACCAGCATTGTCAGACAATGGATTGTTCTGGCTCTACTTAAAACAAATGTATTCATGAATAATCCACCTATGTATAGATATCCTGCATCCAGATTTGGATCTTCATGTTGTTAGGGGGTCAGGGGATTAGATGTTCATCTGGGTCTGCTTTTCTGTTGTATTAGTTCAACGTATTACTTTTTTTAAGAGGTTCATATCAAGGATATGTCTAAACACCACGGGAGGGGGTTTATGTGTAGCATACTGTATGTATTAACATAAAACCAGTAAAGGATAGTAATAATCCGAACCTACCAACCAACAAGTTAAACAACAGAAAATTATGGAAGGTGGGGAGTTAGGGTTAGTGTTAGCCAATGCTTGATAATTTGTTTTAACTAACTCATTCACCAACCATGTTCCTGCTACATATACTGCACATTTGCATATTTATCTGGATTCATACTTTATAGTCAGTAGCAGTATACAGTGGGGATCGAAAGTTTGGGCACCCCAGCTAAAAATTTGTATTAATGTGCATAAAGAAGCCAAGGAAAGATGGAAAAATCTCCAAAAGGCATCAAATTACAGATTAGACGTTCTTATAATATGTCAACAAAAGTTAGATTTTATTTCCATCATTTACACTTTCAAAATAACAGAAAACAAAAAAATGGCGTCTGCAAAAGTTTGGGCACCCTGCAGAATTCATAGCATGCACTGCCCCCTTTGCCAAGCTGAGACCTGCCAGTGTCATGGATTGTTCTCAATCATCATCTGGGAAGACCAGGTGATGTCAATCTCAAAGGTTTTAAATGCCCAGACTCACCTGACCTTGCCCCAACAATCAGCACCATGGGTTCTTCTAAGCAGTTGTCTAGAAAACTGAAACTGAAAATAGTTGATGCTCACAAAGCTGGAGAAGGCTATAAGAAGATAGCAAAGCGTTTTCAGATGTCAATATCCTCTGTTTGGAATGTAATTAAGAAATGGCAGTCATCAGGAACAGTGGAAGTTAAAGCAAGATCTGGAAGACCAAGAAAAATATCAGACAGAACAGCTCGCAGGATTGTGAGAAAAACAATTCAAAACCCACGTTTGACTGCACGATCCCTCCAGAAAGATCTGGCAGACACTGGAGTTGTGGTACACTATTCCACTATAAAGAAATACTTGTACAAATATGGTCTTCATGGAAGAGTCATCAGAAGAAAACCCCTTCTACGTCCTCACCACAAAAATCATTGTTTGAACTTTGCAAATGAACATATAGACAAGCCTGATGCATTTTGGAAACAAGTTCTGTGGACCGATGAGGTTAAAATTGAACTTTTTGGCCGGAATGAGCAAAGGTTCGTTTGGAGAAGAAGGGGCACAGAATTTAATGAAAAGAACCTCTGTCCAACTGTTAAGCATGGGGTTGGATCAATCATGCTTTGGGGTTGTGTTGCAGCCAGTGGCACAGGGAACATCTCACGAGTAGAAGGAAAAATGGATTCAATAAAATTTCAGCAAATTTTGGATGGTAACTTGATGCCATCTGTGAAAAAGCTGAAGTTAAAGAGAGGATGGCTTCTACAAATGGATAATGATCCTAAACACACCTCGAAATCCACGGGGGATTACATCAAGAGGCGTAAACTGAAGGTTTTGCCATGGCCTTCACAATCTCCTGACCTCAACATAATTGAAAATCTATGGATAGACCTTAAAAGAGCAGTGCGTGACAGATAGCCCAGAAATGTCAAAGAACTGGAAGACTTTTGTAAGGAAGAATGGGCAACGATACCTCAAACAAGAATTGAAAGACTCTTGGCTGGCTACAAAAAGTGTTTACAAGCTGTGATACTTGCCAAAGGGGGCAGTACAATATATTAACTCTGAAGGGTGCCCAAACCTTTGCAGACGCCATTTTTTTGTTTTCTGTTATTTTGAAAGTGTAAATGATGGAAATAAAATCTAACTTTTGTTGACATATTATAAGAATGTCTAATCTGTAATTTGATGCCTTTTGGAGATTTTTCCATCTTTCCTTGGCTTCTTTATGCACATTAATACAAATTTTTAGCTGGGGTGCCCAAACTTTCGATCCCCACTGTACATACAAACTATAGGAGAGTTGAAAGGATAAGTTCACTCAAAAAAATAATAATAAATTGCACATTTTTTGCAGGTAAAAAAATGCGCATTTATAATGTTTTTTTCTTAGGAGTCTGCAGAGCATTGCACTCACAATCAGTAGATTACAGGTGTAATGTCAGGCTCCTGCAGACATTCAGTACAGCTGTCTGCCTGTACCTACCATATGGGCAGACAATTACTGAAGTGCAAGAAGAATAATGAACTATGAGGGCGCTATTTGGTGCCCTTGCAGTTTGCTAAGAATTACAATCCATCTGCCATAGTGGCAGACAGGACTTGTAGTTCATTCATTCACGGATCTGTGTGAATGAATGATGTGACTGTGTGGACAGAGCCCCGTACAACCGCCTTGTTTTTAAATTGTGACAGCGGGTGCGGGGAGCAGATTCCCTGTCTGTTGTCACAAAGGGGGAATCAGGGAGTTTGGGGGAGGTGCACAGTAACACCAAAATCTGTTACCAATTTAACTTTAATATGCTCTTTCAATTTTAACAGAATGTCCTTTTTAAACACTTTATGTGGTGGCTGTGTCCATTTTCAGGATAAAAACATTTTCAGTTCAATTCTTAACTCCTTAACAATGAGCATTGGCATATATGCAACCTCACAGAAGTGGGTCTTCTTCCATGGGGCTGCTTTTATGCACCGCTGTGTTTGTGCTAAGAGTGCACTGCACAGCGCAATCCCAGCACATAGACCAAGAGGTCACCGAGAGCCCCAGGTTTCGTACTAACAACCTGGCTCCTGATCACTATGACAGCGTCTGATTGGCTATCACAGTGCTCAGTCACTGTACAGCCCACCTCTATGTATTTTTTCTCCTCTTGGACTACACCAGAGTCCGACGCCAAAGCATCCTGGAGTTAATGAAATCACTTTATTTATCCATGAAGACATCAAAAGGAATCAATTCTTTGTAAGGTATTGACGCGTTTCAGCCTCTTGTAGCGGTCCTAGTCATAATATGACTAAGCGCCTAGTAAGTTTTCCCTTCTTGCCTCTTCTGCAACCATTTAATTGCAGCCTGAGCCCTCAGAGAAGAGAGTTGAACATTGATATAGATATTAGTTGATATTATATTAATCGATATTAGTTGGGATTCATTTTTATAATTTTTTAAAATAATTTTTATATTATTTATGGTTTATATTTTCTGGTGACTTTTATATAACTTTTATTTATCTTTTTGGTGATAGGATTTTTTTTTTGTACTCATCATTTATATGATTGTACTTTTCATCTGTATAATTTTGAAACATGTCAGAAGGGACCTTACGTGCTGATGTCACGCCGCCGAGTTTGTGTTTGTTCGTAAGTTCAGCCGCATTGTTTTTTGTCTCTCTTTATTCCATGTTCATTATAATGTGTTTTTAACTAGTTTTGGTAATAAAAATACTACACTATGTACTTCACTCTGGGCTCCGTGTGGTGAGCAATTTTCCAATAGGGTATGTTTTTTGGTTAACGATCCTGCCATGCTGAAGAGTGAGGACATGCCTATGTTGGCTTGAGTGTCATACTATTGAGTTTCTGGTGAGTGCACATTGGTAGAGGAGTTGCACTGAAGATTGGTCACGGATTTTGGATTCATGTCACCATATTGCACTTACAGTGGAGATTGCTGATCATTTGCACTTTTCATGAACAGTTGTATATTGTTGCACTAGCATTTTTTCACTCCAAACAGTACAATAATTTGAATAGTTATATATGATTGCACTAGCACTTGTTCGCTTTAATAGTATATGAGTCATTAAGAGATTTATATACATTTTTTATTAAATTATGGTTGATTATTTAGTTATATAATATTGAACTTATGCTCATTTTCTACTGTATGAGTTGCACTATATATGGTTTTATTAATGTGATTTAAGCGCTGCGCTATTTGTTTTATATTTTCTTATTGGGTTGGTTCACCTTTAAGTGCTAGCAGCTCTTGTCTCTAAGCGTTCACTGTGCTCTTTCTCCTTTTTTTTTAATACTGCTATTGTACCTGTCTTTTGACTCCTACCAAATGGGTTAATGCTCAGGCATTCACCTGTGTGCCCGAACAGCCAAGGATTGAATCGAACTTGTGTTCAAACCGAACCTTAAAGTGTTACTAAACCCACAACAGTAAAATCCGCCTGTATATGCTGTAAAGCATGCTTATTATACTCACTGTGAAACATAAGTGAGTGTGTAAAAATGATGTTTGATCATTGTGTAAAAATGATGTTTGATCCAGTCTTCTCTGATCCTCCCTTTCTTCTACTGTCCCCTATCCATCTGCTGATAGAACAGAACCTTGGGGGCAAGCTGCACATGCTCAGTTTGGTGTATTGCTAGAGATTTTTTTTTTCTGGGAGAGTGTATGTGATCAGCACAGGGCCAAGCAGCACTATCCAGACAGAGTGTCAGGGATCATGCAGCCTCATAGGACAATCAGGGGAGAATGAAAATACCTCCTACAAGCTTTAACCAGTACTCTGCTGGACACTAATAGAAGTTACAAGATTGCTCTAACTGCTGATAAGAAAAGGTATTTAGCAGTTTATAGTTACTAAAATAATTGCATTTTCATGTTCTGTGTACTGTGGGAGACCAGATATAGTGAATGCAGGGTCCTGGGTTTAGTAACACTTTAAGCTCATTCCTAGTCATTTTACATTAATGTGATCAGTAAGTTGTAAACATAAATTTAAACAATAAAATAACAAATGTGGCATACCTTAAATATTTGACACCCAAAAAAGATACTTTTTAAACTCCCTTCTCTATAAAACTCCCTTCTCTATAAAACAAAACAATTGTCAGCAATATGCATGAAATTAATATTACAAAGGGTGAGAAAAGAAACAGTGGAAATGATAGTGTTCAGTAACATTCGGATTCAGTGGAAGAATGCCCTCTTACTTACTAGTCTGTTGAAAAGTGCTTTCTTACATTGTTGATCAATAGGAATACTACCTTATTCACAGATAGCAATGATTTGTGATGTCAGTGATTACTGACGGACTGAAATTGTGCATTGCTTGACTCTAGTAAACTCAACAACACAAAACCCTGGTTAAGAAAGGATACACAAGAGGTTAGTAGGTTGCTGTGGACAGTAGCACAATACTTATTTCAGGCACTAATAAAATATCTACAATTGTTTACGCACTTTCTGAAATGCCTTTAAGTGTAAATTGTCCATTCACTCCAAATGATAGCATGTTTTGGAATTAACAACCTATAGTGCTAATGAGATATTATGGTATGTTAGATAATCATGTGGCCCTCATTTGTTACCCTGGAGTATGTGTTCAGTTACTGACGCATTACTTTTTTAATACAAGTTTTTTTTATCTCTAACTTTTCAGTGACATCTTAAAGAATTCCTTGATGGATCGTCTATTGAAACTTCAATGCCATTTTACTTGGAACCTGCTTGGAGAAGATATAGACATTGATCATGTGGAAGAAAGGGTAAATGACCAGATTTCGTTTTTGTCAGATGCAAAGAAACACAGGATGTATAACATTCTGGCTTACCTAAAGCACCTCAAAGGAGACCATGAAGAAGCTTTGCTCCAGCTCCAAAAAGCTGAGGCACAGATCCAAGAGTCCAGCGAATCAGAAGATGCAGATGTTAAGAGAACTGTCATGTATGGTAATTTTGCTTGGGTTTTCTACCACCAGAAGCAGTTTATCGAGAGTTCCACCTATGCTGAAAAGGTGGAGATCATTTTAAAGCAAAATGAGCCTCCTTCAAAGAAAAGCATTCTCCTGTTAGACATATATGGTGAACAAGGTTGGACTTACTTATCCTTTACAGGAAATTACTATCATTGGGCTGCTGAGTGCTTTGAAAAAGCTCTAGAACTTGACCCAGAAGATCCAGAATCAAATTCAGGCTATGCCATGGCTGTGTATAGAATGGAAGGTTTCAGCTTCAACAGCAAAAAAGCAAACAAATCTTTTCCACTCTTGGAACGAGCTGTTAACTTAAATCCCAGCGATACAGTGGTGAAGGTTCTCCTTGCTTTGAAATATCTATATATGAAGAATCATGATCAAGGAGCTATGTTAATAGAACAAGCTCTACAAGAACAGCCAGAATCCCCTTATGTTCTTCGATATGTGGCAACATTTTACAAAAGAAGAGGACAGATAGATAACGCTATTGCAATATTTAAGAAAATACTCACTTTAACTCCCACCTCTTGTGCTGTTTATTATCAACTTGGCACTTGTTTCAAACAATTGATAAGAATGCCCAAAGCATTAAAAGGCCAGTCTACCCATGACAATAGGCAGCAAAATGCTGAAGCCATTGCAAATGCAATATTTTACTCTGAAAAGGCTGTCGAGCTAAACAGGTCATCTGTAGCAGCACACAATTTATTGATTAATGTATACATGAAAACTAATGAATACCAAAAGGCAAAAGAAGTATTTGGCAAAGCTCTGACCATAAAGAGTATGAGGTGTGAAGAGAAACAAGAGCTCCATCTCAGCTGGGCACAATATTTAATGAATTCTAGAAAATCAGAGTCTGAAGCAGTGAGGCATTTTAAGGAAGTGATAAAGATACAAAGTGAAACATGGTTTAGAGGAACTGCCATAAAAAAACTGCAAAGCCTTGCTGAAACCATGATTGTCCAAAATGCAATGGATGCTACTGGACATGCTTTGCTTGGGTACATCCACCAGCAAAGAGGACAGGACATCGCAGCATTGGAGTACTATGAAAAAGCCCTCCTACTGGATCCAGACAACCAGGAGTACTTAGAAGCTTGTTCTGCTTTGCAAGCCACATTATCATGACATAATACTGTTCTATAAAATTAGAAGATGAGAATGTACTAAGTGCATCAAGATATAGCAGTCATTATCTGATTTGATCTTACCTGCTTTCAATATTGTAATGTAAATCTGGCGATGGTTACTACACTTTTTAAAGTTATACTGATTTAATCTTTCTGTCAATTAGATATGTAAGAAATTATTGTGGATCCATTTTATGAAACAAGGAGAAAAAATGCTTCATAATACCCTTAGATAATCCAATTCTATTTCTCATTTTCAAAACTGTACATGAGCAATGGCTGCTGGATTACTGAGTCAGGACCGTTAATAAGTAGTCCAAAGAGGCGCCGTCACTTCACCCATGCAGGAAGGTGACAATGTGGCTAATTTACTAAATGAGTGGAATATGTTCACTTTGCAAAGTAAATGTTTACTTAGTTTAGTGAATGAGGTGAAGCTGTCCTGATTTAAACTATCTAATCATATACCAGCAAAAATTCATTTGTTTCTCTTTTATGTGATTAGGTATTCTTTGCAAAGTGAACTTTCACCGCATTCACTAAGTGAACATTCTCTTGGAATGGGAAAATTCAGTTTACAAAATAAACATGTTCTGCTCCTTTGCTAAATCAGCCACAATGTCTCTGCCAGGGACCCCCTGACCTACTTACTCATCTTGCCAACATTCAACTATCTGCTCCTTCCTCCACTGTCACAAGACTAAGAGAGTGATGTCACCACTCCCCCTAGTCGCAGACACTGCTGATTTTAGTGCTGGCTGTGATGAAGGACACAAAAGCAACATACTAATAATCATCATGCACCCAATATCTCTAGAGCAGGGGTGTCAAACTCCATTTCACTGTGGGCCGTATCAGCATTATGGTTGCACTCAAATGGCCAGTTGTATCTGTAAGACTAGATGTCCAGAGCACCCCACCCCCCATTACATCATATGTCAAGAATCCCACACCCTCCCTAACATCACTGTGCACCCCCTTTGGGGGCAGAGCTAGACATCAGAAAGTGCAGGGTCTGGAGGAGGACCAGAGGTAGGGTGGAGTCAGTTACCAAAGTCTGCTGAATGCTGAGACCAGGGGGGGCAGAGATGAGGGGGTGCTGCAGCTATACTGAGAGGTGCAGCATTTGGCAGAGGAGTTCTATTCTCCTTTCTGCTTCCGACTGCTGAGACAAGATGGGGGCGGAGACAAGGATAGGTGCAAGGGCCACATGCAATGACCTGGAGGGCCGATTTAGTACATGTTGGTACTTCTTAACTGTCTTGTATTGTTCTGGCTTTTCATTGTGTTGTAGCATTTACTGAAATAAAAAGTTGTTACATATTAAGAATTGCAATCAACAGATCATTGAGATAAAATAAATATTCCTCTGAATTTCTCTGTGTTAATAATATAAACAATATACACTACTACAATTGCATAACAAGGGTCTCTTAAACATTTTCTCCATTGTTCTTCAAATTCAAGCTGATGGATGACTTGCTATTGGGTGATGTCTTGCACTTTACTGCCAACAACCAATAATGCATTTCATTATGATTATCATCAGTAGCTAATCTGACATAAAATAAAAGCACATTAGCATGTAAAATATTCAAAGTGAACCTGTACTTGGTACATGAAAGGCAAAGCAACAGATTAGTTTTATTGCCCTCTACCCAGCAGCACATACATACCTTTCCTTTGCTCCTCTTCCCCTATATTCAGATACTGGGAGTGAGGAAAGATAACTTATTGTAAGCTCCAAGGTACACTGATCAGAACTTACAAAAGGCCATTGTCAGAAGACAGAGCCTGTCACACATATCAAATGCTACTGTATACCCAGAAGTAGCAGGTATTTTCCAACACCAAAAGTATACAGACTGGGATGCTGCAGCAACGAAACAGTATGGGAGAGTGGCTTGATAAGTATGACAGCCTGCGGGGGTGGACTATCTGATGGCATTGTCACTTTGCCCTGACTGGGCAAAATGACAGGGTCTCTTTAAAGATGCTCTAAACCTCTGAAATGAGAAATGAACAAAGCATATCCTTCTATAGTTGGGTACACACCTCAAATGATAGCATTGAGTGATTTCTGTCTGCAGTCGCATTCCTTTCCTATTTGCATCAATCATTTCTGACAGGTGGTATCAAATCCAAGGGATCAAGTGATTGACAGCCTCAGCTTTGCATGTTTATTTATGAGATTGTGTAGGGCGGGCTGTGTCCCTCCTCTCCACTCAGGTCCCAGGTTACACTCAGCTCTCCTCTCTGAGCTATGCAGTGTATGATATCAGATCCCTGCCCCATGCATCTGGAAGCTCAGAAAATCTGTTAATTCTGGACTTTAAATGACTGTAGAGAAGAGTGGACTGCAAATAATCAGGTACAGCCTATGTAGGAGGATTTGTTTTATCTCTGTGTATCATCTGAGGCTTGCCACTTCAGTGGGTATATGTAAAAAATATACTTTAAAATATATCTAAAACCAAAACGTTTTTCTTTGTTTTGGTTAGAATGGAAACAGGTTAAAACCTCTGTCAGGGTTTTTGCTGTTTGTATCCCATTAGGGAGATTTTTCTTCACTTCCTGACCTAGAGACGTACATTGCTCAAAAAAATTAAAGGAACACTTTTTAAGCAGAGTATCAAGTCAATGAAACTCCTGGGATTTCGATCTGGTCAGTTAAGTAGCAGGGGGGGTTGTTAATCAGTTTCAGCAGCTTTGGTGTTAATGAAATTAACAACAGGTACACTAGATGGGCAACAATGAGACGACCCCCAAAACAGGAATTGTTTTACAGGTGAAGGCCACTGACATTTTTTCCCTACTCATCTTTTCTGACTGTTTTTCACTAATTTTGCATTTGGCTAGGGTCAGTGGCACTACTGGTAGCATGGAGGTGATACCTGAACCCTACAGAGTTTGCACAGGCTGTCCAACTCCTCCAGGATGGCACATCAATACGTGCCATTGCCAGGTGGTTTGTTGAATCTCCCAGCACAGTCTCAAGAGCATGGAGGAGATTCCAGGAGAGAGGCAGTTACTCTAGGAGAGCTGTACAGGGCCATAGACGGTCCTTAACCCATCAGCAGGACCAGTATCTGCTCCACTGGTGTGAATGTCTCTGACCAAACAATCAGAAACAGACTTCATGAGGGTGCCCTGAGGGCCAGACGTCCTCTAGTGGACCCTGTGCTCACTGCCCGGCACCATAGAGCTCGATTGGCATTTGCCATTAAACACCATAATCAGCAGTTCCGCCACTGACACCCTGTGCTTTTCACTCTGAACACATGTGACAGACGTGAAAGGGTCTGAAGAAGCCGTGGAGAACATTATGCTGCCTGTAACATCGTTCAGCATGACCGTTTTGGTGGTGGGTCAGTGATGGTCTGGGAAGGCATATCCATGGAGCATCCACAGACCTTTACAGGCTAGACAATGGCACCCTGACTGCCATTAGGTATTGGAATGACCTACTGTCAAACCCTACGCTGGTACAGTGGGTCCTGGGTTCCTCCTGGTGCCTGACAATGCCCGTCCTCATGCGACCAGAGTATGCAGGCAGTTCCTGGAGGATGAAGGAATTGATACCAACGAATGGCCCCCACGCTCGCCTGACCTGAATCCAATAGAACACCTCTGGGATATCATGTTTCGGTCCATCCGATGCTGCAAAGTTGCACCTCAGACTGTCCAGGAGCTCAGTGATGCCCTGGTCCAGATCTGGGAGGAAATACCCCAGGACACCATCCGTCGTCCCATTAGGAGCATGCCCAGATGTTGTCAGGCATACATACAAGCACATGGGGGCCATACAAACTACTGAGTACCATTTTGAGTTGCTGCAACGAAATTTCAGCAAAATGGACTATCCTGCTGCATCATTTTTTCACTTTGATTTTCGGGGTGTCTTTGAATTCAGTCCTCTGTAAGTTGATCATTTTCATTTCTACAAACAATGGGCATCCTTACATTCCTAACATATTACCCAGTCTGTATATGTATAGATATCCACCATGAAATTTTTCTCCATTGAGATTTGATGTGTTTTGAAAGTGTTCCTTTCAATTTTTTCAGCAGTGTATAAAGAGAATAAACCAAACTACAATGTGAAGAGAAATTCCCTTCCAGACATCTGTCACTAGAATAGATGTCCCAGATGGAAGATTTTACTTCTATCAACTATAAGATTTTGGATTTCCCATCACTTTCAGCCTGATTGACAATGGTCATTGTGGTGAATCTCTGAATCTCTGCCTGATAGATAGATAGATAGATAGATAGATAGATAGATAGATAGATAGATAGATAGATAGCACTGTGACAGTGACGCATACTCCTGTTTGTTTAACCACTTTCCACCCGCAATATACTGGGGACGAGTGGCAGCTACAGGACCAGCGATATACCGTACGTCACTGGTCCTTTGCCAACATAGGGAGGTACTGTCCCACCATACACAGCAGAATTAGAGTTCCAGCAGGACCCGGAGATCACTATGCCATCAAATGATCACATCGACAACAAAGCTTTTATGAACCAATCTGATTTATAAAAGCTTTACTTTTGTTCCTGTTGAGCTGTGATTGTTCTTACATGACATAGCTGGAGCCAATCACAGATCACTATTATATTGAATTGTCATGAACTTAACACATTCATGACAGTTCAAAGCTAGCTTTACATTGCAATGCAATGATCTTCAAAAAAAGAAAATCCCTGATCACCTCCCCAGAGTAGTACAGTGTCACTATGGTAACATTGCCTTACTCTGATGAAAGTAAAAAAAAATAGTAAAAAAAGAAAAATAATGTTTAAAAAGAAATAAAAAATGTTTAAAAACATTATTGAGAGACATTTTTATTTTATTTTTTTAACTACTTGCCGCCCACCCGCCAACAATGTGCAGGCAAGAGGCGGCTATAGGTAGAGCGGCATAATCTTACGGCGCTTTCTATTTTTGGGTGTGCTGTCCAGTGAGAGAAGAACAAACACTGCACTGTGTAAAAGCACTACATTAACCGCCCCTTTTAACCCTTTGATCACCCAGTCACCCAACCAGTGTCATTAGTACAGTGTCAGTATATAGAATTTTTTGCTGATCACTGTATTTAGAGATGAGCGAATCGAACATGATGAAGTGGAATTCGTTTCGAAGATTAGGAAAAATTAGATTCGCGCCGAATCCGAAAATTAGCAAACTTTGGATGCACGAATCGAATTTTCCCAAAAATGGCGGCGACATGTGTGGCGACGGAGCGGGGATCTCTGGGAAGGCGCGCAGACAAGGCGCGCTGACCCATAATGCATTCATTCATGACATGTGATCGCATTAGCCAATCAGCAGCCAACCAGCCAGCACTGTGTAATGGTGGAGCTATAAATCGCGGCCATCTTAGAATTCTCCATTAGCCTCCGGTCATTCAAGAGAGACAGACCTGTCTGTATTAGGGACAGAGTTAGGGCCACAGAGACTTTAGGGCCACAGAATCGTTACTCAGGGACACAGAATCGTTACTCAGGGACACAGAATCGTTACTCAGGGACACAGAATTGTTACTCAGGGACACAGAATTGTTACTCAGGGACACAGAATCGTTACTCAGGGACGGAAACAGAATTGTTACTCAGGGACACAGAATCGTTACTCAGGGACACAGAATCGTTACTCAGGGACACAGAATTGTTACTCAGGGACACAGAATCGTTACTCAGGGACACAGAATTGTTACTCAGGGACACAGAATCGTTACTGAGGGACAAAGAATCGTTACTGAGGGACACAGAATTGTTACTCAGGGACACAGAATTGTTACTCAGGGACACAGAATTGTTACTCAGGGACACAGAATTGTTACTCAGGGACACAGAATTGTTACTGAGGGACACAGAATTGTTACTCAGGGACACAGAATTGTTACTGAGGGACACAGAATCGTTACTCAGGGACACAGAATTGTTACTCAGGGACACAGAATTGTTACTCAGGGACACAGAATCGTTACTGAGGGACAAAGAATCGTTACTGAGGGACACAGAATTGTTACTCAGGGACACAGAATTGTTACTCAGGGACACAGAATTGTTACTCAGGGACACAGAATTGTTACTGAGGGACACAGAATTGTTACTCAGGGACACAGAATTGTTACTGAGGGACACAGAATCGTTACTCAGGGACACAGAATTGTTACTCAGGGACACAGAATTGTTACTCAGGGACACAGAATTGTTACTGAGGGACACAGAATCGTTACTGAGGGACACAGAATTGTTACTCAGGGACACAGAATTGATACTCAGGGACACAGAATTGTTACTCAGGGACACAGAATCGTTACTGAGGGACACAGAATCGTTACTGAGGGACACAGAATCGTTACTGAGGGACACAGAATCATTACTCAGGGACACAGAATCGTTACTCAGGGACACAGAATTGTTACTGAGGGACACAGAATCGTTACTGAGGGACACAGAATCGTTACTCAGGGCCACAGAATCGTTACTCAGGGACACAGAATTGTTACTCAGGGACACAGAATCGTTACTGAGGGACACAGAATCGTTACTGAGGGACACAGAATCGTTACTGAGGGACACAGAATTGTTACTCAGGGACACAGAATTGTTACTGAGGGACACAGAATTGTTACTCAGGGACACAGAATCGTTACTCAGGGACACAGAATCGTTACTGAGGGACACAGAATCGTTACTGAGGGACACAGAATCGTTACTGAGGGACACAGAATCGTTACTCAGGGACACAGAATTGTTACTCAGGGACACAGAATTGTTACTCAGGGACACAGAATCGTTACTGAGGGACACAGAATCGTTACTGAGGGACACAGAATTGTTACTCAGGGACACAGAATTGTTACTCAGGGACACAGAATTGTTACTGAGGGACACAGAATCGTTACTGAGGGACACAGAATTGTTACTCAGGGACACAGAATTGTTACTCAGGGACACAGAATCGCTACTCAGGGACACAGAATCGTTACTGAGGGACACAGAATTTTTACTGAGGGACACAGAATCGTTACTGAGGGACACAGAATCGTTACTCAGGGACACAGAATTGTTACTCAGGGACACAGAATCGTTACTCAGGGACACAGAATCGTTACTCAGGGACACAGAATCGTTACTTTCTGCTTCACAACCACTATTGTACGTTCAAAGAGTTAAATCCTGTTTTATGTTTGGGGTGCTTATTGAATTAAAGAGTATGTCAGACAACACGCAGAGGAGTGGCAGATTAGGCAATGTTTCAGGAGCGAGCAGACGTGGCAGCAGAGGAAGGGGTCGAGGCAGCACTAGTCGCAGCCAGAGGCCAGTGCTCCCGGTGTCATCCAGCGGTCGTGTCTCCACCGACAACCCTGCCGTCATCGATTGGTTGGCTCGGTCGTCTTCCTCTTCCCAGGTCACCTCTGACACCTACAGCCAACGGTCGGTGGGTACGTCAGACACAACCGTTAGTTGACATGGCCCGGGAGCAAGCCCACTGAAATCACGTGTCCTCTACCTGCCCCTGTCCTTTGGTGTTGCCTCACCAAGCGAAGTATCGCATGCTGTGGGCTCAGCCCCACTGTACAGTGAGGAAGAGCTAACAGAGGGCGGTCAGGAACGGGGGGAGACATCCGCCTCTTCAGCAGCCAGGCGAAGAAGTACTGGCGAGGAGAGTGGCTCGGTAGCCGGTCTAGAGACAGGTCTGTCTCCTGACCCAGACGCAGCCGAGGGGGCTAGTAGTGAGGCAGAGACCCTACTTGATGATGAGGAGGTTGATCGCACTTGGCAGCCTCGTCGTCATCAGGCAATTTCTTCCGCATCATCAGGAGAAGAGGGTGCCAGCTTGGCAGCGAGCAAAACAGTCGGTGGGTTGCCCAGGAGGCAGCAGGGTCGCAGCAGTGTCAGTGGAGGCAAACGGCCACGGAGTAGAGCACCAGCTCCACTGCAGCCTACCACCACGGCCAGTAGTGGTGCCGGTGTGCACGGAGGAAGTAGCAGTCAGCCAGTGAGGAGTAGCGGGGGCAAAGTTTCCTACTCGGCGGTGTGGCAATTTTTCGTCAAGCCGCCCGAGGAAGTAAACGTAGCCGTATGTCGACTATGTAGCCAGAAAGTCAAGCGTGGCCAGGGGGCCCATGTTGGGACTACAGCGTTGCGTCAGCATATGCAGCGTCGCCATTCGGTGGCCTGGGAAAACTGTGATAAAGATACGGCGGTTCTGCCTGCCCCAGCCCCCGCTCCATCACCCGCTCCGTTACTTGCTCCGTCACCCGACGTCAATCGCCCTCTATCAGCCAGTCAAGGCTCCAACACCTCTGCTGAGGGGAGTTGTCGCTCGTTGGCATCTTCCGCTCATTCAGATGCTCCTTCTCCTGCTACTCCTCTTCACGGATTCCGTCAGCAGTCTTTCTTGGAATCCGTTTCCAAGAGACAACAGTTTGCGAGCACGCACCCGACGGTGCAGAAGCTGAACATCCTCCTGTCCAAGTTGCTGGTGCTGCAGTCCCTCCCTTTCCAAGTGGTGGACTCAGCACCTTTCCGAGAAATGATGGCTTGTGCCGAGCCGCGGTGGAGAATGCCAAGCCGGCATTTCTTCGCCAAAAAGGCAGTGCCAGCCCTGCATTCACATGTAGAAGAGATGGTGGGCCAGTCTTTGAGCATGTCGGTCTCTGCCAAAGTGCACGGCAGCGCCGACGTGTGGAGCTGTAACTACGGTCAGGGACAGTACATGTCATTTACGGCCCACTGGGTGAACGTGGTGCCGGCACAGCCGCACCAGCAACTTGGACAGGTCACGCCGCTTTTGCCTCCACGTTTGCACGTCCTTGGTCCAGCAAAGATGTCCGCCTCTACCACCTCTTCTTCCGCCGTGTCCTCAGCCGCCACCCCCGTGCCAAGTCCCATTACCCGACCGGCATATCACATGTGCAGGGCGCAACGGTGTCATGCTGTGCTGCACCTGGTATGCCTTGGCGAACGTAGTCACACAGGGGAGGAACTTCTCAGTGTAATGAACAGAGAAATCGACAGATGGCTGTCTCCGCGCAAACTGAAAATCGGAACCATGTTGACCGACAACGGAAAGAACATGGTGTCTGCTCTGCGTCAAGGAAGGTTGTGCCATGCGCCATGCATGGCTCACGTGTTCAATCTGGTTGTCAAGCGGTTCCTAAAATCCACCATCCCACTGCAAGACATCCTTAAAATGTCACGTAAACTTTGCATGCATTTCAGCCATTCCTACACCGCAAAGCACACCCTCCTTGAGCTGCAGCGGCAGAACGGAATTCCACAGCATCGCCTGATCTGCGACGTTGCAACAAGGTGGAATTCAACCCTACATATGTTAGACCGCCTTTACGAACAGCGAAAGGCCATCACCGATTTCCTGATGTTACAAGTGGATAAAGGTACTCCCCTGTGTAACTTAGATGTCAGCCATTGGCAGCTCATGCGTGACACCTGCCGCTTGCTCAGGCCCTTTGAGGAGGCCACGCTATTCGTGAGTCGGCAGGACTATGGGATGAACGACGTCATTCCTCTGTTGCACGTCCTGGAACAAATGCTGTTAACAATGGGTGGTCAGGGTGCGGTAGACGTGGCGCACAGATCTCAACGCCACATGACCCCTGTGGGGGCAGGACAGGAAGAAGAGGAGGAGGTAGAGGAGGACATTGGTGCTCAGGAATTATTGAGTGAAATGGGTGGTTTTTCCACTCAGCGGACAGGAGTGGAGGAGCAGGAGCATCTGGTAGAGGAGGAGGAGGAGACAGAGGACCCAGACGCACCGTGGCAGTATGCTGTGGAGATGGAGGCAGGGAGTCCCTCGCATTCCTTGGCACAAATGGCCCATAGCATGCTCGGTTGCTTGCGTAGCGACAGCCGAATAATAACCATCAGACAGAGGGATGACTTTTGGCTGTCCACCTTGTTGGACCCTCGCTACCGTTCCAAAATGGTGGCCTTTTTCACACCTGCTGAGAGGGAGGCCAAAATAACGTACTATAAAAACCACCTATGTAGTCAGTTGGTCTCTGCCTTTCTGCGCCAACGTCCATCCTCAGACACTGTGGGCCCTGTGCGCTCGCGTTCCGCTGCCATGGCAGCAGGGGAGGGGTGGGGTGGTAGGAGCAGTGGCAGCTCCACCAGCAGCGGCTGCCTCAGTCTGCAGTCGATGATGAGTAGCTTTCTTCACCAGTGAGGAAACTACTAACCAGCCGCAGCAGCAGCAGCATCAGGTGGACCTGGAGCAGGACCTCAAACAACAGGCTTGGGCCTACTTGGACAGCACCCTGCCAACCGAGGTAGACAATCCCCTTGACTACTGGGCAACGAAACTTGACCTTTGGCCCCAACTAGCTGAATTTGCCCTTGAAAGGCTGTCATGCCCGGCCAGTAGCGTGGCATCGGAGCGCGTGTTTAGTGCGGCAGGAGGTATTGTAACTCCGCGGAGGACACGACTGTCCACCCAAAGTGTGGAGAGACTCACGTTTGTGAAAATGAATCAGGCGTGGATTAGTCTGGATTTCAAACCACCAGTTCCTGACACAACTGACTAAATCCGCCATGAATCATGCCCCAAACATGTTATTATTTTTAACATAGGCCTCTGTATGGCCTTCAATTTAAGCTGCTTACGCTTCGCCACTCTGCCATGGGCCCCTGTACCGCCTCCTCTTGCTGCTGCCAGGTCCAGAGTGTGTCATGGGTCCCTGTATGGCCTCCCATTGCTGCTGTCTCCATCGCCACACTCTGCCATGTGCCACTTTCAGGTCTCCTCACACTTCTGGTGGGTTCCATTTTGTCATAGGGTGCTGGCAGATTACGGGCCTCCCATTGCTGCTGCCAGGCCCATAATCTGCCATGGGCCCCAGTACCAACTCCTCATGCTGCTGCCAGGCCCGTAATCTGCCATGGGCCCCCGTACCGACTCCTCATGCTGCTGCCAGGCCCGTAATCTGTCATGGGCCCCTGTACCGCCTCCTCATGCTGCTGCCAAGTCCAGAGTGTGTCATGGGTCCCTGTATGGCTTCCCATTGCTGCTGTCTCCATTGCCACACTCTGCCATGTCCACTTTCAGGTCTCCTCACACTGCTGGTGGGTTCCATTTTGTCATAGGGTGCTGGCAGATTACGGGCCTCCCATTGCTGCTGCCAGGCCCGTAATCTGCCATGGGCCCCCGTACCGACTCCTCATGCTGCTGCCAGGCCCGTAATCTGTCATGGGCCCCTGTACCGCCTCCTCATGCTGCTGCCAGGTCCAGAGTGTGTCATGGGTCCCTGTACGGCCTCCCATTGCTACTGCCAGGCCCGTAATCTGCCATGGGCCCCCGTACCGACTCCTCATGCTGCTGCCAGGCCCGTAATCTGTCATGGGCCCCTGTACCGCCTCCTCATGCTGCTGCCAGGTCCAGAGTGTGTCATGGGTCCCTGTACGGCCTCCCATTGCTGCTGTCTCCATCGCCACACTCTGCCATGTGCCACTTTCAGGTCTCCTCACACTGCTGGTGGGTTCCATTTTGTCATAGGGTGCTGTATGGCCTCCCATTGCTGCTGCCAGGCCCGTAATCTGCCATGGGCCCCCGTACCGACTCCTCATGCTGCTGCCAGGCCCGTAATCTGTCATGGGCCCCTGTACCGCCTCCTCATGCTGCTGCCAGGTCCAGAGTGTGTCATGGGCCCCTGTACCACCTCCTCATGCTGCTGCCAGGTCCAGAGTGTGTCATGGGTTCCTGTACGGCCTCCCATTGCTGCTGTCTCCATCGCCACACTCTGCCATGTGCCACTTTCAGGTCTCCTCACACTGCTGGTGGGTTCCATTTTTTCATAGGGTGCTGTATGGCCTCCCATTGCTGCTGCCTCGACCGCCACACTGTGGCTCCACACTCTGGTTTTGGCCCCGTGACTGCCCAAATGAGTGAAGTGTGCGGTGATTCTAAGATCGACGGCACTCATCTGCATGTCATACTGACTGACAGTATTATTTCTCTTCCCCAGCAGACTCCAAGGACATTTAAATTAAAGGTACAGTGTTCTGCACTAATATAAAGGCTCTCTGAAGCCTAGAAACACCCTTTTTATAAGTTAAATTCGCAGCGAATATATTCGACTCGAATCGAATTTATTCCGCGAATTCGCCGAATCAGCCGAATCAAATTTTTGAATAATTCGCTCATCTCTAATCATAACCCATAATATTGAGAAAGCTCATGTTGACTTTACCTTGAGTGTAAGTCGAGGTAAGCGGCAGCATTGACAGATGGTGGCACATGGTGGTTGTGGCACATGGATATTCCTTTATTTTGAGTATGTACTGTATATATTACATTTATTTGTGGACATTGTATTTAAAGCACGGGAATTGAGGTATTCACATCAAGAGTGGTGGTATGTTCTGTAGATCTGTCCAAGGACTTGACCTATATTCACATCTTTTCAGAATTTTATGTGGTCACACTTTTTGAGTTTTAACTATGATATTGAGTATGTTTTATGTTTAGTATACTTAGTATATGCCTATGCTCTATGTGTGGATAATTGCACATTTGTAGATTCATTTGTTTGCACAGCACCCTATGGTATTACATACATAGATTGGACAACACTGGAGATTATATCCTGATCCCAGACCTGCCTTCAGATATGCATTAAAACTACCAAACTACTGGCCCACCTCACAATTCCAGCTCTCCTTACATGTTATACTGACTTTGCTGATGTTTTTTGTTTTCTGAAAAAGTTGATTCTGTTCTTCCTCCTAATATGATTGTCTGATAGACCTCCTGCCTAACACTACCACTCCTAGAGGCCGAGCTCCCTCTCTGTGGCTACCTGAGACCCAGGCCATGAAAACCTATCTTCAGGAAAATTTGGAGAAGGGGTTCATTCACCTGTCCACGTCCCCTGCAGGGGTTCTTTTTCGTTGAGAAAAAAAGATGGATCCTTACAGCCCTGTATCAATTACCATGGCCTAAACAAGATTACTATTCCTATGTTATCTGAAGCACAAGTGATGGGGCCTTTTAAAGTGTTTTAGTGCTCTGCCTAGTCTTCCCCTTGGAAAGATGTTTGTTCCCCTCTGTTTTAGGCTTAAGGTGCTTTCTAAAGCAAATGAGGCCAAGGCAGCCGGGCACCCAGGGATTACTAAACTTTTTCTTTGGTTTCTCACAGGCTTTGGTGGCCCTCTCTCCATAAGGACTTCTGTTCCTATGTCAAAGCATGTGAAACCTGTGCTCACTCTAAGTCGTTGAAAGTGCAGTCCTCTGGATTACTCCTACCCTTGCTTGTCCATAAACATCCTTGGACCCACATAGTCATGGACTATATTGTAGACCTCCCTCCCTCAAATGGACACCTGGCCATCTGGGTGGTAGTAGACAGCTTTAGTAAAGTGGCTCATTTTATTCCACTAGCCACTCCCCTCCTCAAACTCCTAGCTTCCTTCCTTCCAGACACTCAAGCTCCACAGGTTCCCCAGAACATTGTCTACAACAGAGGTACACAATTTGTTTCCAGGTTCTGGAAAGCCTTCTGTGACCTCTTGGGAACCAACCTCTTCTTTTTGTCTGCCTATCTCCCTAAATGAATGGGCAAACAGATAAAATGAACCAATCCCTGGAGACCTATCACCACTGTTTTGTCTCTGATAAGCAAGTGGAATGGTCCTCAGCTCTGCCCTGGGCTGAATTGGCTTACAACAACTGACCTAATTTTTCCACCGGAATTTCTTCCTTCTATTGTGTTTATGGTTTCCATCCCAAATCCTGTTCATTCTCAGACAATGCACACATTTTCTCAAATTTGGAGCAAAGCCTAGGCTAACTTGTCCTCTAGCTCTGCTGCTCAAAAATGTTTTGTAGATCACCTCAGCTCTCAGGTTTCTCAGATTAAAATCAGGGATCAGGTCTGGCTATCCACAAGAAATCTGTCTCTCAGTGTTCTCTCAAAGAAACTGGCCCCTAGGTTTATTGGGCCTTACAGTACAAAGTTATTCACCAGGTTAACCCAGTTTCTTTAAGACTACAACTTCCTGCCTCAATGAGGATCCATAATGTCTTAAATGCCTCTCTTCTAAAACCCCTTCAGAAGGATACCATTGTTTCTTCTCAGCCTTCATTAATGGTCAACAGTTGATGGACAGGAAGAACATGAAGTGGAGCATATTCTGGACTCCAAGAAAGCAAGGAATTCTGTCCAGTATCTAGTGACCTGGAAGGGCTTTGGTCCTGAGGAGAATTCTTGGATCCCAGCTGCATTTGTTCACTCTAACAGATTTGTACAGAACTTCCACCACCAAAATCCTGACAAACCTGCTCCAAAGGAACCAGGGGCCCTTCCTCATACACATACACATACATACAATAGTAAATACATACATTGGGTGTGCATATGCACAAAAACGTTGATAGTAATACACGTTGCATAACATGCACACTGGAGTGAGAGCAAATATTGTAGCCCCATTATTCATGGTTAATTCTAAACTGATAACCTGTAGGGTCTTTTAAAGTGTGGCCTATGGAAAATATAGTTTACTGATATTTGTTGATATTTCATGGATTCATGAAATGTTAAGCCTTGAAATGCTGGGTATTTATTTACTTAGCGCAACCTCATCTTTTACAGTATATACTATTTTACAAAAAAATGGTAATATATTGTGTTTGTTTGGCCTGAAATTCACTTTAGGATGTTTTTTTACAGAAATGTTGTGTTTCATAAACTGTTAATATTGTTTGTCATAAAAAATTGGAACTACCACTATTTTATTCTCTAGGGTGTCTATTTCAGAAAATATATATTTTAACTAATCTTCCGACCTAAAATGATTTTTTTAAACATGCGTGCAAACAAAATGCAAAAAAAGACTCTGGCAGTGAAAGGGTTAAGTGTAGTAACACACGGCAATTGAATAAAATCTGCCTTGCTCCATTATGATTTCAGCAAAGATCATTCTAAATGGTTGCTATGGAATAATGCATGTACAAATTAGCACATTGTTCATTAAATAAAGTCATACACAATTATTCAATTGATTTTGACAGATTTTTCACACGATCATCCATATTTACTCTTTTAACCAGAGGTTGACAATTTCCCTAGGGCTAATGACAGACACCGCAAACTTTAACATTGAGATTTTGAAACTGATTGCCTGTCCATTTCATTTCCCAAGACATGCACTTTTTGTTTCCAGCTTCTGCTCAGTTTCGTTTCTTGTTCTTCTATGAAAACACTATCACATGGTCTGCTCACATAAATACAGGCTTGGCTGCAGGCGTTCAGAGGCTTGGAGGCATTCAGAGCAGACGATCATACAGAAGTCAACATGAGGTAATTGTATTTAACAAAAATTTGAATCCCTTCATTTGTGCTGAGCAGCTAGAGATATGAAAAAATGATGAAATGTCTTTTTTAAATGAGCCCTAATAAGAAAAATATTTTGTTTTCTGATAACTGTATGCAGATAAAATATGTGTAACAGAAGCAGATTATCACATCATTTCAATAACAAAGCTCTAAACTGCCACATTACTCACAAAAAACACCACGCAATTACCTTAAAAATATCGTTTATCTAGCAGTCACGTGACCGACATTACTGTTTATACATTGCTCTGGAGAAGGGCGAGGGGCATGGCACTAGCAGCTCCTCTGCCCTTGCAGAGACTGTGTCAGATTTAAAAAAACAACAAAATGTCTACTTCATACTCTCAATCACAAAAAGAAACATTGATGTTAGTGACTGCAATAGTAACCCCCCAACATTACTGTCTGTGGCTGCAATAATAACCCCCAGCATTGGTGTCAGTGACTGCAATAATAACCCCCCAACATTGGTGTCAGTGGCTGCAATAATAACCCCCCAACATCGGTGTCGGTTGCTGCAAAAATAACCCCCAGCATTAGTATCAGACTGCAATAATCCCCCCCCCCGCATTGGCATCAGTGGCTGCATTAATAACTCCCCAACATTGGTGTCAGTGGCTGCAATAATAACCCCCCAACATTGGTGTCGGTTGCTGCAATAATAACCCCCCACATTAGTATCAGACTGCAATAATACCCTCCACATTGACGTCAGTGGCTGCAATAATAACTCCCAACATTGGCGTCAGTGGCTGCAATAACACCCAGCACTGATATTAGTGACTGCAATAATAACTCCCCAACATTGGTGTCAGTGACTAAAATAATAAACCCCAGCACAGGTCTCAGTGATTGCAACACTAACCCCTAACATTAGTGCCAGTGACTGCAACAATAACCCCTTAACCAGTGGCATATCATCTTGTGTGCAGGAGTGTACGGAGCATAAATGTGAGTAGCAGGCATACTGAACACCCCCCCCCCCCCACTCTCTCACTTCCCTCCCCCCCTCCCCCTCCCTCCTCTCTCTCACCCCTTCACCCTTTCTCTCTCTGTCACCCCCAGTTTCTCTCTCTCTTTCTCTCACCCTCTTCTCTCTCACCTCCCCATATCTCTCTCACCCCTCTCTCCAACTCCCCCTTCTTTCACCCCACCTCATCACCCTCACCCTCTGCTCTCTCACCCCCCTCTCTCCCTACCTCTCTCACCCTCTCTCTCTCACATCTCTCTCCCTCTTCCCCCACCCACCACTTCCTCCTCCTCATCCCCTCATTCTCCTTCTCTTCCCCTCTCACTCTCTCACACACCTCTCTCCCCCCACCCCCCTCTTTCTCGCCCCCCCCCCTCTTGCTTCTTCCCCATTCTCTCTCTATCCCCCCCCTCTCTTTTTTCACCCCCTTTTCCCCTCTTAGTTTCTAATAGGTGATTCAGTCATATTTCAGGCACTCAATAAAATATGTGCTCTGTCAGTAGATTTTCCATATTTTCTCAGAAAAAAAAGTTGTGGGGGGATGGCAACCCTGTTAGGAAGAAGCTGAGTGAGAGTTGAATGACTCCTCAGTTATTGGGCAACTTTACTGTACTATGTAACTAATGGGAGCTACCGACAGCCCCCGAAAACTACACATACATTTTGCTGCGCCTGCCCTTAACGGTGGTATCAGTGCAGCAAAATACCCCCCAGATTAGTGTCAGTGTTGGATAATACTCCCAGAATTGGTGTCAGTGCAGGATAATACCCCCAGGACTGGTATTAGTGCAGCCTGATAGCCACAGGATTGTGTCTGTGCAGCCAAGAATCTAGGATTGTTGACAGTGCAGTAAAAAAAAACCCAAATTGGTCTTCAGTGGTTTGACAGGTCAACACCTGCTCCCATGATGCTTCCTCTCTATGGTGCTGCTGCCTCAGCCACTCCCACTGTCTGGCAGAAGATAACTCCGCTTGACAGGGTGAACACAAGTGTTGCAAGCAGTGTTGGAGTCTAAAGCATTCCAGCACAGAGGCAAGTAGCTTTTCCAGCTTTTCCCTCAAGAGTTCTCATTCCAGAAACACTCTGCTGCTTCGGGATCATCACAAATTTTAAAAAGCAAGTTTAGTTTATTTACTGAATAAGCTGTACTTTTACTTCAAGCATAATGTTTTTCTATACACTAAATTTCATAGCCCCAGCCTAACAAAATTACTTTCAGTTTGTAAAATTACTCCACACTGAGTTTTTTTAAATTTTTAAAACAAGTGTCCTTTTTTGCATAAAAAAAAGAGAAAACCCCCTTTTTTTTATCATGGATTCAAAATTTCCAGAAATTTGACATCTCTAGTTTCATATAAGTGCCTTCAAATTGCATCTGAACTGCCTTTGAGTTCATTCTAAGCCGATTCAAGCTGCTCTTGGCCAAGGGACAATGTTAGTATGCAAATAGACAAAAGTGTATGCCAGCCCTTAATCTGGCTTCACTACATAGTGTCTTGCCAACCAGAGACATGCAAGTGTATATTAGATGTCCCGATGTTTGATTTCCCAGTACTAATGCTGTGTACTTGCTGGTTTCAGGTCAGTTATCCATTAGTGAAGAATGGATAAAAACCAGAGGCCTGGAGCCTGCATCCTCAGAAACAAGCTAGTAATGGCAGCCTTTTATTTCTTTCCGTGTACAGTAGATTCATTTTAAAGTAATCTATGACAGATGTAGGCATGTTCTCCTAAACCCTACATAACTGCCTGCACTTGCTGGAGGTTTATAATTCCACAAGATACCCAAACTAGACCTGTGTGAATGATTTAGCATGCTGCCTCACAAGTCACTTTATTAAGGCTAAACGTGAGAATTTTGTCTAAAAGAATTTTTAGTTTAGGGAATACTGGAACACATCCAAAAGCACATTGTTGTCTTTTATTTAGAAACCACATTTTGCGTCCGTTGTTCATTAAACTGGACCAGCAGTAATTTAGAGCACATTTTCATGCAGAGAAAGTGCAAGGTTTTGTTTAATGCACCCTTCCCCAGCAGAACACTCGTCTTTTCTTCTGTTCCTCACTGCTCCATTCACCTGCTAGGAGCAAAGAAAATACCCAGTGCTTAGAGGAGCATGTGACATGATCCCTTCCTCTCAAATGACAGGGCTGTTGCATGGCGCTAGGCTGTAAAACGGGGGCCCTCTGTAAGCGCCAACAAGAGTGAATGTGAGATTGTACAGTGCTTTCTCTCTTTGCCCCAAACAGTTGAACGCAACATTGGGGAAGCAAAAGATAGGTGAGTATGTGGGAAGGGCAGCATTAAAATGAAACTTTTGCTTTTCCCTGCATTAAACCATCCACTGCTTTTGCCCCGTGTTGTAGATACCCTTTGGTGTCCTAAAGGCTAAGTCCACCTTTCTAACCATGTTTCAAGTTATGAATATTTGAAAAATCTTGCGAGCCAGAAAGCAGACAAAAAACTCCTTATTTTATACTCTCTAATGTTGGATCGCAAACCTCTAGCACATAACTACCAATGTGATAAAACGCAAAATAAAAGTATATATAGTGTTGCGCTCCCAAACCTTCAATCAATATATTATTATTTAAATCACTTAATCAAAAAAAATTTTTCAATAATTAAGAATGATGTGTATGAATAAACATAAATTCTAATATTCTTATACTCTGAATACACTCAGATAAACCATGTGCATAGAAAAATAAAAATAGTGAACAAACAAATATAAAATGAAAAATAAATAAATAAAATATAAAAATAAAAATAAAAATAAAATTAATGTCCCAAAAAGTGACTTTGTGCTGAAAAATCTTCAATGATTATAAAATCGGTGACTGCTTGTGAATCCTCCCTCAAGTGAAGATGTGCGCTCACCTCATATGAAGCCTGCAATTAGGCTATATAAGCTTGCGGTTCACCTCCTTTGGAACCTGCTTGTTTAGAACTCCTGTTTTAAGATATCCATGGTATACGACATATGCTATGGAATGAATCTCCTCTCCAGAGTGTGCTATTCCTCTATATTTTCATCTCCATGCGGTTCTCCACATACAAAAAAGATCTCGACATGGTGCTTTATCGTTTTAAAAGGATTGACTTTATTTGCTTTAGGATATGGCACTCACATGTGTGCGGATAGTGGTAGTACAAATACGATCCCAAACTGCCGCTGACTGCCGGAGCTGTGTAATTAGCTGCAGAGTACCATGTCAGTTCACCATGGCCAGATCTGGCCATGGTGAACTGACATGGTACTCTGCAGCTAATTACACAGCTCCGGCAGTCAGCGGCAGTTTGGGATCGTATTTGTACTACCACTATCCGCACACATGTGAGTGCCATATCCTAAAGCAAATAAAGTCAATCCTTTTAAAACGATAAAGCACCATGTCGAGATCTTTTTTGTATGTGGAGAACCGCATGGAGATGAAAATATAGAGGAATAGCACACTCTGGAGAGGAGATTCATTCCATAGCATATGTCGTATACCATGGATATCTTAAAACAGGAGTTCTAAACAAGCAGGTTCCAAAGGAGGTGAACCGCAAGCTTATATAGCCTAATTGCAGGCTTCATATGAGGTGAGCGCACATCTTCACTTGAGGGAGGATTCACAAGCAGTCACCGATTTTATAATCATTGAAGATTTTTCAGCACAAAGTCACTTTTTGGGACATTCATTTTATTTTTATTTTTATATTTTATTTATTTATTTTTCATTTTATATTTGTTTGTTCACTATTTTTATTTTTCTATGCACATGGTTTATCTGAGTGTATTCAGAGTATAAGAATATTAGAATTTATGTTTATTCATACACATCATTCTTAATTATTGAAAAAAATTTTTTGATTAAGTGATTTAAATAATAATATATTGATTGAAGGTTTGGGAGCGCAACACTATATATACTTTTATTTTATGTTTCAAGTTATACCCATATTGAGGTAACATGAAATATAATCACAATCCCCAGCCCCCCGCACCACTCCCCCTTACTAAATCCAGAAATTCATCTTCCAACCAACTCTTCTCACAGAGGTGTGGCTCCTCCCATAAAGCCATATCAACCATTCACAGACATCTGTGAATGGAGGGACTACAAGTTTCATCTCCCACTGCAGCAGAGGGACAGTTAGATCTCAATGCAGCATAAACGTGATGATGTCACCGCACTTGCAATCCATTGATTTTTCCTCCAGCCCCGTAATGAAAGGTCCGTACCATGGCACAGACCTGCAGTTGGAGGAATGGCCTGCAAGAACCTGTGCATTTTACTCACGATCCACTGATTGTGGGTGCAATGCTTTGTGGGCTCTAAGGCAAAAAAATTGACAAATGCACATTTATTCTTTTATTGTTGGTGCATTTATTAATTTTTTTGCAAAAAATGGATAAAGCGTAATTTCAGTGCTCTTCACTGGCCCCCTTCCCTCTCTGAACCCGCCAACCCCACACTTTATTTTTGTAAATCCTGTACATTCTTCTTGCTGCTAATGATTTTACGTGTCCTAGCCATTCTCTCTAGGCATCATCATGAGGTGGGCCCTTCTCCTGGACAAAGCAGCACTTATGTAATGATGTGTGAGCAAAGATCATTCCTAGAATACTCTGAGCCCAGCCTGCAGGCAGCACCGGTCATCTGCCATTCAGGCAGCAAACGCTGTGCTGCAGAATGCAAGGTAGAGCATGCCCCATAACCTGACCATTCTTATTTCTTATTTCCTATGATCCTCAGCCCCATTTAGTGATCATAATGCGGTTTTTGTTGACCACTCTATTTTTATAAATTAAAAATATTCAACCTGTAGAGAAAATAGGAGTACATTTGATTTTGTCCCATTCACACAGAATGGATGTACCAGCAGATTTTTTCATAAATACATCTCTAATTAAATGAAATGCTATTTTCGGATCTCTGCATGTGTCTAATAGTGTGGATGAAACTCTTACAAATATTACATTTTACCAGATTATGTGCTGTTTGGGATATTCTACAAGGGCCATAACATGGTGATTAAGCTTGCAATATTTAAAACCTATATACAGGCAAAACTTGTCAACCTTTCTTGCCTTGTCAACTTTTCACTGCTGTCTGTGTCCCTGTTGAAAAGATATATGCTCTTTATTTTGTCCTGGTGACCCTTGTTACCAAGATTAAAAGCGATATTTTCTGTCACCAGAGCATAAAACGCATAAAAAGAGCACACCAACCTCAATACACAGTCCCTGATATAAGGAATAGTGAATAGCAGTCTGTCATACAGAAAATCAGCGTTCTCGTAGCTGGATACCAACATTGCCAGTATGCAAGGGGTCTACTTGGGGTTCAGTAACCTACTCAACACACTTTGGCAACATAATGAGCCATAATATTTTAAGTGCTTTTCCTTTTTTATTATTGAGCTAGTATTCAAAAACCTTTGCCTGGTTTTGGTTAGTTTTGAATAACTGAAGGCTATTTTGAGAATATACAAATGGCATTAGAGGCTAAAGCTATATTGTTCCATACTACAAGGCCCCTTAAGTGTTTTCAATAACTATACTTTTTTTAATTAAAATTATAATGATCAATGTGTATCTTTAGTAAACTTTTCTATTTGTGTTTCCTTGTAGTGATGTATTAAAGAAGTCTCTGAAGAGCCGTCTAACAAAGCTGCAGTGTCATTTCACGTGGAACTTGCTTGATGAGGAAGCTGACATTGATAAAGTAAAAGACAGGCTTTATGACCAGATTGCATTTTTAGATGCTTCCTTCAAATACAGGATATACAATATCCTGGCCTACACCAGTTATCTCAGTGAAGATTATGAAGAAGCTACCGATTATCTATGCAAAGCTGAGGAACAACTCCAAGAGAGTAATACCGAGGATACAGATGCCAAAAGGGTAATAATCTATGCCAACTATGCCTGGATATTCTACCACAGAAACCAAATTATAAAAGTTTATAAATATCTTAAAATGTTTCAAGAAATCAGGGAACATTTTGAATCCCCACCAAAACAGAATGTCCTTCTATTTGAGATGTACAGTGAGATGGGGTTTTCTCTATTAACCTTCCATGGAAGACACAGTGAAAGAGCCAAAGATTGTTTTAAGAAAGCTCTAGACTTGGATCCAGAAAACCCACAGCTGAATTCTGGCTATGCCATTGCTGTGTTCAAACTTGAAGGCTACAACTGCCTGAAGAAACCACTAGATGAATCCTTTCCACTTTTGAAACGAGCTGCTGAGATAAACCCAAATGATACAGTTGTAAAGGTCCTTCTAGGTTTGAAATACCAAGATCTGAATAATTCCAAAGAAGGCCTAAGACTCATAGAAGATTCTTTGCGAGGGACACCAGAATTCCCATATTTGCTTCGTTATGTCGCAAAATTTTACAGGAGAGAAAAAATGAGTGATGAAGCCATTTTGGTCCTTAATGAAGCAACAAGGTTAAATCCTACATCAAGCCATCTTCATCACCAACTGGCTCAATGCTACAAAAAAAAGATGACCACCTTGAAGGAGTCTGCTCGAAAAGCAAAGTCAAATTTTCAGTCCACCAGGGGCTATACTAAGGAAATTTCTGATACAATTTCCAGTGCCATATTTCATTTGGAAAAGGCTGTTGAGTACAAACATACATTTGTTACAGCTCATATAGCCCTGGCCTGCATGTATGGGAGAGCAATGCAATACCAGAAAGCAGATGAAACATTCCATCGAGTTCTGACCATGGGCAACCTCACACAGGAGGAGAAACAGGACCTTCACCTGAATTGGGCACAGTATGAACAATATAAAACAAACTGTCAAAGTGAGGCAATAAAGCATTACAAAGAAGTCTTAAAAATAAAATGCCCCACAATATTCAGAGGTTATGCTTTAAACCAGTGCAAGAGTCTTGCTAAAGAAATTCTCAGCAAAAATCAGTTTGATGACAATGGGATTGATTTGTTGGACTTCATTCATGAACAAGATGTTAATGTACAAAATTCCGCCATAAACGGTGCTCCGTTTGAACATAATTCAGACAATGAGGAATAACAAATTGCATAATGACAATTATGTTGTCAATGTTGATCTGAAAGGTCTGAACAGCTAAAGTGAACAACAGAAGAATGAAGATCTTACTTTCAATGGCAATGTTGCTTACATGAACAGATCAGACATTCATATTTTATTTCAGCTTGGTTGACCCTTTTAATCCAATGTATATTGGCATTGCAATGAGGCCTGCATTTGTGGAAAGGAAACATGACCGTATTGTTGGAAGATGGCAGACTAATATATTTTATATAATGGAAACCATTACTGAAAAAAATATATGAACTTCCATTGCTGAATTTCTTATGAAAATTATTTTATAAAAAAAATACCATATAGCAGTGTTACTTATGTTTAAGTTCCCAGGTTGCTCTGGAAGCTATCAAATAATATATGCAGATCAGGCACCTTATCTCAGATGTCTAGGAGGGAATTTCCTCTACCTCACATCTGTGGTCAGTGGCAGTGCTGATAACACACGCACACACACTCACTGCTGCTGTGAATGAACCCCTTCCTTCCTGCACTGGTAGTCAGCAACAGAGCTTTTGACTCCTCCCATACACAGAAATTAGTGGTCAGTCAATGGCAGTGTTAATTTTAGCATCCCCCATGCATTGATGGTACAAATGGCCTATTTAATCAGCAGCATCCACAGGACAGATTCATTTTTTGACTCCATCATGTAAAGGGCACTGGCTGCACACCATGAGGCATTTAAAGTAAAATAAAGGCCTGGCTATCAACAGTGCTTATTTAATTACCTGCAAACCTGCTCTCGCAGTGTACTGCTCTCTACAGATGCTCTCAGATTCCTATGTTAAGTTAATAATTTAGTCATATTCGTTATGCTAGAATGATTTGTTACGAATTTGTTTCGTATAGTCGGATCTGTATCATATATTCGTTATTTTCAAATTGATTCGGAATTCAAATTTCAGAAGGCGGCTATATTTGTTCTATTTTATTCTATTCTAATCTAATCTATTCTATTTTTTTCTATTCTGTTCTATTTTACTCTACTCTTTTCAATTCTATTATTTTATTTAAAATGTTGTTATTTTCTATTATTTTATGTTCTATTCTATTCTTATATTTTCTATTCTAATCTATTCTATTTTGTTTTATTCTATTCTATAATATTCTTTTCTATTCTGTTCTATTCTATGAAGCAGCCTAAGTAGGAATCACCATATTTCACTTTTTTAGCTTACTGTATTTATTACAATATGTTTCCATTTTGAATTCAAATTCTTTTCAAATTCAAATTCGACGATTTGGTTTCATTATAATTTAGTTCATAATTGAAATTCGTTACTTTGTGATTCAGAAATTCGGATACATCTGACTCTCCAAGTAACTAAAACTTCGTCCAAATTTTGATTCATAATTAAACAAATTGCTCATGTCTACTTCTTATTCCCTCATGGCACCATACAATATGGGCAAGCCGGGACTATACTTCTACTTTCAGGCGGAGATCACTCTACTGTACCTAACAGTAATGCAGATTCATTCTGATATCCCAGCAAATTGCTGCCCCTCTACAGGGTTCCCTGTCCCCCTCTGCTTTTGGGGTTAATAGTTTAGATAGTAACAGCTGTGTGAGTCAGTGATGATCACTCTGAATCCCCCACATAAAAACGTTGCGACCTAGGCAGCTAAACCCCCCCTATTTCTTGGTACAGATTGAACTGTCCAATTACAGTCAGATCATTATGTAATGTGGCTGATGATCTAAAAGCCGGCCAGCTTAACCCCTCCATGCCTGGGATGATTTCATACCTTCCTGACCAGAGCAAGTTGTACAGTATGTAGATTCAATTGCTTGTTACTTTTGAACTGCTTTGAGTGTTAACACAAAATAACACAGCTTTTCTGTGAACATATTTGTCTTCCTTGTGATAACATAGGGTTACCCCCTTAATGCTGACGCCTCCCGGCCCTTTAAGGGGTTTCTGATGATGGGAGGCGGGGCAAGATTTCTGATCATGTGACCGCCATTATTGGCTGTCACAGCAGTCACATGATCGGAAAGCTCCTGATCGCAAGTAGAGATCTGGAGCTTTCCGAAACTGCGCTGGGAGTGCGCAGGGCGCGAGCACTCAGTACAGCTGTGTTTACATTCTGGTACGCATATATGCAGCCTTTCAGCGTTAGGGCCCAACCGCCAAAGGGCCGCATATCTGCGTACTGTCAGCGTGAAGAGATTAATATCATTTTTTTGTTTATGGTTATTTTCCAGAGAAATACCTAGACAAGATGCCTAGCATTTTGATGGCTTATGAAACACATGTATGCAGATACATTTTGGACTTAAAAAAAGCACGCATAACTCTCTTTGCACAGTGTATGTACATTTACCCCCGGTTCACATCTATGCGGGTGGTGCCGCTGCAGATCCACATAAAAATCTGTGCAGCCGCACCACCCCCACAGAGAATTGCGGACCCGCGGGCATTAGTTCTAATGGCACGCCGCCCGCACTGGGAAACACAACCGTACTGGTAACCGAGGTTCCAGTGTGGGCTGCGTTTTCCAAAGAAGTGCAGGGACTTCTTTCCCTGCGTGTCATGGGCACAGGAGTCCATTCAAATGAATGGGCTCTCGCGCCTGCACAAAATGCGGCATGCACGGCCGCATAGGTGTGAACCTAGGGTAAAGCCCTGCGCACATATGATCAGCGTCTACACTGCAATCACCAATAACTCTGCTGAACACACTACATTTATAACATCAGACATCTACACACTATACACTATTTCATTTTTATACAGCCTGTATTTTAATAATGATAATCATAATAATTTTAATTATGAATTAAAATTATGTATCAACTTTTCTTTCTACTCTGTATTATGGTACAGTATACGTATTATGTAAAATAATTAAAAGAAAAAATGTTTCAACATCTGTTTTCTTTGATTTTTTTATCTTAAGAGTTTAATTACACAAATTCACACCAAAATAAATGATGATGCTTTATCTTTGGACAATATCACCCCACACATGTGTATTGTTCTTTGTTAGTACATATGAGGTGACCCTGAAGTAACTGAGCCCCTTTTGATTTTCGGAGTACAGTTTCCATAGCTAGTGTTCTGACTCCTTACCTTTGAGTCACATGGAAGATTTTGGAAACTCAATCCTGTTTTTAAATCTCATCAGTAAATTTTTTGTCTGTCTCTTGTTACCTTCTAATGTACTGTAAGCTGCTACATAAGAGATTTTCAGTAGCATGAAAGAATGATCGATCCCCTATAATCACACAATTCTGAATAGCAGTAACAATTAGGCTGGCCATAGACGGTTCAAATCCCAGCCGGTTCAGCAGGGACTAGCCAGGATTCAAACCATTTATGGACAGGCTAACTGTACCCAAGTTAATTATTGTATGACTTGGGTACAGCCAGCATGTCAGGAGGGGTACTATGTACCCCATAGTCATTCATGTATGGTGGGTGGAATCTGGGCCCCCCTTATTGTTAAAGATATGTTAACAAACCCCCACAACCAAAGCCAGGCTGCATGCTCAGATTAAGGGCATGGTATGGATCCTTATGGATGAACACACTTTTTTTTTTGTAGAAATCCAGCCTTAACACCCCGGTCACCCTGGATGTTAATTGGCATGCAATTTGCATGCTATGCAACTTGCAAATTGCATGCCAAGTGGCACCCTATTGTCCGCAATTACAGCAGTCATATTGGTGCAGTTCCGACTTGGTCGGAGCCGCACCGATTTCTGAAGTAGTACATGCACTGCTTTTGGTGCGATTTACAAAGACGTCTGTGTCAGATGTCTTGCAAATCGCACATGAAATCGGGAGTTCACCCGACTTTTAAATCGTGCGACTTCACTGTAAGTCACGCGATTTCAAAGTCGGGTTTGATGTGACCGGGGTGTAAAGTGGTTGTGAAGGCTGAAGATTTTTTACCTTCATGCATTCTATGCATGAAGGTAAAAAACCTGTGTGCAGCAGTGCCCCCAGCCCTCGCAATACTTACCTGAGCCTCATCGTGATCCAGTGATGTGAATGACAGCCTCAGCTGTGATGGGTCTCTGCCTCCTCATTGGCCATTGGCTCCCGCTGCTGTCAATCACAGCCAGTCAGCCAATGAGGAGAGCGAGAGGGTGGGGCCAAGCCATGGTTCCGTTTGTGAATGGACACATGGAACAGTGGGTGCCCCCATAGCAAGCTGCTTGCTGTGGGGGCACCCAACAGACAGGAGCCAGAAGAGAGCCACCGCCCTCCTGTCATTTCCTTTTATGGCGGGCAGGAGGCGGTTAAAGCATGACATGTTTGGTATCTATTTTCTGTGCAACATCATCTTTTATATCTTACCAAAATATTTTGGGTTATGCATTTTGTTTTTTTGCATTAAATTTTTTTTTTATTTTTTTTTCCCTAAAAAATTATATTAGAAAAACTGCTGCGCAAATACTGTGTGACATAAAAAATTGCAAAACCCACCAATTTTCCAGGGCCTCTGCTTTAAAATAAATATATATAATGTTTGGGGGTTCTAAGTAACTTTCTAGCAAAAAAATGATTGCTACATTTGAACAAAAAGTGCCAGAAAAAGGCCCTGGTCCTTAGGTGGTTAGTAAACGCTCAATAAATGAATATTTGTGTATTTTATTTCATCATTTGATTTTTCATGAATATCTGTCCACTGATTACTCGGCTGCAGGCGGAGGTAGGTTCCAGTAGGTTCCAGTAGGTGGCAGCATCGTCCTGTGTATTATGTAAAGCCGTGTCGCTGTGCGGTAATCGCAGGCTGTGCCGGGAAGATGTCCGGAGGAGTCGCTCTGGTTCAGGGAGCAAGTCGGGGTGTCGGCCTCCAGTTCTGCAAGTTCCTAGTCCAGTCCAACAAGTGCCGCCATGTCATTGCTACGTGCAGGGAGCCGCAGTCCGCGGATGGTTTGCATGTACTGAAGCGGCTCCACCCCCATCTACTGACCATTGTGAGACTGGATGTACTCAGCCAGGGCGCCATACAGCAATGTGCCCAGCAGGTGGCGCTGACTTTCCATAGCCTGGACCTACTCATCAATTCCTCCGCATTGCTGCACCCTAGTGGCAGAGGAGAGACAAGCCTTAGAGAAGTCTCTGCAGAGGTGAGAGTGTCTGGATGAGCACAGGTTTGCTGCAAACGTAGTCACCTGCCTTCAAGAGGATGTACCCCCCTTCCTGATCATTTTTTGCGTTACAGCACTGCGTTAATTGCGCGGTCATGCAATGCTGTACATAAATGAAATTTACGTCCTTTTTTTTCCCCACAAGTAGCACCTTCTTTCGGTGGTATTTGATCGCTTCTGTGTTTTTTTATTTGTTGCGCTATAAACATAAAAAGATCAACAATTTTGGGAAAAAAAACAATATTTTTTACTGTTTGCTATAAAATGTATCTAGTAAAAAAATCTAATTTCTTCATAAATTTAGGGCAAAATGTATTCTGCGACATGTCTTTGCTAAAAAAATATTATTATACAGTATTTATAAAGCGCCAATAGTTCACTCAGCGCTGTACATTACAAAGGGGGACAGAACATGTGACAGAACAATAACAATACAATGCAAAACATGAGGGGATCGAGGGCCCTGCTCTTTCGAGCTTACAATCTAGGAGGGAGGTGATGGTGGCACAGGAGGAGGGGGGTTGAGAGATAGATTTGTGTGTCGTCAGCATATAGATGGTAGTTGAAGCCATGAAAGTGTATGAGTTGGCCAAGGGAGGAGATATAGATGGAGAAGAGAAGGGGCCTGAGGACAGAGCCGTGAGGGACCCCAACAGAGAGGGGGAGTGAGGGGGAGGTGGTAGCATTATAGGTAACGCTGAAAGAGCGTTGTGACAGGTAGGATGAGAGCCAGGAGAGAGCAGAATCTCTGAGGCCGAGGCCAATATGTGTAAATTAATTGGTTTATGTGAAGCTATAGCTTCTACAAATGGCGGTATATATACTGGATTTTTTTTTCATAGTATAGGCGACAATCAACTTATAGCAGGAGTGCGGCGGGCATTCTGACACTGGGTGGGAACTGACTAACTGCTACTGACATCCCCAGTGACACTAATACAGTGATCAGTGCTAATATAAAGCACTGACACTGTACTAATGACACTAGGCAGGAAAGGGTTAACATCTGGGGTGATCAAAGGGTTAACTGTGTGCTGTTTTACATCATGTGCTGTGTTTTACTAGGGAGACATGCTGCTTTGTATTTCTCTGCTGTGCAGAGAAATACAAAGCAGCATATCTTTGCTGGCAGAAGAGAGACTTGTGTTGTTTACTCACAGGTCTCTCCCCCGTCAGCTTTGCTTGAAGATCAACAGATGCTGAAGGGGAATCTTCGACCGGGACCCAGTGATTGACAGCCCTAGCCCCCAACAGCGGCACAGGTAGGGCGGTGCACGCGCGCACCCCCCTACCCGGAGATGCAAATCCCATATATATGTACATGATTTAGCGCAGCCCTGCCGCCCTGTAGCAGTACTTCTGCTATAGGACGGCAGGTAACTGGTTAAAGGATAAGTTCACTGTTAGAAAAATAAATAAATAATTGCACGTATTTTTGCAGTACAAAAAAGTGCATATTTTTTCCTACAGGAGCCTGTAAAGCAATGCACCCGTAATCAGTGGATTGCAGGGGCAATGTCAGGCTCCTGTAGACACGTCTGCTTTCTTGCCTATATCTCTCTAGAGGCTTTTTGTCAGAAAGTTGGAGGAAGTGTCTGGTGAGTACACCCATAGTTCATCGAGAAGTACAAGCCATTTGCCACGGTGGCAGACAGGATTTGTGGTTTCTTCATTCACAGATCCATGTAAATGAATGACACGGCTGTCCCAAACCGCCACTCTGATTTTAAAATGTGACAGCGGCTGCGAGGGAAGAGGAATCCCCACCCAATGCCATGGGGTGGGGAAGTCCTGTACATGTTTCATGTTACACCCATACCTGAGGTGTAACATGAAATAACGGTGAACTTATTTTAGGGAGGAAGTTGTCATTTCCACCAAATCAGTGCCAAATCAGCCATGGCCAGGGCATTCCCCAGGGCATTCCCCACCCCATAGCCGAAATATCAAAGGGGAAGGGATGCTCGAGATATCATTGAACTAATTTTGGCCACATGGACACATGTTAGGTTAATCATGTCACATAAAGGATATAATCCCGGTGCAAACTGATGAGTGGATTGTGATTGTATATTGGAAAGGTAGTAAACCCGGTGATCATCCAGTCTATCCGATTACAAGATCACTGTGGCAAACGGACACTGTCTGGAGCTTGAGAAAGGAGCGCACCCAATGCAAGTTGTTCTGCACATGCTCCGAAACGCGTTGCGTCATATCTGGTGATGTCACCACGCCAAGATCCACAGTCCACTTGTGCTCCAACTGCGTTCCAGCCTCGCTTTGGTTCCCCCTCATCATCCAGCTAGCTAGGGAGCCAGAAGGGCAACGCTATACAACGCAGCAGTGGAGGACAATTCACGGGTACATGGACTTACCTTATTATGACTTATCCATGTGAGTGCATGTTAACTTTGTTTTAGTAAACGACATGACGGTCTACACTCAGAAGCGCCTTCTTTTTCCTTTCTAATCATGTCATATGCATCCCCAGCCCTTTGTTATGTGCAGCTTTGAGGAAGAGAATGTCCTGGCTGTGGCTGATTGAATGCTGGTTTGACGGGAGTGACAGCTTAGGACAAAACCCATGCTCACAGCTACTTACCAGTATAATGCAGCATCATGCATGGTGTGTAATATAAACAGTGGTGAAACACTAGCCATAGCAGCCCATGCAGGGGCTTGGGTTAGGGAGGGACCCCTTTAGAGCCGGCCATAGATGATGCGATTTTCTTTCCTGCAACCACAGTTCACACAGTGTTGATGGGGGAATCCCTCCCACAGAGCCATTGTGTTCTCCCAGTGGGTGGCATGCCATCCACCGATTTTCCGAACACAGTGGTTACTATTAGCGGCTATAGTCGCTGGCAATAATTGCATGAAAAATCTAGCAGGCTGGTTGTATGCAAGAATTAGAACAAATTAATTGAACAAATGAAATGGTAACAATCAGCCTGCCCATAGATTGTTCAAATCTTAACCAGTCCCTTATGAACCGGCCGAGATTCAAACCATCTATGGCTGGCTTAAGGGGTCCTATGAGGTACATTGATCGGACAGAGGGGATTGTTTTTTTTTTCTTAACAAAAATGGAGTTACTCTTTAAAGCTGAACTCCAGGAATGTACTTTATTGGGTACTTGTATTAGTCCAGAGGGGCCGCTGGAGAGATCATCCCTGGAATTAGCTTTAACACTTTAGTTTTCTTTAACCACTAGCCTACAGGGCACTTATACCCCCTTCCTGCCCAGGCCAATTTCCAGCTTTCAGTGCTGTCACACTTTGAATGACAATTGCGTGGTCATGAAACACTGTACCCATATGATATTTTTATCATTTTTTTGTGACAGATAGAGCTTTATTATGGTGGTATTTAATCACCTCTGGGTTTTTTATTTTTTCTTAAACAAACCAAAAACCACTGAAAATTTTGAAAAAAAAAGTTTTTGTTATACAATTTTGTAAATAAGTGATTTTTCTCCTTCACTGATGTACGCTAATGAGGCTGTAGTGATGGGCACTGATAGGCTGCACTCATGAACACTGATAGGTGGTACTGGTGGGCACTGATGAGGAGGCACTGGTAGGTGGCACTGATGGGCATTGACAGGCATCACTGGGCACTGAAAGGCAGCACTGATAGGTGGCACTGACTAGCACTGATAGGCGGCACTAACTGTCACTGTTAGGCACTGATAGGTGGCACTAACTGGCACTGTTAGGCAGCACTGATAGGCGGCACTGATGGGCACTGATAGCGGCATTGATGCACACTGATAGGCAGCACTGACTGGCAGCACTGATAGGCGGCACTGACTGGCAGCACTGATAGGCGGCACTGACTGGCATTGATGGGTGACACTGAAAGGCAACTCAGGTGAGCACTGATATGTGGCATTGATGTGCACTGGTAGGCACTGAAATGTGGCACTGATGTGGCACTGATGGGCACTGGCAGGTGGCATGGATGAGCACTGACTGCTGACACTGATGGACACTGACAGGTGGCACTGCTGGGGTCACACTGATCATCAGGGCACACTGATCATCAGTGCTCTAATGATCAGTGTACATGTGCCCTCCGCAGAAAGACGATTACCGGCTCTCCTCTCGAGCTGTCAGTGTGACAGCTTGTGAGGAGAGAAATGCCGATAACTTGGACACAGCTGATCACATGACTGAGCCGACATCTTCGGCTCTTTCCATTGATCGGTGATCCGCTGTGTCCAAGGGACACAGTGCGCCGCCTATTGCCGCGCTGCGCGCTCCCGTAGCTGCACAATTGTGGTTGGAATGGAAGGACGTCATGTGATGTCCTCCCAGAACGAGAGAACCACCTTGTGCCCGTCATTGTACTATATAACAAACGTTTTTGGGCATCCCCTACAATAAAAATGTCATTTTTGGTGTAATACTCCCAAAGGGAAATCACATCTAATGCAGGCCATACATGGGTTAAATTCTGAACAAATTTTCTTTAGAAAATCAGAAATTTTATGCATTTTGTAATCCGATGGTGCCACCATTGATTTTGAAAATTTGACCAACCAAGCCTTTAATTTCACTGTTGCTACAGAAAAGAATTTTCTTTTCTTTCCTGGTCACAGCTCATGCTAGTTTTTTTTTTCAATTACATTTCTCACACGATTCTCCCATCATTGATTAGAAACATGCCTGATCACTAAAATTTGATGGTCACTCGAAAATTGGCCATTGCTGTAGCCCAAAAATGGTGCAAAATTCGAACGAAAATTCCTAGAAAAGATTTCCGAAAGAAAATTCTTTCGGAATTCGACCCGTGTATGGCCGGTTTATGCAGGCCATAGATGGGGAGAAAACCGATCGATTTTTCTTTAAAAAAAAACAAAAATCGGTCATTCAATCGGCCGACATTACCAGGAACGGTAAAAAAAATCGGACGATTTTCATCCCGTCTACAGCCGGCAAAAAGTGTCTCTGCAGAGAGCTCTGCAAGTTCTTTGACAGTTTTTTGACATTTATAGCGGCTGCAACATTGTATCTATTTGTATCCATTTCGGATACAGATGTTTTTATTCGGAAACAAATAGATACATTGTTGCAGCCGCTATAAATGTCAAAGAACTGTCAAAGAAATAGCGGAGCTCTCTGCAGGGACACTTTTTGCCGGACTGGAATTCTTCTTCTTCTTCTTCATCCTCTTCTTCTTCTTCATCCTCTTCTTCTTCTTCTTCATCCTCTTCTTTTTCTTCTTCTTTTTGTCTTCTTCTTGCAGGTCACTGCTCATGTGCAGATTTTTTATCTGTAAAAAGATCGGCCAATTTGCCCATCATTGCCACGAAAATCGGCTGATCAGCAAAATCGGCCGATTTTTTTCAAACTTTACCGACAAAAAAAATCTGCCAAAATACCGAAAAACGGCCGACCTATTAACCCACTAACGATCCGAAAATTGGGCGATTTTATTTTCGGACGTAAAATGGGCCGATTTTCGACCCATCTATGGCCTGCATTAAAGGAATACAGATCCTGCAACTTTCCACATTAGCTCCCTGCAGGTGCAGCAGCTGATTGATAATTATGAAATACAGACAGATTCATTGTGCACATGGACACAGACAAACAGATATTTCTTCAGAATAAGAAAAGGTGGGAACCTGCAAAAAAATTTATTAAAATCCTTGCAATGCAAATAAATCTCCCAGAGGGGAATTTTTTTTTTTTTTTTAACAAACGTGGAGTTACTCTTTAAAGCTGTGTCCCTTGTGCTGGTGGAGGTTGTAATAGTGAAAATCAGATCATATATTGATTTCCATTCATGAACAGTTTCTGTGAATGGAAGAGGTGGGCAGAAAGGGCAGCCATTGCTGGTACTCTTGAAGAGTGCCTGTCACGGGTCCAGGTATTAACCCCTGCAGCACCGGAAGATTATGGCTACAGGTATAGGTGGTGGGCAGAGGACTTCAGATTTCCACTATTACAGCCAGCACCAGCACAAGGAGCACTTAATGTAAGTAATGACACTTGTGCTAATTTTTAAAAAGATTTTCTCCTAAGCTTAGACTCTAAGGCTACTTTCACACTGATCCGCAGTTTTTGTCACGTTTTTGCCATGTTTTTACCACGTTTGTGGTACTTTTTTTCACAGGATATGTGATTTTAAAAAATGCACTAAAAAAAAGCGGGTACGTTTTTGCCCCTTTTTCCATTGATTTCAATGGGGATGTGTGTTTTCCATAGGAATACATGGTCACACGTTTTTCTTTTGCTTTTTTAACGCAAAAGCAGAAGAAAAACGTATAATTGTGAAAGAAGTCTAAGGGTGCAGGTGCAGTGGTCAGGTGCCAGGAGGGCCTCCCTGCTAATAAGTCTCCATGTTGGTTTGGAGCAAACTGGGCCCTGTAAAGCCTGTTAAGTCTTCTACTTGGTGTCTGTCTGGCTGTCTTAAATCTTCTACTTGGTGTCTTCCCATTACATACTGTACATTATTGAGGATACTTTTTTTTTTTCTGTTCTTTAGGACCTATCGTTGACACTTTCCACAAACACCATAGGTCCCCTGTTGATGGCTAAACATTTTGCACCACTACTGCTGAAAGGAACTGGGGCATTTGGAGCTCAGTCAAATGACAGGTCCAAGCAGCACAGCGCCATTTTGATAAACATGAGCGCTAAAGTGGGCTCTATAGCTGACAATGGTAAGAATTACTAATATAAGACTGTCTTCTGTAAACACAGCACAATCTGAATTCATCTCACAATGTTCCCAATAACAGCACCTGAATATAATAGCTGTCTGACATTGAGTAGCCCATGTCTGTGAGAATGCCCTATCCTCCGCATCCAAGCCAGTTTGTTGGTAAAATCTTAAAGACTGTGGGGAAGATTTACTAAAACTGGAGAGTGCAAAATATGGTGCAGCTGTGCATTGTGGCCAATCAGCTTCTAATTTCAGCTTGTTCAATTAAGCTTTGACAATAAATCCTGGAAGCTGATTGGTTTCTGTGCAGATTTGTACGAGATTTTGCACTCTCCAGTTTTAGTAAATGAGCCCCTGTGTTAGATCTGGTCCATTGTGCACACCCAACTGCACACATTGCTTGTGGTTGCAAAGCGGTTGCATCACAGCCCTATTCACTTGAATGGGGTGTGTTCCATGTCAGTACCGCTTGCCAAATGCAACATGCCATTTAAATTAGAACTAAAGGGTAAACTTTTTTTAAGTTATGGATGAAGTGGAGAGGGATTAGAACACCTGTCCACTTGCTGTCAGGTTTTATTGTTGTCTATTTGTCCTGTTTATCATTATCATTGAAAGTAAAAGTAAAAAAAATAACAGAATTTGGGTTGTTCCCCAAAATCTAGAGGGAAAATCTTGCAATGAGGGCACTAGCTCTGGTGACTTGGGGGCCCCTAGGGATTCCCTTAATATGCAGGGATGTCCTCTCACTTCCTGTTTAGCTATGGGACAAGAAGTAAAGCCTCAGAAATGGGACAAATGATGGCAAAAACAAATTGACAGCAGTTATGACCCTCCCTTGCTCTATCCAAAATGAAAAAACATTTTGCCTATAGTTCTACTTTCATTTTTGGCATGTGTGCACATCTGAGAGGCTGCATCTCCCTATTCAGGTGAGTGGTTGGGGGCAGTAAGGCTAGGTTCACACTAGCCTATACTGTGCATTACCTGCAGCTGAACTGCACTGCTTTTGGAAACAGGCAGGGCTACCATTCATTCTGAATGGCACTCCCGCGAATCTCAGCCCACAACGACCATGTGGTTTCCCTGCAGCCGCATTTTTAAAATGGTGCAAGCACCTTCTTTGTGCAGTTCACGCAGCACAGTAGCCTATTCAAATAAATGGGCTGCCGTGCCCAAGCAAACATGAGCCGCACGGCACGGTCTGCAATAGTGTGAACCAGGCTTTAACAAGTTGCCGCCCAGCCTATAGCCAGATGGCGGCCGGGCAAACAGCTCGTCTTCCAGGTGGACTCCATATGGCGTCCTTTCACGCATGCGCATTGCACCTGCTTGCAGGGCCGCGCAGCGGCACGATCTATCACTGGCCGTGTACCTCGGACACGGCCGATGACAGATCTGTGTACCGGCCCCGTTGCCAGTACCATGTGACCTGCTGTGACCAATCACAGCAGGTCACATGACAGTTGTATACAATGGATGGCTTTCATGCCATCCATTGTATACAAGTGTGTCTAGCTGTGAATAGTCACAGAGATCACATGCACAAGCTGGGCCAATCACAGCCCAGCTGTGTCATGTGATTAGCTGTGGCCAAATCACAGCTAAGCACAAAAAAAAACCCCTGAATTAATCAATTTCATTCAGGTAAATGCTTGCTTATAGCAAAGAAATTCTTTGCTATAAGCAAATTGTGTAAAAAAAAAAAAAAAAAAAATACTGATCCCTTCCCCAAAGTAGTACAATGTTACTATGGTAACATTATACACACTTTGGTCATAGTGAAATATTGAAAAAAAATCTTTAAAAAAAGTGAAAAAAATGTAATAAAAAATAAAAAAAAAATTATCAATTTTTTTTTTTTCGTACTGTCACCAGTCAGTGTCTCTGATCACCGCCATGCCAGTTATATGATGATGCTGTACTGCACTGGTGACAGTATGTAAAAAAAAATAGTGAAAATCATTTTTTTAATTTCTTAATTTTCGTAAAAATTATGACAAAAAAATTACAACTTCAAAAAACTCGCCATGACTCTTATGGAGTACGTCGGACTGTCTACTTTGCAAAAAGCGGTCATTTGAGTGATATCTGTACTCTCCTGACATTCTTGGACCTCAAGAAATTGGATTGGCCGTCAGTACTTCAGGATTGATCAATATTCAGATATATACCATAGTTTGTGAACTCTATAACTTTCCTACAAACTAAATAATACATCCTAATTTGGGTTATTTTCACCAAAGATATGGAGTAGAATACATCTTGGCCTAAATTTATGAAGAACAATTATTTATTTGCAAACTTTTATAACAGAAACAAAGAAAAGCGTGTTTTTTTTTTCAAAATTTTTGGTCTTTTTTTGTTAACTTAGCAAAAAATAAAAACCCCAGTGGTGATTAAACACCACCAAAAGAAAGCTCTAGTTGTGTGAAGAAAATGATAAAATTTTACTTTGGGTACAATGTTGTATGACCGTGCAATTGTCATTCAAAGTGTGAGAGCGCTGAAACCTGAAAATTGGCCTGGGCAGGAAGGGGGTAAAAGTGCCCTGTATGGAAGCGGTTAAACTGCATTTACTGTTCCCTGGGCACTCATGGCAGCAAGCCCTTACAACATTAGTAGTTTTTTGCTCTTTTGAGTTTATTTTAGACTATTTAATGTGGCCAATTTAGATGCAAATATTGGTTGGCAAGAGTCTAATTTTCCATCAGTTTATAAAGCATGGGTTTTCTTTTATTTATTCTGCAATTCTCTTCTTTTAGGCTTAGGAGGATGGTACAGCTACCGGATGTCTAAAGCCGCTCTGAATATGGCCACCAAAAACCTTTCCATTGAACTAAAGAGAGGAAGTAAGAAAGTGATTTGTGTTTCTCTTCACCCAGGCACAGTGGACACAGACTTGTCAAGATCTTACCAGAAGAATGTACCCAAAGAGAAGCTGTTTTCTCCAGAGCTGTCTGTGAACTATCTCATGAAAATTATTGATGGCCTAAGCCTTGACCAGACAGGAAAGTTTTTTTCTTGGAATGGTGGTGAAATTCCTTGGTGAAATAGGTCTGACTATGTTATGTTGTGTTAAATGAATGTGTAAGGACATAGCTGTTCTTTGTATAAGTATACAATGTATTTGATGGGATTCCCTGTTTAAGAGTAAATTCATATACAATCAAATGTAAAGGTATATAGAATAGTGGAAAATCGCTCCTCTTGACTCATTTTTATGAAGCTTTGAAGAACACAGTATTTATCATCTAGTATAGGGCAGAACATGTCTTTTGATGCACCTGGAATATATTTAGCTGATTTAACCTGACAATTTCTCTGGGCTTCAAAGATGCTATACCTCACTCAAGGCCTACTCCTGTTGGTTGTGTTTTCTCTCATCTGCTGTCAGGGATCGGTGTCCGGCCGCGATGCGCAGGACACCGATGCGCTCTAATCAGCAGGCAGCGGGACCCGGGCGATCACGATGGCCGCGCATGCGCACTCGGGATCGCGGACACGCACCTGGCACCAATGACAACGCAGGGCGGGCTATTTAAACGGGAATAGAGGTATGTCAGATTGCCGTTTGGTCTTTTGTGCTCTGTCCTGATACCTGATCTTGTGTTACTCCGTTGCCGACCTCTGCATTGTACCTGACCCTGCTGCTGGTATCCTGCTTAACCCTTGGCTTGCCTGACCATCCTTCTGCCTGACCCCTTGTACCGCGCTGTCCGCTAGTTACTGAACCCGGCTTGTGACCTCGACCATTCTCTGCCTTCTCCTTCGGTACCTCGCTGCCCGCACGTTGCTGACCTGGCCCGCCTGACTACGCTTCCAGCCACCCAGACGATCCATCCATCCCGCAGGGATCGTCCCTGGTTACCAGGTCTGCCAGCCTCTTCACAGCAGACTCCTTACCCCGCACTCCTCTGACGGCGCTCTCTACCATTGTCGGACGTACTCAGGGGTCGCGACCTGGTCTCAGTCTGCTCCAAGTCCATCCCCACCATCAGGGGCCCTGGTGAATAAGCAGATTGGGACTTAGACCCCGCGCCCTGAGGAAATTCGTGCTGTGGACCGATAGAGATGCCGCCAGGCGGATCGTGACATCTGCCTTGGCCACTTAGTCATTTACTAAAATGGGAGAGTGCAAATCTGGTGCAACTCTGCATAGCTACCAATCAGCTTCCAGGTTTTATTGCCAAAGCTGAAAGTAGAAGCTGATTGACTACCATGCACATCTGCACCAGAATCTGGGGGCACCTGTTTTAGTAAATCTACCCCTTAGAATCTTCTTTGAGATCAGGCCTCCTCTTTATAGCATTATGAGAAGCTTTCTATACTGTAAGGTTCATACTGTAGAATGGATCTATCCATTGAGTCTTTGTGGCACAATGATCATCTCTATGGTTAGTGACAAAGAAGAAGACACAATGGGGTTGATTTACTAAACCCGGAGAGTGCCAAATCTGCATAGAAATTAGTCAGCTTCCAGGTTTTATTGCCAAAGCTTAATTGAACCAGATAAAGTTAGAAGCTGGTGCAGCTGTGCATGGTAGCCAACCAGCTTCTGAGTGCTTAAATTTTAGCAAATCAACCCCAGAATGTCCAAGGTTACAACAAAACTGGTGTAAAATACTGGTGAGATAGCTGAGTAGGAAGACCAGGGACACATGACACAGCCACCATGTAATAAGGTAAAGTTATTGCTGTGACAACATCAGATTTATTAAGAAAACTTGAAAGGTATAAATGTTTCAAACATCAAAATAACTCACAATTGGCTAAAGATTTTGACAACTCCAGATTACTAAACCACCAGGGATTAAACCATGTATTGGCTTATTCAACAAAGCAGAGCTTTAAAACTGTGGATGGTACAGCAACCCTGAGCAACCAAATTCAGAGGTTTCATTGACTGTTCAGAATGACTGCTTAAAGCACCTTACTCTTTGCCTTATTGAATAAGCTCATTCGGCTCGCCAAAACCAACAACAAACCACTAAATTTCTCTGCACTCAGTGTGCTCCAAGGCACAAGAAGTTCTGGTTCTGAACATAATTTTGGCAAAGGTCTATTGCTTGAAATGTATTGTGAAACAAATACAGCATCAATGTTTCCATTACTAAACAGTTCAAAGTTTATCTTCTTCAATGCATTGCATTGAATCCAGTCTTGCATCCACAAAAGGACTGTTCATCATTGTATTTCAAACATAAAATATTTAGTCTTTTTAAAATTTTTCAACATCTAAAAAGTTTTTCGACTTCTTGAAAAAATTCCTTATAAAGTGCAGGGTTGCTGCATTTAGTATGCAAGGAGGACATCTGCCATAGTTACATTGTTTGTCCAGCTTATTGAAGAAAACTGAAAAAAAAGTTGTTGCTTTCAAAATTACAGATGGCGTTTTCTATGGGCCGATGTACTGTATGGCCACCCTGAAGAAAACAGGTCCTGATAGTTTAGAATAGCCCATTCTGAAGACTCCAATCTGTATATTGCTGTCAGATGGACACTTTGAAGGTTCATTTACACCTCTTTATGCTCCTCTGTGGCTGGACAGGATAGGTCTCCATTAGTGCAGATTTCTTGCTTAGTTTCAGAGGTTGGCACTGACTGTATAAATCCTTTGGATTTTATCCTCTTTATTAACTTGACAAAAACTAATAAAACAGCACAAAATATCATAGAAAATCCACTTAAAAGGAATGCTGCTGTATAGTTTCCTGTGGTGTCTACCAACCAACCTGTTAAGAAAGAAATGCATATTTTAAAATAGTTTCCAGTATTAGGTGAACCAAATTTGCAAACTTTGCTTCCTATCCAAGTAAGTTTTTTTTCTCTGGGAGACATAAATGTAAAAATCTCCATTCACTTGATTTCACTTGACAAGGTTCTACCCTTCCCTACTCTATTCAACACTTCTAAATCTAATTTTTTATGAGATTTAGAAGTGTTGAATAGAGTAGGGAAGGGTAGAACCTTGTCTGGTTTTATTGCTGTCTGTGTCCCCTTCTTGTTCTGGTGACCACTGTCCCTGGAACTAAAAGTCAGTGTAAATTCAAAATGTTCAGTTGTTGCTAGAACAGGAATAGAGGGACAAAATTCAAATGGGGACACCTGTTTAGGGAACAGAAAGGTTTAAAGCCTAGCACACATGGGCCAAATGTTGGGCGGCATCGGCCGGTTCAATAGAAACCGCCTGACATTCGACCCATGTATATGGCAGCTGGCTCGGCTGGCTTTTGTCGAAGGGGCATGACCAAAAAAGGTCTGCTGATTGACTCCCAATCAGTGCTCTCAGCCAATGGCATCCCCCTTGTCATAACACAATTGCTCACAATCGATCGCTGTTCTAACATCAGGTTGAAAGAAAAAAAATTAGCGTGTACCAGGCTTTAGAGACATTCCTCTTACTTCCTATTGTGTTTACCAGAAATTAGAGAAAATCTCAATGGAACATAGATGGCAAAAATAATAAAACTTGACAAGGTTTTAACCTACGTCTATAGATATGGGGGGTTTTCTCCCAATGCCAATAAGTTTGTTCTCCCTGATTCAGCCAGCAATACAAGGCATTGAATACGTGGTAGATGAATGTTGCCTGACTTAGGGAGAAAAGGGAAATGATTGCAGAATGATTCCACTATTTTGAAGACCCTTATACCAGACGTAATGCAGACATAGGAGGAGGAGAGTGGGAAGGAGGTGTTATGTGCCTGCAGGCTGTGGTTAAGAGATGGGGCAGTAAAGCTGCCTATACACTAGGAGAATTTCATTTTACATTTTTTGTTTTAAGAATGTTTGTTCAATTTTCTAATCATTAGTGGGGTCAAATAGACCGCAGTGACGTGAAAATTCAAGGCAGCAAGATGGAAAATTTCCCTGGAACAAACAAATTGCTAATGGTGTATGTGTTTTTTGTTTTTTTGGTTTTTTTGGGGGGGGGGCTAGTCCATTTGTTTCAAACTAGGATGTGAAAAGCAAATTAAATTTTGAAGACTTTCCAACAACATTCGTCTAGCCGTCAAAGGTAATGAGAATTTGCATATGAATCTTCTTTTAGAGGCAGTCAGAATATCGGCCAGGCAGCTAGTAATTTTAGAAACAGAGGTCAACAATGACACTCTGCATAGTTTTCTCAGCACATATTTCCTTTAATTCCGCATTTTTGGGGGAAAGTTCTACAGACTGTTGAGTAATTCATCTTCTGCTGCATTCAAGTCTAGCAAAGAAAGGAGAGGAGAATAATCACTAATACTTTTTGCAATGAATTTAAGTTGTAGGATTTCACAATGGTGGAAGATTGATCTTACAACTTCAGGTCTTTTGTACGGTAAGTTAATGAAAATTAAAGTTTTAGCTTTGGATACAGTTCAGGTAATTTTATTTATTATTTATTTCAGGCACTTACATAGCGCCGTCAAGTTACGCAGCGCTTTTACATATATATTGTACATTCACATCAGTCCCTAACCCTCAAGGGGCGTACAGTCTAGGGTCCCTAACTTACATTCATACAGTCAGGTCTATAAATATTGGGACATCGACACAATTCTAACATTGAGGAAACCCACGCAAGCACAGGGAGAACATGCAAGCTCCAGGCAGGTGGTGCCGTGTGTTGGGATTCGAGCCAGCGACCCTAGTACTGCCAGGTGGAAATGCTAACCATTTAGCCACTGTGCTGCCCATTTCATTTATTTCAAAGAACAATGGGGAGGGGGGGGGGCGATTCAGTAAAACTGCTGTAGCACTCTTTTTGCGTTAATGCCTCCTTAATGTTTCGTGCCAAATTCATGAAGCATCTGCAACACTTCTGGTTCTGACAGTGACTTGTGCCCCAAATTCAGGTAGTTCTAAAAGGATTTGACATTGAATGTGCCAAATTCAAAATAAAATAATGACAGTTGTCGCTAATTAAGACCAACTCTCTTTTGGCGTGCAGAAAGACCATGGTACTTTTTAAAACGAGTTTTAAAAGTGGTGCAATGTGTGCCAAATTCTAGACAGGTACATTAATTTAGCATAGTCTGCACCACTTTTAGAGCATGTGGAAGACGCTTACAAAATCTTTCTGCACCAGTCTTTATGAATGTCAGGGAATAATGCAGGCCATAGATGGGGAGAAAAACGGCCGATTTTTCGTCCGAAAATAAAACCGGCCGATTATCTTATCGTTAGTGGACGATTTTGTCGGCCGTTTTTCGTGTATTTTGGACTTTCAGATTATCGGTGATGTTGGAAAATTTTCGAAAAAAACGCCCGACTTTATCCTCATTGATGGTCAAAAACGAACGATCGTTTTCCGAAAAAGGATCACAAAGGTCACAAAATGACATCATTTCCCGTTATAGGTTACTCATTAATCGGCCGATTTTCGTAATAATTGGTGGTCAGGTAAGTTTTTTAGACCGACCGATAGTTCGTTAATCGGCCGAAAATCTGCCGTTTTTCTCCCCATCTATGGCCTGCATAAGTCTTTTAAAAAATTGTGGGAATCTACTAAAACTGGAGCACAGAGAACCAGGTGCAGCTCTGCATAGTAATCAACCAACTTCCAGCTTCAGCTTGTTCAGTTAAGCTGTAAAAATAAAAGCTACAAGTTGACAGGTTATCATACACAACTCCTCCAGACTCTGGATGCTCTAGTTTTATTAAATTCCCCTTAATGCGCCCTTAATTGTAAGATATAACAGCTCGAATTTACAAGTTTGTGGAAAGTGCAGCTAGATACAATAAGAAGGGGAAACTGAATTGGGTCAACCTGTGTGGTTTAATAGGCTTCTTATTGTAGGATATATGTTCATACGGTGTATACAAAATGACCCATTGTTATGTGTGTTATTTATTGATTGTCATTTTCTCACTGTATGACCAGTGTCTTTGTTTTGCTTGTAGTGTGTAATGTCCAGCTGGTTACCTGTATCTCTTGGGGATTCCAATGATGAGATCTGTCCACTATAGTTCTTTCACTGTCCCTGATCGCTTTGGTGTTTTGGGTATTTCCAGCCACCCTGCGGTTTCCCAATTCTACTGCTAACTTCTATATAATATGATATCAATTAAAGCACAGTGGCTAAGTGGTTAGCACTTCCGCCTGGCAGCACTAGAGTCACCGGTTTGAATCCCAACCATGGAACTGCCTGCCTGGAGTTTGCATGTTCTCCCTGTGCTGGTTTTCTCCCACATTCCAAAGACAGGTTAATTGGCTCCTGTCTAAACTGGCCCTAGCATGTATGAATGCGATTTAGGGACATTAGATTGTAAGCTCCTTGAGGGCAAGGACTGGTGCGAACATACAATATATATGAGTAAAGCGCTGCATAAATTGACAGCTCTATATAAGTTCCTGAAATTAATAAATCAGGACTAAAAGACATAGAAGGGGAGTGGTGTCCCCTTGTAACGACCAAAGCAGGTAAGAGGCCCTTGAACTCGATCACAGAGATCTTATGTTTCAAGGATCAACTGGATGAATGCGTTCCAAAAAAGTCAGTCCTCTCCTAAAACTTTTATTAATTCCAGACAAAACACACTTCACCACCCTGACGCGTTTCACCTTAATGCAGACTGCATTGTAGAGATGGAAGCAGAGAGGAAAAGCTTTTTTTGCAGTACGTAATCAAGTCCTAAAGACACTGATTTTGAAAAGGTCTATACTAACCCTTCTCAACCCTTTTACTACAAAGGAACCCTTGAAATAATTTTCAGGTATCAGGGAACCCATGCTAAAATGAATTTATTGGGGGTCAGCGTAAAGCAGGGCCCTTCCAGTGGTGATCAGAATATCTCCTTACAGACAGCTTGAAACATCTTTGGTGTCATGACACTGGCTTTGCCAAGTGGCATTGCATCAAGAATCATGGAGGCACTCTTGAATAGGAAGCCCATCAGCTCAAGGAACCTCTAGCAATCTCTGGAGAAATCCTAAAGTTTTATGGAACCCTGGCAAAAATTGGTGGTCTAAACAAAGGCATTAATACACTTGCTGAGGTTCCTCTTCACATACTATTGTAGACGTACCTGATATAGGAGGGCTCACTAAATAAGGCACTGCATGGAGAAAGAATACCACTCCAAGAGCAGACGATAAGTGAGTTGTTCCAACTACATCTCCAGTCACCACAGGAATCAGAGCCACATATGCGCCATCAAAGTAACCAAATGTAACAGAAAATGGTATAAGCGACTGGAAGCAATTAAGAATTGGCAGAAAGAGACAGCTAAGGCCATCCAGCGCCACAGCTATAATATAGCAGGCATATCTGTGTTTTTTCAGGACCCTACAAAACAAATACACATAATAAAATAACATGCACAATAATAGTTTAAAAAGACATAAAAACCCCATAGGTGCTATTATGCTCCACAAAACACATTGTTAGGATATCAACTGGCTATTTCTTTATGCATATATGTTATCATAATATTTTTTTATATAATTCATGTAATTATATTAGGATTTTTCAGAATGTTGTGACTGGTTGATGTTAGGTGCAACGTTTTCAAAGTGCAAGGGGAAATGTTTGTATTTGAGGATACGTTCTACACTCTCCTGTTAGCATGTTACCTGTCATCACTGTAGCAGACATGATTGACTTCTGGCCTTCTTCCATGCAATTTGTGTTCTACTTTACAAGGTGTTGCAAAAACCTAATACCAAATTAAATTTGATACTTATACTTGTGTTTAAAAACACATTTAATTATATTTTCGATCAATATGCAAGTGGATTAACTGATATTTCTATATCTGCCCGCAGTTTAGCTTTAGTCTTCATTCACACTCAAGCACTTTTCTACTTATTTCCCTATGCCTGAATATGGTGAACATGCAGAATCTCATTTTTTTTAAGTGTGCCTGTTCATACTTGTGCCTGCTCATATGTGTACATACAGTCACCCTATGTTCTACGGACTATGCTTTTTTTGTAGCATATTCAGGCCTTGTTAGTCCCATAGACTTCAATGGAAGGGCCTGTAAAACACAATACATTCAGTTTTGTTTCTTTTGTAATGGCTGCAGACCCATTGAATGTTCAATGCTTAAACTCCAACACATGAGGGCACTAGCTTCTCATCAGTTTCTCTAAGGACCCGTTCACACTGATCTACGGCCCAAACCACTGCTGCATGGTGTTTGGCTTCAGAGCTGTGACAGGTGGCAGTGTGATGCATTTTTTAAAAACAAACTATTTTTGAAGTGTGCATTGTGACACTTCATTCATACTGCTGCACAGAATCAGGGTGGGCTGAGCTTCTCTGCTTGGTCCCTGTGAACCTCTGAAATGACATGCGGGACCGAGCAGAGTGCTGCAATGTTATACAAACATGAACTATTGTTTTCTGTGTGACATTGCAGGTATTTGTGTTTTTCCATGCGGAAAAACGCAGGTAACTGCACACAGTGTTAAAGGGTCCTAAAACTACATCCATTAGGTATAATGATGGCAATAGTTAGCATATTTTGAAGGCATTAAAAAAGAAGTATGGGGTTTGTTTTTTTTCCAAAATTATACTTATCTAGGTGGATGCAGCATCGGTCCAATGCTGCATCAGTCCCTGCCAGCTCTAAAGATGAGAACTCACAGATCACATGACTGCTGATTGCTGCGTTCTCGCCGTCGCTGTGAGCAGAGAACGGTGACGGTCAGATCCCGCTTTCTACTCTTCCCCACCAGTGCTCACTGGAGCACTGGGCTGTGGAGGGGGAGGGAGCAGCTTGCTCAGGCTCTCAGCGGATCACTGAGAGGCTGAGCCAGATGCCTGTCCAGACATCTGGGTGGATCCCACTGTCAGCTGAAAACAAATTGCACTCCTGCAGGGGCGGACTGACAACTCATGAGGCCCCTGGGCAATAGGGGATCATGGGGCCCCTGTGCCCTTCCCAACTCAAAAAAGCCTATGAAAAAGGTACCAGGGGCATCTCATGGGGCCCCCTACTGACCCCGGGCCCTCGGGCAGTGCCCGAGTTTCCAAATGGTCAGTCTGCCCCTGCACTTCTGTGATCTCCAGGAAAAGTACAGGCATAGCTCCCAACTGTCCCTGATTTTGAGGGACTGTTCTTCATCTGGAATAAAGTCCCTCTGTCCCTCTTTCGTAATAATTTTCCCTCATTTTAATATGATCTATATACAGTAGTTGTATATAAAATGCACTTTTTATCTTTCGAAAAGTGTTCCCCTATGCTAAACCTTTCATCCAATTTCTAAATTTCCAAAGCCAATATAAAGGAATAGTAGTGGTCAAAAAATGACTTGTGGGTTTAACCAACAATTTTTTTGTATAATTCTCCTTTAAGGGGGCGTGGCAAGGGGTGTATCCTATGCTTACATACTTTTGCTGATAGGTGTCCCTCGTTCCCATCTCAGAAAGTTGGGAGATATGGTACACCCAAAAGAGCCTCTCCTTTAATTCGTAAAGTTAAAGCGAGTTAAAGGAGTTCCACTCGACCTATCAAAAAATAAAAGTCAGCAGATACAAAAACTGTAGCCGCTGACTTTTAAAAAACAGCCACTTACCTGTCCCTTGGTCCCGTGTTGTGCCCCCCGCAGCTCATTTCACCAGCTGTCCTGTATTCCAGGAGGCCGGCATCTTCAGTGTGGGCACCCGGTTGTGATAGCTTGCGGCTTCACAGCTGGGTACCCACTGCGCATGCGCGAGTAGAGCTGCGCTTTGTGAATGGTCCTGTAGTCTTCTGGGACCTGTCACGTGTCCCAAAAGACTACAGGGAGGGAGGGAGGACACTTTCCGTTTCGCCGTGGCAATTGGGCCGGAAGTGGGAACGGGTACCTGTCAAATTCGATTATCGGGCCCCCCCCGCTTCCCAAAGGTGCCAATCCTTAATGGGGAGCAGTCCTTAAAGCAGAACTTCCCCTTTTGGGTGGAGCTCTACTTTAACTGCTAATATATGCCCACCAGGGGGATGTTCTCTTGTTCGTTGTCATTTATTCACTTAACCACTTCAACACTGGACACTTTTACCCCCTTCCTGCCCAGGCCAGTTTTCAGGTCTCTCACACTTAGAATGACAATTGCGTGGTCATGCAACACTGTACCCAAACTAAAATTTTATAATTTTGTTCACAAAACTAGAGCTTTCTTTTGGTGGTATTTAATCACCACTGGGGTTTTTATTTTTTGCTAAATTAACAAAAAAAGACCGAAAATTTAAAAAAAAATGGGAACAGAGATAATCTGGGGCAGCTGTGCATAATAACCAATCAGCTTCTAGCTTCAGCTTGTTCAGTTAGGGTCCTTTCACACGGGCTTTTTTTTTTCATCAGCTCAGTCACATTTTTTCAAAGAAAAAACGGACCAGTTGATATCCGTTTTTCTTCAGTTTACATCCATTTCTTCATCAGTTTACATCAGTTTTTTCATCCGTTTATGTCCGTTTTTCGTCTGTTCCTGGTTTTTTTTTATAAAAGAAAAATAGGGTTTTCTTCCATTCAAAAAACAGATGTTAATGGATACGGACATTAACAGATGTAAATGGATGATCATACATCCGCTAGTCCATAGAAATACATGAATGTCCGTTTTTCATCCGTAAACGGACAGATGAAAAATGGACATATGGAACACCCATGTGAAAGAGGCCTTCACCTTTTAAAATAAAAGCTAGAAGCTGATTGGTAACCAAACCCAACTACTCCAGATTCAGTGTAACTTGTTTGGTTAAGCTCACTAAAATATGTGATTTTTTTTCTTAACTGAGCTCCAGGTGCAGGTTGGAGCAATGTACTGTATGTATGCGTATTTTATAACTGTGGGACCGCTGTAATCATCCAGGTTGTATGCTCAGCATGGGTGCCGTTCCCAAAACATATTGCATTTTTCTAAATCCTGCAAAGGTGTCCTTTGATTTGACAGGCAGGGCGGTAACATCACAATCTCCACCTCATCCAATCAGAGAGCACAGCTGAGAAAAAAAGCAATCCACTGTGGTTACTATGCTGAAGGGCAGCCGCTCAGCAGAGGACCTGGAAGATGGTGTAGCAGCAACTACTACAGTAATTCTCTGCTTCCACAGCTATCCCTCAGGTATTACATATGCACACTTACATTGGGCCAGGGGCGGACTGACCATTTGGAAACTCGGGCACTGCCCGAGGGCCCGGGGACAGTAAGGGGCCCCATGAGATGCCCCTGGTACCTTTTTCATAGGCTTTTTTGAGTTTGGGCAAGGACATGATCCCCTATTGCCCGGGGGCCCCATGAGTTGTCAGTCCGCCCCTGCATTGGGCTAAGCTGGACCAATGTAACTATGCAATAAAATTCATACCTAGAATTCAGCTGTAAGTATTTCTGTCAAGAACCTGGGTAACTCAATTTTAGTGTTGGAAGTTATTTACATATCAACACCTTCATCACATTATCACTATTATCATCACTTAAGGATGATCCATACGCCGTGATGTCACGCCGCCGGTGCCTCACGAAAGTCCGGCGACCATCTTAGAGAGTGGCTGGTCAGTCTCATGGTTTTTTAAAACTATGCTTTTTGGTGGTTTCTCTACGTGGATGATATTGTGTTTATACCATAATAAATTGATTTAATTACTACAGTATGGGCACCTTCTTTCTTGGCTCTATATCGAGCTAAACAATTTCCAGGACTCTATCCGGAGAACAGCTGCAGAGCAGTTCCAGATCCAGAGGAGGGAGTCACTTCCTATTCTGCTTGCTTGGCCCACAATAATGGGGCTTATGGCAGACCTTACAATCACCATATGATTCAACATATTGTGCTTTTATTATGTGCATCTGGTGAGTGTGCATTGTGTATCATATCCCTTGCACGAATTTAATGGAGTAAAATCACACGAAATCCTTTTTATATCACCTGTGCAACAGGATCTCTATGTGACACAATTTTCTGACCGGTGTCAGACTTTCACCATTATATGAACATTTTTCTGTTTATTGACTTTCATAGTTGCACGCAATTTGCACTTATTATAACGAAGCACTTTCTATTTATCTTGTGTTTATTTATTTGAACCACAATTATCATCATTTTTTATTAATTTTTTTTAGCACTGCACTTATTGTTTATATGTGTTATTTAAGGTCTTTGGGTTCCTTTTTAGTGCACATGCTGCTGACCCTATTGGAATCCTGAGCCCTTGCTGTTTTTCACAACATATTAAAGTGTGAAAAGGTTTAATCAAAAAAAGAGGGAAACTATTGAATATTTCAAAAGTCAGCTGCAGTCATTGTTCTGGTATTTTGATAGCCATGGGTGCCGGCTGTCAGAATACAATAGCCAACAGTAGGTGATTTGTCCATCGACGCTATGTAGTGGATGGGAGAATTCAATGATAGGGATGAATGAGAGAAGTCTTTTGGTGTATGGCCCCGCTTGTGTCACAGAGACAGTGGTTACCAGGGTAAGCATCCAGTGTGAAGCTCCCCAGCATAGACCTAGATAGCAATAAAATCCTGACAAAGGTTCTATCCCCTGACTACTCTATCCAAAACTAACAAAACAAAATTAGATAGACTTTAGATAGGTTTTAGATATATATCTAAAACACAAAAACTCTAAAAAGACTGTAAATTCTCTTTAAGGGCCAGAAATTCGGACCTTTTTCTGAACTCAATGTCCTGGATATCCTGAAACGCTAACTCACAGATACAGCCCTTGTGTGTTCAACTAAAATACTGTAGGTTCAATTTACGAAGCATACCAAGACAAGGATCTTTATTAAAGAAAAAGAGTAACAGCTATTATCAGCAGAGTTCAATTAAATCTGAAAATTAGCAACCTAATCGTTCTCTTCGTTTCTCCCAAGACCTCCTGCTCTCTAGCAGAGGTAGCTCTTTAACTGGGCAAATTAGGCGGTCGCCTAAGGTCTCACGCTCAAGGGGTGTTGCGGCTGCCTAATTTGCCTAATTAAAGAGCTGATGGCCCAATGTACTCGGGATCTATGCCAAGCGGAGCCAGCGGTTGTGGGGATCCTGGGGAAGGTAGGAGCCCATCGTCGGGGACAAACATTGCTGGTAAGAAGGGAGGAGAAGGAGGGATCAGCAGGCCCGGAGCAGCATCCATGTGTCCCTGGGGCCCCGATCAGTCGGAAATGACCCGTGTACAGGAGCCTGCCTGCATCTGCATGAGTGGAGCCCAAAGACTGAGCACAACAATCCTCCAAGTACCCATCTCTCATTCTCCCCCTCAGACTATGGGGCCGCCTCTTGCCTTGTGCAATACAGAGTCCTGCCCCCTCTGGTGTCTCGTTCCTTTGGTTGCATCATCCTCCCTCCCCTCTCAAACTGCCATTATTGTCTGCAACCACTGGGACCATTCCATGCTGGCTCTGCACCATTGCATGTCTCTATATACTGGATAATGGTATAAGAGGCCGAATTATCAATAGAAATACCGACCTAGATTTATCACTGACTGTGTGCAATGGTCCAAAACAGTCAGGACAGCTCAGTCCTCTGCCAGTGTCCCAGTGTACTCATCTGTGATTGACAGCCCCTGTCCCCTTGATCCCTTCCTCCATCTGGCCCACCCAGGTCTGGAGGTCCTGGCTTAGTCCAGTGCTGATCCTCAGCCATGGTGGGCAGGGTGCTCCGCATCCTGCGCTGGCACTGCCTGTTGATCGGCTTCTCCGCTGCTATCTCAGTTAATATTTATCACTTGAATTATTTTTCCCATTATGGGCGCAAGTGGGGCCTCAAGTGTAAGTTTTGCATAAGGCCTTACAAATCCTACAGCCGCCTCTGTCTCTAGCTCCCTTGTCACCTCCTCCCAAGCTCTCCCTCAGGACTTCTCCTGACCCTCTCCCATCCTCTGGAACTCCCTACCCCAATCTGTCCAACAATCTCCTATTTATTTTCTCCATCAGCTCATCCCCCACAGTTATTACCTTTTGTATCTCTTGACCTTCCCTCTTAGATTGTAAGCTCTAATGAGCAGGGCATTCTGATTCCTCCTGTATTAAATTGCATTGTAGTTGCACTTTCTGCCCTTATGTAGTAAACTGTAAACTGTTGGTGATATATAAATCCTGTATTATAATAATAATAATAATTGCTTATCCTGTGTTAATGCGTTGTGCATATAGCCTTATTGCATCTATGGACTACCGGTTTGTAAACAATGAGCCATTATAGCCACCCACGTGTTTATACCATCTCATTGCACTCAAAGCCTGACTCCACAGAATCTGGTGTTATCTTGGAAACATCCCACATCATATCATAATAAACCAAAACTTCAATCAATAAAAATAACCCAAGTGTGTTCATTGTTGCATTGTATAGTTAGGAATTAATTCAATTTACCTTCTGTCTGTCAGCCATCCAAAAGTGATATTCCCAACAATGTCTATGACGCCAAGTATTGACATTAGAAAGGCCGCTTGTTGGTTGCTAACTCCAACACTTAGCGCATAAGGCACAAGGTAGACAAATGGAGGGCTACATCCATAGGCTAGGAAGAGGAAGGACACAGCCAGTACAATGAAGTTAGGCTTTAGGAGGAAGCTGTACTCCTTCTGGGAGCAGTAACAGAGGCTCTTGTGACTGCAGTCCTGGCTCAGAGGTGAGCATTTGGTGGACGGGTTTGTACTGCTATTTGATTCATTTGGACTGTGCTCCTGCTTTAGCGAAGAGTGTGCAAAGTCCTCCCTTAGGTTTATCGGTCTCATTAAAGCACCACAGACACAGAGATTGGCCACAAAACCACCGAGGATGAGCAGAGCCCCTCTCCAGGAAAATTGTTCAATTAGCATCTGAACCACCGGAGCTAAGATAAAGGTGCCGATGCCACTGCCTGACATAGCGATTCCATAAGCCAAGGCTTTTCTCTTGTCAAAGTACTTTCCCACCATGGCAATTGCAGGGCTATAGCAAAGTGCAAATCCCAAGCCTAAAAAAAAAACCACAAAAAAATTATTTTGGGAAGCAAACGCAGTAATACATCTCAGAATATTTAAGGGGTTGTTCACCAGGTGTGGTGAATTGTGTTAGCATTAATCAAAGCAGGCTCAATGCAAAGGGCACAAAGGAAACAATTGTTCTTTGTTTACCCCATACATGTAGCATCCCTACAGTTTTTCTCAGTGCAGTGTGCTACACCATGTGTAAACACAGGAGGTCATAATGCACTTTTGCTCATAGACTTAAATGAAACACCATTTATGCAACATTTCAATAAAGTTAAAAAAAAAAAGAACAAAGTAAACAGTATGATGTGTTTCACCAATGCATTGCACAGTCCCATACGCAACACACATCAGTTAGCGTTAGTGATACAGAGGATAACGTAAATGGGTTGGTGTGAACAGTTCCTAACACGCATGAGGATAGAAATATTGATGCTGCCATTATTGATTTGTGTAAAGGAGATATTTCACTTTTAGTGAAAGCTATAAAAGTCCACACTCCCTTGTTCTCTAAGCTAGAACCCCCTACTCTAACCAAGCAACCCCCTAACAACTAAGCTGCATACTTACCCCAGCATTAATCCATCCTCCATCATCCCCTTATGTAAAACTCCCTACATAAAGAAGTTGCACCCGGACAAATTCCTTGAGGAGATGAATAAGTGGTGCACTGGCTTGCAGATGTATTCCTTACACCCAAACTCATCATGAATGGAAAGTAGAAAGCCGGCAACTCATACATCCAAATATGCTGACATTATTAATGCAGGTAAATTACAAAATATACAAAGGCTTACGGGTTTCAGCCTGTGGCCTTAATCATAGCCATGGCTATGATTAAGGCCACAGGCCGAAATGCGTAAACCTTTGTATATTTTGTACTCTGCCTGCATAATTAATGTTGCCATGTTTGGATCCACAAGTTGCTGGCTTTCTACTTTCCATTAAAACTCCTTACATGCCTCAGAACTGAGTTACCTTGTTTAGCAATATCTGCTACATGTTATAAATGAGCCCCTTAGATTATGGCTCTATTCACAGCAGGGAAACAAAGGAAAAATAAGTATGTGCAGCTGTGAAATGAGGCAAAAACATGTTTGCTTTAATTTAACTTGTTGCTTAGCCCCCGGTCCAAAAGTGTCATAAACATTAACAATTCTAAACTGCAATTTGCTATTTTAAAATTGCGTAAATCTGTAAATGTTGTTGTTGAATGCATCAGTAACCTCTCAGCCCTTTTTCATCCCTAGTTATTCATTCCCTGCAGTCTTTTAATGGGACTGATGTACAGTACATTCAGACCACATTGCCAACAGCGCTCATTATGTAATATATTAGACAATTTTTAAAGTGCTGGTCATCATATTAAAATGTTTCACAAGTAATAAAAACATTCAAAGCAAACAGCCACTGGTGTGTTGATGCAGGTGCCTTTGTGATGCACATTCTTCCTTTGCAAATGCCTGGCAGATTTCCATGCAAAAACAATAGTAATGCCAGATTATTAATACTATCCTCTAGGAGACTGCATGCTAAGCTTTTAATACCACGGCTACTCTAAGCTAATAATGGTTGTTAGTATTCCTGTCTCCATTTAACTAGTGAAATGGCCAATGTGTCGTTGGCACATGGACTCAAATGACCACATTTTCTAATACTGTGTGCGTTGCTTTCACTATAATATCAAGTAATCACTATAATAATTTGCAGTCGCCATAACACTTATTTATTATATGCCGTTACTTATGAATTATGCTCATCATTCCATTGGTTGCATTTTCATGATCTCTTGTTTTCATTCAATCAACTTTGATGCCAGTGTGTATCTGTATATCCACAGAGCATGTACAGCTTCTCGAGAGGGGTCACTAGCATAATTTGAGGACTATGGGTGGCTGAATGACACCAAGTTAACTGACCTCCCCAGAGTATTTGTGTTTTAATAATTAATATATTTACTTAGCCTAGGCCTCCCTAAAGTCTGTTTTTCACTGTAAATCACATTAAATTTTCTCCACTATTGACAGGAACCAAAGCATAGTACAGAGCTATAAGAGGGCAAGTAGCATTTAGACTACAGTATACTGAGGCACAAGGCAGAGAGATAAACACTAGAACAGGGTAAAAACCAAAGATGATGCTTTAAGCCAGTAAAGATATTATAGAACAGAATACTGATCCTCTCAACTGAATCCTTCTGCTCGAGGACTGTCTAGATGCACACCTAGTAACAGAGCTTATGATTTGAGGGGTAAGACACCAGTGGCAGAGCGAACTGGAGGCCCAATGACTAGTGCCACCTTAACAGCATCATGGGCCCCTGGGCAAAGTAATGTACTGGGGCCCCTACAAGGGAGATGGTAACCTTCAGAGCATAGTGCACCGTGGCAAACAGTGAGTGTGGGTAAATTACGCCACATATTTTAGTCTGATTTTTAAAAAAATGTTAAAACTTAACAATTTGTATATTTTATTTTAATTTTTCATTAATTTTTATGTAATAATTTTTTGCATTTTTTATAACACTTTTGGGAGGTCTTTGGTGATATATCAGGAGCCTAAACAGACTCCTGAAGTCTTACCTTTGAGACAGAGAAAGGGACAGAGGAAACATTCTCCAGTCCCTTTCTCTGTAGCCTCAGCTGCACTGAGATGAATGAACAGGAGACAGAGGCTCCCGTTCATTCATGAACTGAAGCATAGTAAACACATTTCTTCAGTTATGAATACGGTAAGTGATCGGTACTGATCACTCACTGTGTTTAGTTAAAAAAGGAAGGGGTTGGTAAATGACATATTTACCAGCATCTTCCTCGCCATCCACCCTAAACATCTCCCTGTTTGCTTGCAGCTGCTGCCAGCAGAAGAGGAGAGGAGGAAAGCTGGAAGCTCTGCAGAGATAAGGAGGGCATACAAGGGGGTCCAGAAAGAAAGAGAAGTCCAATATTTATCAGTGGTGCAGTCGGGAAATAACTGGAACCGATATTTTGTGGTTCACCCTGCAGCAGCTGGAGCAGGAGATGTCGACTTTCAGCTGCTACCACAAAAGATTGGTTATAGTTATTTCCACCACCCATTGCACTGATCACCTACTCTATCTGCATACAATTCCCCCTGCTAGGGAAGAACTGCAAGAGCCTGTGTGAAGAGATGACCCTGTCAATGACTCCTGGCCTTTGGGTGCTGGCCTTTTCAGTCTGTACAGTGTTCCACTGGCCAGAACGTGAGGATGGGTTTTTTGCAACTTGCAAACATTTTAAAGTCTTTTCCAGTTTATATTATTTAAAGTATCTTTTATTTTGAACCAGATACAAATAATTAACTATAATGAGGATTACCTGTAAGGACTCCTAGTGTGAGGTAGAGATACTCTAGGCTTGTAGCAAAGGAACTCAGGACAAGTCCTGTGGATGCAAGAATTCCACCGAGTATGATTCCCACTTGACAAGAGACATGGTTGCTCACATAACTTCCGAGAGGGGCTGCAAAATGCAGAATAGACCATTATATGGTTTGTAAGATACATTTACAGTACATTAGAGGTGACCAAGAGCAGTTGGGAATTATCTGTTCAAATGTTCATAAAGCTTTCTTTTCGAGCAATATAATTATAGAATGAGAACAACAGTTGGATATCTTCAGTACTGGATGCACACATACAGCACAGTATTATAAAATCAGATCCTTGAGCTAGCTTACTGTACAAAAATCTGTGAGTTAAATATTCAAATACGTATTATTCTAATAAAAGATAACAAGGTATTTGCCTTAGGTTACTTACCACATAACATAGTGGCACAATCAACAATGGAATGTATCCAAGCCGTTCTTGAATAATCTTGACCAAAATATAATTGGAATTCAACAAAGAATATTGAGATACACCTAAAAATATAAGTAACAGGCAGTGAATTGGTAATCAAATCCATCTGAATATGAGTTATAGGGGTTGGGATGCTTCTTTTAAGAAAGAGAAACCTACATACCTTGTAACAGCCCTTGTGCAAACTGTGACAAGAAAGCAGCCAATCACAATCATCCACCCCCAACCACCATCAGGTGGTGTTGTGTGCAAGCTCTTCTTCTTCATCATGGCTGCCATCCTCAGTCTATTCTCCAATCTACAGGTGCTACCTGAGGCAGGTAAAATTTTTTGTACTGGGGCTTTGTACACATAAGATTATATCCAAATACAAACAGATTTCCAGCGACATGCGGAACGTTGAACAGAGCTCACTTTTTTATGGAAGATTTTATTTACCATCTGCAAAAGTAACATAAGAATTAGATGTATTCTCATTAAACTCCACAATTCTAAATATTAAAGTAGCCCTAACACTGCATAGCTAGTAGTAATCACATTCAACTGGACTTGTTCTGTAATGTTGAAGGCATTTTTCTGCTTATCCAAACAGCTTTTTCATTTGGATAAGCAGCAAAATATCTTCAACATTACAGAACAAGCCCTTCTGAAGGTACCTAACAACTACTAGTAGTTATACCTTGACCTGGATTAATGAGAACCTTCACAGGCCTAGCACTGCATGTTTTTCAGCTCTCTTAATGCACTCTCTGAAGTAAAATAGATTGCTTCCTTTAGAGAGTTACTTATTAACCAATTTCTGCACCTATTTGGACACCCTAAATGACCTATTGGTGATAGTTCAGAAAAAAAAAATGAGAAGAAATGCTGGCATAATCCATTGAATCAGACAGAGGAACAGTAAAGGGGGTAGCTGTGACACCACAGGAGCATGCATGATTAGTAATAGTGACCTGCGTGGGAGAGAAAGGAAAATAGAAAGAGGAGGAAGGTTCTTATCTAATGGGGGAAAAAAATGTCCCAAGGGTGATTACTCAAGGATGTCCAATGTGCCCTTAGGTGTAAGACCGTCATACGATATAGCCAAACTTGGCAAAATCTGATGACAGATGTCTTAATTAAGCACAATAACAAATAAGTGTACTTAATAAATATAAAAGCCAATAAGTACAATATATAAAAAAGCAAGCTAAAAAAGCAAGAAAAAAGTAAAAGCCGCTATTACATTTTACAGCAGAGGCCACCTGAAACCAATGAAAATCTTGTAAAACCTTAGACTAGGTATGAGAAAGAGAAAAATGCCAGCAAAAGCTAACAGGTGGATAGATTTCCTATCATATATTCCTGAGGGATGATGGATCTGTTCATCCTCATGACCATATATATAAGGATTGATTTGCTGAAAGTTTTGTTTCCAGGTCAGCTGATTAACTTTTGCTATGCAAAGATGGCTCCTTTTTCTGCAGGAAAAAAAGATTGATTCTTAATGAGTCCTAAATTATCTTACAGTCTAGAAAGTCTCTGTTACTCATGACATGCTCTTTAGTTGATCAGTGTTGCTGGTTCTTATATTCTTCTGCCTGATTACTACTAGCAATCACACATAGCTTACATATCTATGATATACAAAGAGACCTCATTCCTGTTGTAGCAAGTAAATGAATAAACCTCCCAGTAATGCTATTACTACGCTGCTCCCACTAGAGGGAGCTCTAATAATTTGTATTGTGACATCAGGAGACTAATACTAACCAGACCACATCTCAGAATGAGCAAGTGAGCAACGTGTGTTTTGTGCTCTCCTCTTGATACAGGTTAGTCACACTTTGTTTATGCTATCTTTGCTCAGTTTTCTGTTTGTTCAAACATTCACTTTCTCTATTTAGTATCCCATATGTTAGTAATACTCAAATGAATGTGCTTTTCGTTGTGGCCCACACAGGCCTTCCACTATAAAGATAGTAATTATCTGTATATTGTGATCTATTTCTGTTTAACACATTAGTGACAGTAAACGTGAAGCAAAAAAAAAAAACCCAAAAAAACTTTCTCTGCAAGGTAAAAGGAAAATGTGCTAGTATGGATCGCATATTAGAACATTATGTAAGGCTTACTTTCAAACGAAGCCCTACAGTGATGCACTGTCACTGCTGCAGAGGCTTCCATCTTCACCAGGTCTTTCTTTCAGGTTCCCCGGCTGACGCTGCTTGACTGGCCATGCCACGATGACATCACTTCAGTGCATGGAGTCCCAGCCGCGGCACAGAGCTCTTTAGGAGGTATTCATTTTACCTACAAGTAAGCTTTAATATAGGCTAACCTGTAGGTAAAAATAAATACAGAGAGTTTACTACCACTCTAAACTAGGAATGAGCAAGTGAGCAACATGTGTTTTGTGCTCTCCACTCAGATACTGCAGGCTGCATTTTTTCATACCTGGCACTCGGATCAGAGATAACCCTGAACACATTTCCTATGGAAGTGGTCATGCGGGCTGCTCTGGCACCCAGTGCACCAAATCACGGTTTTATTTGCACTAATCCAGACACATATTCCATGGTGAATGTTCTGCTATATCACAATTACTAATTATTACCGCAATTCTGAGCTCCAGACATAAAATACAATTAGAAAAAGACTGATACAAATCCACAAGATCACATTTCACAAGTAGACTTATAATGTGCATATTACTTTGTTAGATGACCCTATGTTTTCCTCCATGTGACTACAACATATATTACAAACAAGAATAAATGGGTATAGGGGCAATAAATTGTGATATTTCATAAATACCCCTGGTGTTATCCCAGGCCAATCTGTACAATGGTTCATTGTGACACTTTCTCTTTAAGATATTTACAATTACTAATTTAGTAAATTTGTAAACCATTTTGTGAGATAACTTTGGAAACCCATAGAGAGAAAATGACTGCTAGCTCAGCTGCTTAATATTGTGTGCAAAATGACAATTTAGCCTATATATGAAAGCACATATCAAGCTTATGCACACAAATTCCTACGTATTTATATGGTTAAAATTTTGAATCATTCAATATAGTCTTACCATAGAAGAGCACATTGCCTGTATCCCTGCAGGTATGCCTGCTGCTGAAGGTCCTTTGGACAGTGTCATAGTTTTTAGAACTACAGGCAGCTGCTACACAATCTTTCCCTTGCTTTCTACCTTTGACCCTTTATAATGCGAGGAGGGGAGGGGGGGCGTCAGCACATGTACTTCCTAGAGGTCTAAGGTTCTCGGAGAGATCAGCAACAGACGTTCAGAGCAAACAAACCATACATCAAGACCACTAATACCTGGAAGGTGTGCTGAATATTTGTGTAATTGTATATATATAGGGACTTTACAGGTGTTTTCCCAAGGACCACCACATTGCATCAATCAGAAATAAATGGGACAATATGCTCTGAATATAATAATTTTCACGGCAACACCAGATCCTAAATATATTGCAGATTTTTTTTGTATATAAATGATGGACGGTGCCACTGGCTGTGTATATATGCAGAAGAGGGGATGAAAAAAGTGCAGCTATCTAATCCTTGAAAACCGAGGTGATATAATTAATTGGAACAGCGCTCCTCATCAAACTATCTCATATATGTGCAAACCCTCTATATGATCAAAATTGTATCTACATCATTATTGGTGCAAAAATACTCTGCTGTACAAAATACGTGTATTGACCATCAATAATTGGAAAAACTGTAAATCTCTACTCTGTGCAAACCTAAATATTATTATGATGTTAGATTTCTCCATCCACCATCACAACAATCTTATAATTAGTCAAACTCATATACAGTAATTCATACATATATAATTCTAGTGTAAATAAGTGACTATATAAAAAAAACTTTATTTAAAATAAAAAATTATTTAATAAACCCAGTGTCCAAAACGTCCATAAATAAATAAAAATGTCCTTTTACAATTTTCTCATTAAGCCTTCTGTGTTATACAACACCAACGCCACGTGAGATCTATCACCAGACAAAATGAATAAACTCACCAGCGCTCCAAGCTGGTAACACTATAAACCAGCTAAAAACGCAGTGGCTCTGGGAGTAACGATCTGCAGAGACACCAGCTGACTGTTACAACTCCATAATCGGATTTTTATATACTCATATGGAACCAAAAGAGGAAAGGAAGCTTAATAGTGTAAAACCATAAGGATACTTTATTTCATTAAAAAATATAAGTCAGACTCACAATGTAAAGTGTCATAGCGGACACTCGCATAAACCGCATATACATAAAACAGCAGGTAAACTCAGGTCTGAAACAACCACTGGCAGCTCACCCATACGTGGTGACGTCACCTCCAAGGCCCCGCCCTACGCGTTTCATCATCCCACATCCTCCAGGAACGGAAGGAGAATATTATGCCATTATATTGCAGAATATAATGGCATAACCACACAATCCCTTTGAAACAATTCATATCAACTAGTACGAGGGGTCTTCAAAAAAGTTTCTGCACTTTTATAAAAAAAATAATATATATATATGTATGTATTATATATATATGGATATATTAGAGATAAAAAAAAGTTCAGAAACCTTTTGAAGAACCCTTGTATATACTGCAGATATCTTCTTTAGAGTTTGTTATGGATTTCTAGAAAGCAGTTGCAAAAGTGTACATAAAGGTGCAAAGAGGCAATCTCTGTCATTGTCATTGGGGTGTTGTTCCCAATCCCACTCCTGCCTCATCTATTCGGGAAAAGGTGAATCCCGTGGGTAGAAAATCATTGCAAAGCATATAAACAACAGAAGGAAGGTAGCTGAGAAAAATCAGATGTCCATATCTATATATGATATTAACAAAAAAAATCTCACCCCAGGACATCCTTCAGCTTCCCCGAATTTATAGGTATCCCCTTTAGACAGCTACCTGCTGCTATCATTAGCTTTGTACTTCTTTTTTACCCATAGGTCTGCCTAAAGTGTATGTATACTCTAAGGGTCCATACACACTGGACAAAAAAAACACCAGTTCCCTTGGCACTTTTTTTGTACACGTGATTAGGAACGTTTAGAAGCATTTAGCATTTTCTTCTGCCAGAAAACCCCTCTCAAAAATGCACTCCAGAAGGAGTTTTTTTTCTGCCTCTAAACACTGAGCTTAAAATCTTCCTCTAAACATCTTAAAGTGCATGGATACATTGAATGGCATTGAGCTGCTTCTACAGGCAAAATGCAAAACTCCTGTAGAAGCAGTGTTTAAGACCAGTGAGCATGGACCCTAAACATTAACTTCTCTTATTTGCTCCCTTTTGGTCTGTTACGTGTAGCATTGAAAATATTTTGTGATATCAGTTCAATAAGTGCATAGCATAACACTTGATCCTGTCTTGTTACACTAGGACAGGAGAAGCATTACTGGCAAGACCACCAGGTGAAAATGAAGCAGAAGAAAAAGTTTGAGAAAAAAAACCAAATGCAGCCACCTTATCTAAGGACTAGTAAGTTTTCACATATAACATTTTATTTTCTTGGGTTTAGATACTTTTTAAAATGTGAGATCAGACCTTCACCTGAAGTCAAATTATAGAGTACATCTGCCACAAGCCCCTCAAATAGGCATTCCAATAAAACACTCTATAAAAAAGCTGCCAACCCCACAAGTCCAACTGCTCTTCTGCACAGCAGTGTACTTGAAGCTTGGTTGTGTGGCCTTTTTCGGCCATTATTGCACCAACAGCTGTCTTGTGTTGCACTGCTCTCGTTATCATTTACCCATTGCCACACATTGTCTTCTTATTACTCCTTCATGTATTACCTTTTGTACTGAGATCTTGTGCTGTATATTATTTTTGAAAATCTCAATAAATATTTTGTAGAAGAAAGAGGTGCCATATACAGTGCCTTAACAGAAGGCTTCTCATAGCTATGGGAAAAAATACACTAACTTTCACATGGTGCTCTCACATAGGCTGGAAAGGTGCCAATTCAGCTGATGTTGCTCACAGCACAAAGTTGAAAACTTTCAACAGTGTATTTTAATTGTCAGACATGTCCCTGAAAGCTGCCATCTGACATTAGCCGACAGAAGGCTCAGACATAAATCATGTCTTGAGGTGTTACCATACACATGTGCAGGGGCAGACTGACCATTTGAAAACTCGGGTACCTTTTTCATAGGCTTTTTTGAGTTTGGGCAAGGACATAGGGGCCCCATGATCCCCTATTGCCCGGGGGCCCCATGAGTTGTCAGTCCGCCCCTGCACATGTGTATGTGTGGGGAGGCCTAGAGACACCTATGAACCAAACCATGGCTACCACTTACTGGAACATGGTGCAGATAATAAGGTAGGCTTGAAAATCACATCTTTGCTATCACATTGTTATTACAGTAAGTAATCTTGAACAACATGGCAGCATTTTCATGTCAAAGTAATTTGCCCCTGATCATTTATAGGATTAGGGGACACATTTGGGTTGATTTGCTGCCCCTAAACATGAGTTCAGGAGCTTTTGGATGTTTTTTTTGCCTAAGCCCCTGCCCTGAAATCAACTCAATAAAAGCCTTTGTATCCATGTACACATAGGCTTTTACTAGAGTTTAGGAGCAGCAGAGTTTAGGGGCAGTTAAACGTTCCTCTCCTGAAGAGGAATCGCATTCAGGAGAGAAATGTCTTGACCAAAAACCACTAAATGCGTCACAAACGCGGCTAAACGCTAGCTGCATTTAGCGCTTGGGCGCATATCCATGTGAATGGAAAATACTCTGGCCAATCAAATGAATAAACGTCCAAATGCTAAACGTGGGTAAATGCAGTACCCCGTTTACACGTGTTTTTGTTGTGTTTTTCTGCTGTAAGAGAGCTTAACATCTAGGGCAGTTCATGTGTACATTAGGTGTTAAGCTGTAGAGTGAAAAATCAGCTTCCAGGTTTTCATGTCAAAGCTTAATTGAACACTCTGAAGTTAGAAGTTGATTGGCTACTGTACAGTACAAGTTGCACCAGATTTTGCACTCTCCAGTTTTAGTAAATCAATCCCATTGTCTAAATTTAGCACCATTCCCACTATACATAGTGCCTAGGGCACACAGCAGTCCTTCCAGAAACACAGACCAGATGGTGGATGAAACTACTAATAGCCTCACTGTACCCCAATGCTTCTGCTCCATTCTTACATCTTTACTTTTGTCTTCTGACTTGATATAGGAAAGAGTGATCCATCACCTTGTATATTTACTTAACCAATCCATCTGTTCCCTAGGCAAATTTAGAAAACAAAAAAATGCAACAGAACAAAATGCAGCGTATAGACTGGTATACATGTACACTACTGGGACATGCTGGCCTACATCTCATGATTGAAGTTATCATTATTCTGAGAATACCAGCAAGCCCAGGGATTTTATCCATCCAATCCAAACTCAACTGGGCATAGCAGGGAAAAGGTTATCTTTACATTGTTGTCTTTCTCCCCACTGGCTACAATAGGGAATTAAAGGAACTCTCCACAAATGAAGGTATATTTCATTTTTGACATCTGTTAGTGGGACACATTGTCCAGTTCACTGACAACTGTAAAAGTTAGCATTTCTGCAACAGTCACCAGCCAAGACTCTACCTAACAGAAATAAAGAGGTCAACAAAACCCAACTCCACTCCATGCAAAACTATTAAGACAAATGTGCTTGAGTACTACTAGACGCCAGTAGCACGAGATGATTAGCAAAAGCAAAATTCAGTGTTGGATTAGTACGATCCACCGTCTGAGCAAGCTGAAATGAAAAATATTCATATCAGGAGAACATTGTTCTGTATGTGGGTTAATGCTGCTCTGTCTACAACTGATCTTCTCAACTAAAGGTTCCTCCAGAGGTTGGCCTTGATCTTTCCTGAGCTGAGGTTGATTGGCCTCCACCTGATGATGTTTGTGTAGTTCTAGGGCCAATGTCACTTGGCAAAGCCAGCAGCATGATCCCAGTATTTTTTTTAGCTGTCTGTAAGAGTGGCATTCTGACCACCACTGTATGGTGGGTAATTATGGACAACCAATGTAAGCAGCATTTTCCCACTCATACTCAATGATCTGGTTTTAGCAAGGATTCCCTGAAACCTACACATTTCTTTATGGGTTCCTCTAGGGCAGTGGTTCTCAACCTTCCTAATGCCGTGACCCTTTAATACAGTTCCTCATGTTGTGGTGACCCCCAACCATAAAATTATTTACCCAGTAATTATAATTCATGAGTGTCGTTTTACCTCCAATACTGCTGCTTTCAACACAGTAGCTGCTTTTAACAGAGTAGCTGCTTTCAACACAGCAGCTGCTTTCTACACAGTAGCTGCTCTTTACTTATCGTAAATATATGTTTTCTGATGGTCTTAGGGGACCCCTGTGAAAGGGTCGTTCGGCCCCCAAAGGGGTCGCGACCCACAGGTTGAGAACCACTGCTCTACGGTTAAAAGGTCAAAAAAGGGTCTACGGGATGTCATTCTTACTGCTGTACCTGCCACAATAATTTCCAGGCTGAACATAAGCTGAGAGTTATCAGCTCTACCAATTTTCAGCCTTGTCTGCAGTATGATGATGACACGGTTAAAAACAGCTGTATATAGAATTTGCTGAGACTGCAGTTCCACCTTGTACTGCGTACTCCAAGCTGGCTTACAATGCAAATTTTTTTAAACAAGTGTTTAAAGAGATATTCAACTTGTATTTTTGGATTTTCCCTCACATTAACTCCTAGTAAGCCCTCATGCACACTTGATGTTTCGATAACGCTGGTAACGTTAGCTGTGTAAAGTCACGTTAAAAATGTGAGTTTTTCAGCTTTCTTTAGCGTTTTTGCATTAGCGCTTAGCGGCGTTTTGCCACGATTAGGGGCGTTTTCCCGTGCTTTTCCGCGTTTGTGGTTTTTAGCATTTTGTTTTACCAAGAAAAAGTTTTTTTGGGGCAAAAAATGTCCAAAAACGCTAGTTTGCAGCGTTTTACCGTGTTTTTCAGTGTTAGAGCGTTTTTACAGCTAAAAAACTCCTCTAGAAGCCCACTAGTTCTGGGGGTTTTTTTCCAGCCAAAAAACGTTGAATACATCTTATGTGTGCATGAACACACAAGATAACATGCTGGGGGGTTTATTGACTGTAGAAAAAAATGTCAAACGCCAAAAACAGCATTTGTAAAAATGTCAAGTGTGCATGAGGACTAAATGTAAGCGTCTATTAGGTGTCCTGAACACTGGCACAACACTTACTGACCACTTACCAATACCTGGGAAATTCTCTGTTTGATATGCAATTGAAGGTATGTAGAGTTTGGTAAGCACTTTAACCTCTTCACGCCGACCGAACGCAAATGTGTGGCCTCCTGGCGTCTGGACCTAGACGCTGAGCGGCTTCACATTTGCGTTCTTTTATAAAAGGACATATGTGCCGAAAGTGCGCGCCCTGCACGCTCCCAGCGCACATGTCCGGTACTCACGGAAAGGTCCCGATCTCCTCTTTCGATTGGGACCTTTCCGCTCATGTGACCGCCGTGACGACACATCACGGCGGTCACATGATCCTAAACCCAGCCTCCCGGCTTCTGAAACTCTTAACCACTTCCAGTCCGGACACATTTACCCCCTTCCTGTCCCGGCCAATTTTCAGCTTTCAGTGCTATCACACTTTGAATGACAATTGCGCGGTCATGCAACACTGTACCCATATGAATTTTTTAGCATGTTTTTTAGACAGATAAAGCTTTTTTTGGTGGTATTTATTCACCACTGGGATTTTTATTTTTTTGCTATATAAATTAAAAACTCCAAAAATTTTGAAAAAAAGTGTTTTTCTTATAAAATTTTGCAAATAAATAGTGTTTCATCATAAATCTTAGCCAAAATTTATTCCGTTATATTTTTAGTAAAAAAAAATAACCCAAATTAGTTTATAACCAAAAATTATAATTTTTAAAAAACATTTTTACATTTTTTTTATATTTTTTTTATTTATTATTATTTTTTTTACATACTGTAACCCTAGCAGTACAGTGTCACAATGATGACACTGTACTACTTGTGGGGGGTGATTAAGATTTATTTATTTTTTTACACTGATTGCTTTTACACCCATAAAGGTGCCTTCCGCACCTACAACTCCTCCCTCCACGCAGCCAAACAAGCCTACTTCCTGACCCTCATCAAGACCCTCTCCTCCAACCCTCGCCGACTCTTCTCCACCTTCAACTCTCTACTCTCTCCACCCCCACCTCCACCCAGCACCTCACTCACTGCCCTTGAGATTGGCAATCACTTCAAAAACAAGATTGACACAATTCGCAAGGACATTGCCGCAACTCACACGCCCTCTCAACCCGTCCCCTCTCACACAGCTACCCCCTCATCCCCCCTCCCCCTCGACATTACCCGCAGGGACTTCGTCACTGCTCAAACTCCCACCAACCCCGTTCCCCCTCACTCAGCTACCCCCTCATCACCCCTCTCCCACGGCCCCACCACTGCTCTGACCTCCTCTTCCACCCCACCCTACATTCCTCATACTGAAGCTCCCCCAACACTCCACACCTTTGACCTTACTACCATCGAGGAAGTCTCCAAGATCCTCTCTGATGCCCGCCTCACCACCTGCCCCCTCGACCCTATCCCCTCACAATTCCTACGACCTCCCTCCCCCTCCATCCTACGCTCCCTCACCCACATCTTTAATCTCTCCCTCTCCTCCGGCACTTTCCCCTCCCCACTGAAGCATGCACACATCACCCCCATACTTAAAAAGCCCTCCCTGGACCCCAATGACCCGAACAACCTCAGACCCATCTCCCTGCTCCCACTTACATCTAAACTCCTCGAGCGCCTCGTCTACACCCGCCTATGCTCTCACCTCAACGACAACAACCTCCTCGATCCCCTACAGTCCGGCTTCCGTCCCCTACACTCCACCGAAACCGCCTTACTCAAACTCTCCAACGACCTTCTAACCGCCAAAGCTAATGGCCACTATTGAGTGCTCCTACTCCTTGACCTCTCTGCGGCCTTCGACACAGTTGACCACCCCCTCCTCCTCAAAATACTACACTCCCTCGGCCTCAGAGATTCTGCTCTCTCCTGGATCTCATCCTACCTGTCACAACGCTCTTTCAGCGTTACCTATAATGCAACCACCTCCCCCTCACTCCCCCTCTCTGTTGGAGTCCCTCAAGGCTCTGTCCTTGGGCCCCTTCTCTTCTCCATCTACACCTCCTCCCTTGGCCAACTCATACACTCTCACGGCTTCAACTACCACCTCTATGCCGACGACACACAAATCTATCTCTCAACCCCCACCTCACCCCCTCGGTCTCTGCCCGAATCACACACCTACTGAGCGACATATCAGATTGGATGTCGCTCCACTTCCTTAAACTGAATCTCTCCAAAACCGAGTTTCTTGTCTTCCCCCCAGCCCGAACCCCACCCCCCATTGACTTCTCCATCACATCCAACAACGCCAATATCAAACCCGCCCTGCAGGCCAGAGTACTTGGTGTCATTCTGGACTCCAACCTATCCTTCCAGCCCCAAGTCCAATCTTTAACAAACTCGTGCAGACTCCACCTCCGCAACATCGCCAAAATCCGCACGTTCCTAACCCCAGAAACCACTAAACAGCTCATCCACTCCCTCATCATATCACGACTCGACTACTGCAACTCCCTCCTCACTGGCCTGCCTCGCCGCTGGCTATCCCCGCTTCAGTCGATCCTGAATACGGCTGCCAGACTCATTCACCTTTCCAACCGCTCCGTTTCCGCCACCCCCCTCTGCCAATCCCTCCACTGGCTTCCGATTGCGCAACGGATCAAATTTAAAATCCTAACACTGACGTACAAAGCGGTCCACCATACTGCCCCGAACTACATCACCGACCTAATATCCAAGTACCGCCCAGCACGCACACTCCGCTCCTCACAAGACCTCCTTCTCTCTAGTTCCCTGGTCTCCTCCTCCCATGCCCGCCTCCAGGACTTCTCCAGGGTGTTACCCATCCTCTGGAACTCCCTTCCCCAACCCATCAGACTATCACCTACTCTCCATCCTGAAAACCCATCTCTTCAGGGAAGCCTACCCCCTGCTAACTTGACCGACCTCCTCCACTCTTCCTACCACTCCATCCCCCACAGCTATCTCCTCCTGTACCACTATCCCGTCCCTTCTAGATTGTAAACTCGAAAGAACAGGGCCCTCGATCCCCTCATGTTTTGCATTGTATTGGTATTGTTCTGTCACATGTTCTGTCCCCCTTTGTAATGTACAGTGCTGAGTGAACTATCGGCGCTTTATAAATACTGTATAATAATAATAATAATAATAAAAGCAATCATTTCTCCTTCTCTCTGGCTGCATTCTTGCAGCCATTGAGAACTACTGAGTGAGCTGTGACTGGTCACAGCTTGTCACATGGTACAAGGCTGTTGTGACCTCTGTGATGTCATGTAGTAAGCAATGATGTCACAAGTGACATCTTGCTTACTACTCTGCATGTGATCACTGATTGGCCAATCAGTGATCACATGATCGGGACCTCATACAGAGGTCCCATCCGACGATCGGTGTTCCACTGTGTCCGTGGACACAGAGGGCACCGGATCGTGGTGCTGCGCGCTGCCAGGGAGCACACACAAGCAGGGTGCGGGGAGGCCGTTTATAAACGGCCACCCGACCCTGCACTGCCACCGTCTGGCCGTTTATTTAGAACGGGCGGATGGGAATTGGTTAAAATAGCCACCATTGAGTATCTTGTTTTAAAATGTTAAAATATGGACAAGGTTTGGGTGCTGGCTTTAGACTAATGTCTAAGAAGCAATAAAAATAGAAGTTAGTCCGGCCATAGGCGAGTCAAAAATTGAACAAAAATTCTTGGTTGTTCGTTTCATTAGTTTGCCAGCTGCCACATATGATTTTCGTGTCGCAATCAAAAGTGCCTGAACCAACATGCTGGATTTTGTTTCGAAAAACAAGACAAATGATGGCACAATCATATGCACCATGTTTGTTTTTTGATCCACAGAACGTTTTGGTTTTTGACTCGTCTGTGGCCTGCCTTACTTTTTGTAGAATGCGCAAACACATTGCTTGGGTACTTGAACAGAGAAAACGCACCTATAATTGAGCAGATCTGTTTACCAAATAGGCCATGTTCAGCCATATGTGACAAGACATGCTACTGTGATAATTATACACATTTCCACGTGCTCTGGATACACAGCAGTGCATTGACACAAGCCGTGGGAGTTGCAATGCATAATGTACAACAGTGCATTTCATATATAATTCTATAGAGTATCTATTCATAGTATGGTGAGCAAAGTGTTCTTAACAATGCCTGTTGTTATTTCAATAAAATATTAAGGGGCTTATTTACTAAACCAAAGCAATTAAAATAAAACTGTGGTCAAACAAACATTCAACTGTGTGCAGGAAAAGTTTAAAAACATTTTTTTTACCATATTTACTCAACTTCATGAAGGTTTTTAGTTAAGCACATTAAAGTAAGTACATCTAGTTAGCTACAATACCTTAAATAAGTGAATAGGCCTCTTGTGCAGCACAGATGCTGCTTTATGCAATAGCATAGCTTCACAGACCCAGTCTCTCCAGAGAGTATGGCCACCTGCTGACCTGCCACCATCCACAGGCAGTTTAACTCTTCAATAGGACACAGACATTGAATCCAACACAGTTTTACTTCAGAGAAGTGTATTACAGAGGTGCCCTTTTCTACTCTGTTGATGTTTAAATAGAGAATAATTTCCCTAAGCATTGTCACTGCAAAGAGCTAACATTGGCTGAGGGAACATGGGAGAAACAGGGAGGGTCTAGCTAGGACTGAACTACTGTGCACTAAACAGGAGGGGAAGAATGAGGAAGATACCAAAACACATAAGTAATCAAGTTGTCCTGGCTCTAATCTACCACTATACAGGTGAAACTCGAAAAATTAGAATATCGTGCAAAACGTCATTTATTTCAGTAACGCAACTTAAAAAGTGAAACTAATATATGAGATAGACTCATTACATGCAAATCAAGATATTTCAAGCCGTGATTTGTCATAATTGTGATGTTTATGGCTTACAGCTCCTGAAAACCCCAAATCCACAATCTCAGAAAATTAGAATATTACATGCAATCAATAAAACAAGGATTGTACATAGAACAATATCGGACCTCTGAAAAGTATAAGCATGCATATGTACTCAGTACTTGGTTTGGGCCCCTTTTGCAGCAATTACTGCCTCAATGCGGCGTGGCATGGAAGCTATCAGCCTGTGGCACTGCTGAGGTGTTATGGAAGACCAGGATGCTTCAATAGCGGCCTTCAGCTCTTCTGCATTCGGTCTCATGTCTCTCATCTTTCTCTTGGCAATGCCCCATAGATTCTCTATGGGGTTCAGGTCAGGCGAGTTTGCTGGCCAAGCATGCGCAGTAATCCCACGGTCATTGAACCAGGTTTTGGTGCTTTTGGCAGTGTGGGCAGGTGCCAAGTCCTGCTGGAAAATGAAGTCAGCATCCCCAAGCTGCGTAAGGAAGCATGAAGTGCTCCAAAATCTCCTGGTAGACGGCTGCGTTGACCCTGGACTTAATGAAGCACAGTGGACCAACACCAGCAGATGACATGGCTCCCCAAATCAACACAGACTGTGGAAACTTCACACTGGACTTCAAGCATCTTGCAGTGTGTGCCTCTCCATTCTTCCTCCATACTCTGGGGCCTTGGTTTCCAAATGAGATGAAAAAGTTGCTCTCATCAGAAAAGAGGACTTTGGACCACTGAGCAGCAGACCAGGTCTGTTTTTCTTTAGCCCAGGTAAGACGCTTCTGATGTTCTTTGTTGTTCAGGAGCGGCTTGACAAGAGGAATACGACACTTGAAGCCCATGTCCAGGATCCGTGTGTGTGTGTGGTGGCTCTTGATGCATTGACTCCAGCCGCAGTCCACTCCTTCTGAAAGTCCCCAACACTTTTGATTGGCCTTTTCCTGACAATCCTCTCAAGGCTGCGGTCATCCCTGCTGCTTGTGCACCTTTTTCTTCCACACTTTTCCCTTCCACATAACTTTCTATTAATGTGCTTTGATACAGCACTTTGGGAATATCCAACTTCTTTTGCAATTACCTTTTGAGGCTTTCCCTCCTTATGGAGGGTGTCAATGATGGTTTTCTGCACAACGGTCAGGTCAGCAGTCTTTCCCATGATTGTGATTCCTACTGAACCAGACTGAGAGACCATTTAAAGGCTCAGGAACCGTTTGCAGGTGTTAGGGCTTAATTAGCTGATTAGAGTGGGACACTTTGAGCCGAGAATATTGCACCTTTTCACAATATTCTAATTTTCTAAGATAGTAGATTTGGGGTTTTCATGAGCTGTAAGCCATAATCATCACAATTATGACAAATCACGGCTTGAACTATCTTGCTTTGCATGTAATGAGTCTATCTCATATATTAGTTTCACATTTTAAGTTGTATTACTGAAATAAATGAAGTTTTGCACGATCTTCTAATTTTTCGAGTTTCACCTGTATCTCACATCAAGATACTAGAACAATAGTAGCCTAGTGCAGTTCAATACAATGTGGAAAAAATACACATAAGTAAGACAGAGTAGCCCTTTCAAAACAGGTAAGAATGGAGTGAGCATGTTATCCAGAGTTTGCGATTTACATCACATTATCATCTAGTATTCCTGGTACAGCAACCTAGAGTTAGATGTATGTTGTTTTCTTCATGTTAAGCAATAGCTGCCCAGGGCAATTTTCAAAAGTTTCATATACATGTTAAAATCAAAATGTTTTGCTAGAAAATTACTTAGAACCCCCAAACTATATGTATTTATTCCCAAAGCAGGAGCCCTGGAAAATAAAATGGTTGCTGTTGCAATTTCTCATGTCACACGCTATTTGTGCAGCCATTTATCAATTACAAATTTTCAGGAAAACATTCACAATGAATTTTAGCAAACACAATAAAATACCCAATCTTTTTGGTAAAATATAAAAGACAATGTTGCATTAATAGATACCTAACATGTCAAGATTTAAAATTGTGCACACTTGTGAAATGGCAACAAACTACAGCACCTAAAACTGTCCTTGGATGATGCTTTAAAAGTCTTTACAGGTTATCAGTTTAGAGTTAATTGTTAATTGGATTATTTACTAGAGCTGGAGAGTGCAAAATCAGGCTCACTTCTGCATAGAAACCAATCAGCTTCTAACCTCAGCTTGTTCAATGAAGCATTGGCGATAAAACCTGGAAGCTGATTGGTTTCTATGTAGAAGTGAGCCTGATTTTGCACTCTCCGGCTTTAGTAAATAAACCCCCAGATTGTGTTTGATCAGCTGCTTTCCTGGCTGTAACAGCTGGGAAATGACAGTCAAAGCGGAAGTGACATAATCTTCATTGCTTCCAGCTGGATTCCTTATAGAGGAGATGGTGGAATTGATGTTCCTCCATCTCCTCTGTGGGAAGCCATCCCAACTGATTACTGCGGTCCCAGGCTCCTAGGAGGAGTGCAAAAGCCCAGAGACCACCACGGGCGGCGGCAGGAGGGTAAAGTTTTTCCAAGTGCTATAAAAATGATTGGGTGGCTGTAAAGCCACATAATTAGTACAGAGACAGTATACAGTATTAGCACCAATTACTGTAATAGTGTCACTATTGATGTCAGTGTCAGTTAGTCAGTTAGCCAGCTAGTACCAGATTGTCCACCACACTATCACAGTCCTACTATAAATCACTGATTCCACTATATATAGCATAGTTTGTAGACACTATAACGTTTGCACAAACCAATTAATATACTTTTTGGGGGGTTTTTGTTTATACCAAAGATATGTAGCAGAATACATTTTGGCCTAAATGTATGAATAATTTAGATTTTATTGGATATGTTTTATGTCAGAAAGTAGAAAATATTGTTTTGTTTTTTTTTGTTTATATCGCAAAAAAACAAAAACAAATAGATACCACCAAAAGAAAGCTCTATTTGTGTGAAAAGAAAATATGTAAATTTCATTTGGGTACAGAGTTGCATGACTGCACAATCACCTGTTAAATTAGCACAGTGCTGAATAGCAAAAAATGCTCTAGTCATGAAGGGGGTAAAACCTTCTGGAGGGAGCTCAAGTGGTTAAAACCCCAGTCAGATATTTATTGTTGTCTGCACATTTCTCCAATTTCTTTGCCCTAGTGGTTATGGTCACAGTAAGATCTTAGAGTAAATAAATCAGAAAACCAGTCAGGCAACTTGCATTTTCAAAAGGGAAGAGCACAGCAGTCTTTTTGCTCCTTAAAAAAGCCATTTGGGTCAAGCTAACAGTGTCTGTATAAAGTCCATCCCTCTACCACCCTGTACTCACCTCTCCCCACCATGTTTTTCTCTGTTGCAGCCACCACCAAAATACCCAGTGTCGGTTGGTGTCAGAACTCCTAGGAAGAGCTGATGTCATCCCCTCTGTCATGTGACAGTGATTAGGCCTAGCAATAGGTTGCTATGCTGAAACATGGTGGCATGGGAGGAGATCCCGTGCTCTCCTATACCCAGCCAATGCTAGACTATTTTGCGTGCTGGCAAGACCAGCTACTACCCCCCCCCCCTTCCCCACGAAGAAAAAATAAAAACCGTAGAAAATATTAAATCGACAAATTTCTTTTGATTTGCAAAAATAAGTGGATGGCAGTGGCAGGGTGACAGTTGCAGTGAGTGGAGGAAGATGGATCCACACTCTGACAGATCCCAGGCTGGAAATCCACAGGCAATGGGGGGAGATAAAACACTGACAGCAGGCAGCTAAACTGAGCGATCGCCCACAATGACAGATGTGACAACACAACACCACCAACACTGACACAGATCAGCAGGCCTGGCAGGCACTAGAAGAGCAGGCTGTGGGATCCTGATGATGTCATCACACACTGATATATTGCACATGTGATGGATGACTGGCAGGCTGGGTCACACTCACACAGATACGAGGCATCAGAATCAGACAGTACCTTCAACCACAGGCGCTGCTCTGCCTCCACTGATGAATGGGAAGAGAAGGGCTGGAACTCCATAGTGATCAGCACCACCAGCCAGCTTGCAGTATTATTATACAGGATTTATATGGCGCCAACAGTTTGCTCAGCACTTTACAATATAAAGGGAGACAATACAGCAACAATACAGTTCAATACAAGAGGGTTAGGAGGGCCCTGCTCCTTGGAGCTTACAATTTAAGAGGGAGGGGCTAGTGGTACAAAAGGTAGTAACTGTGGGGGATGGACTGGTAGGAGGAATAGAAGATTCTGTTATTAGCTGAAGGCAGGATAGGCTTCCCTGAAGAGATATGTTTTCATAGATCACCTAAAAGTGAGCAGAGTAGGCGATAGTCTGATAGATTGGGATAGAGAGTTCCAGATGATGGGGGAAGCTCTGGATAAGTCCTGGAGATAAGCATGGGAGGAGTAGAGAAGGAAGTTAGCGAGCAGGAGGTCGTACGAGGAGCAGAGAGTACGGTTTGGGTGATATTTGGAGAAAAGATTGGTGATGTAATTTGGGTCAGAGTTATAAATGGCTTTATACGTTATTCTTAATGTTTTGAATTTTAACTGTTAGGCAATGGGAAGCCAGTGGAGGGATTGGCAGAGAGGGGTGGCAGATATGGAACGGTTATTAAGGTGGATGAGTCTGGCAGCAGCATTCATGATAGACTGAAGCGGAGATAGCCTGTAATTAGGTAGGCCAATGAGGAGGGAGCTACAATAGTCAAGGCGAGAGATAACCAGCGACTGAGTTTGAGAGAAACACTGGAAGGAGTGGCAGCTCAGCTGCTACACTGGCCCCAGACACCCGGCATCTTCCTCTGTCCTGAAGGGTCATTCGTGACATGGCGACTTCCCACGCAGAGAGAGTGCCAGTCTGTGCCAAGCCCAGGTACCCCTAGGTGGCTGTGCTCCCCGGGCGGCCGCTTAGTTTGCCAAGTGGAAGCACCGGCCCTGCTGGTCATTTGCATTGGGGTTCATAGAAAAAAAGAAGCAATGGGTTAGCGCTGGAGAGGTGAGTATTAGTGGGTCAGGGAGATGAGTTATTGGTTTGCCTATTTTTTCCTATATGTGCGCTGAGTGGAGAGAAGGAAGGAGCTGAATCAGCAGAGAAGCAGAGTCTTGATAGAGGTCTCACCACTAATATATGTCCATTTAATGGGCGCAAGCCATTTTTTACCAAAATTAATTGTGCGGTCAAAAATTTCAGGTGAGAGCACAACTGGTGTCGGTGTTGGTGAAGGCACATTGCAAATGTCAAAAGGAAGATTTGAATGGCCCAAATCATCCTTATATATTGAATGAATCACAATATGGAGATGGACTTTATTATTCATTAGTTCTTTGTATATTATGTTTATATTTATTATAATTTTTTTTCACATTGGAATTTTTTATATTTAGCATTAGTTAACGCTAAGAGAAGTGCAGCACAATCATTTTATGTTTTCTGTATTTAGCACATTTTTATGAGTATGTGTAGGTGTGAGCAGCTTTTCAAGTTTATCTACTTTTTACAGTCGTTTTGGGATTGCTCGCAGGTTTTCACATTTATTAACGCCTAATGTACACATGAACTCCCCTAGATAGTAAGCTCTTCTGCAGCAGAAAAACGGGACAAACACATGTAAGTGTTTGCGTTTACCCACATTTATCCACGTTTAGTGCTTGGACGTTTATTCATTTGTATCTAGTCAAAATTTAAAATATATAATACATATATTCATCTGCACATTGCTTTTCAGTTATTTCTAACCTACTCCTATTAATCTAAATGATCTTAAAGTTTGTAAACTTACTTTGTGAAGATCCCACACATTTACTTTCTTGAATTCTGTGACACATATTCTTATGCCCTGTGAGTAGGCACTGCTGTGTCACACATTTCACAGAGCCTGCCTGCTGAACTACAGGGGTGTTGAGTGGAGGAGTTTCAGGAGGCGGAGTCAGTACAGTAATCACTGCTTTCAGGCAGCAAGGTACCATGGGAGATGTAGTCCTTAGAAATGGAAAGTAAACAGCAAAGGAGAAGCTGCATAGCATGCAGGGAATCCAGGAAGTTCTGGAAAGAGATGCCAGCAAGTAGGAAGAACTCATGAAAGCAGATTTCAAGTAAGCTTATTTTGTATTATCAAATATAACTATTGTTTATATTACTATTACAATGCACATGTTATAAAATGGAAGTGTATGCTGTGACCAGGGGCGGACTGAAAACTCATGGGGCCCCTGGGCAATAGGGGATCATGGGGCCTCTGTGTCCTTGCCCACACTCAAACCACACCCACAAAAACCTATAAAAAAGGTACCAGGGGCATTTCATGGGGCCCCCTACTGACTTTGGGTCCTCGGGCAGTGCCCGAGTGCTCGAATGGTCAGTCTGCCTCTGGCTGTGACCATAGAATTCCTTTCAGACAGAACCCCACCCTGTGCCGATATAAAAGCATGTCAAATGTCCTTTAAGTGCTTCCCACCTGGCCTATAGTCATATGACGTCTGCCCCATGGGCCGCGCTGTGGCGCGATCTGTCACCGAGTGGATGATCACTGTATCAGCCTGCTGCAGGTACCATGTGATCATTGTGACCAATCACATCAGATCACATGACAATTGTATACAATGGATGGCTTTCATTCATGCCATTCATTGTGTACTATTGTGTTGCTGGTTGTGATTGGTCACAGTGATCTCATGGTACAGACTGGGCCAATCACAGCCCATCTGTACCATTTGAATCAATTTCATTCAGTAAAAATTATGGTTGAAATCCACTGCTGAAAGCAATCATGATGTGTAAATAAAAAAAAAATCCTGATCACCTCTTTAGAATTGTACAGTGTTACTATGGTAACATTGTAGTACTCTGGTCACGGTATGTAAAATAAATAGTAAAGAAAAAAAAAGAAAAGAAAAAATGTAATAAAGAAAATAAATGAAAAAAAGTATATATATATATATATATATATATATATATATTTTTTTTTTTTTTTTTTTACATACTGCCACAAGTCAGTGTCCCTGTCCGCGCCACACCAGTTATATAATGATGGTGCATTGGTGACAGTATGTAAAACAAAATAATTGTGAAAACTATTTTTTTAATTTCTTTATTTTCAAAAAAATTGTGGCACAAAATTACACTATTAAAAAACTTGACATGCCTTTTACTAAATACCTTGACTACTTTCCGAAAAGGGGTAATTTGGGAGATATTTGTAGTGTCCTGGCATTTTCAGAAATTAGTACCATTAATACGGCCGTCAGTACATCAGGATTGATTGATTTTAAGATATACAATGTATACCAACCTTTCTCCGTCAGGTCAGGGTTCCCCCAAAGGTTGGTAGTGGTTGCTTCAGCAAAGAACAACCTCTGCCTCTCAGATACGTTACCAATAAAACCAGTGGCTATCATTTAGGGGAGTTTAATCCAACTGACCACAAATATAAGAAGCACTCTTCCCAGTAATCTGCATGTTAATGTACAGTTGTCCTGGATATCGTATGTACTCTCCAGTGCCTCAGGATATGCACAGCCAAAAGGGAAGCCAAGGGTACCAGGACAGCGACAACCAAAGGAAATGTTCCAGGGGTGCAGCCCTCCTCAGACGGGGAAATCAGCCACTGGATAGAGAGAAAACAGGTGGCGCACACACCTAGTGCATTATCCAAGGTTTATTGTAGGAATGAAATAATAAAAACATACTCACAGACGAAGCATGTATCTAAAAAGCATAGAAAAATGACAATGGCCACAACGGCGGGCAAGGTGTTCTCACTGTCAGTGCAGTCAAATGGTTGACGCGTTTTGGGGACGAATCCCTGTATGGACAGAAAGAGCCTCGTTGTTGATCAACAGCGAGGCTCTTTCTGTCCATACATCATACATCAGCATCAGAGGTTGGTCATCAGCTCTGAGGAAAGGGATTCGTCCCCGAAACGCGTCAGGTTTGGACCGCACTGACAGTGAGAACACCTTACCCGCCGTTGTGGCCATTGTCATTTTTCTATGCTTTTTAGATACATGCTTCGTCTGTGAGTATGTTTTTATTATTTCATTCCTACAATAAACCTTGGATAAAGCACTAGGTGTGTGCGCCACCTGTTTTCTCTCTAATATACAGTTGTACCATGAGCTGTAGATAGAATAATTATCAGCAGGGGTTTTCTGAGACAAGACAGTTTTTTCAGGGGTTCTTTCCTGTTAAAAAGGTTGACAATGGCTGGTATATACCATAGTTTGTGAACTCTAGAACTTTCCTGCAGACCAAACAACATACACCGATTTGGGTTATTTTTACCAAGGAAATGTAGCAGAATAAATTTTGACCTAAATTTATGAAATAAGACTATTTATTTACAAAATGTTATAACAGAAACAAAGAAAAATGTGTTTTTTTATTTAACCATTTCCATACCGGGCACTTTTACCCCCTTCCTGCCCAGGCCAATTTTCAGGTTTCAGCGCTCTCACACTTTGAATGACAATTGTGCGGTCATACAACACTGTACCCAAAGTAAAATTGTATCATTTTCTTCACACAACTAGAGCTTTCTTTTGGTGGTATTTAATCACCACTGGGGTTTTATTTTTTGCTAAATTAACAAAAAAAGACCGAAAATTTTGTTTTTCTTTGTTTCTGTTATAAAAGTTTGCAAATAAATAATTGTTCTTCATACATTTAGGCCGAGATGTATTCTGCTAAATTTCTTTGGTGAAAATAACCCAAATTAGTATTTATTATTTAGTCTGTAGGAAAGTTATAGAGTTCACAAACTATGGGATATATCTGAATATTGATCAGTCCTGAAGTACTGACGGCCAATCTAATTTCTTGAGGTCCAAGAATGTCAGAACAGTATAGATATCCCCCAAATGACCCCTTTTTGCAAAGTAGATAGTCCAACGTATTTCATAAGAGGCATGGTGAGTTTTTTGAAGTTGTAATTTTTTTGTAATAATTTTCAGAAAATTAAAAAAAAAAATTTTCACTATTTTTTTTTTACATACTGTCACCAGTGCAGTACAGCGTCATCATATAACTGGCATGGCGGTGATCAGGGACACTGACTGGTGACAGTAAAAAAAAAAAAAAATAATAATGTTTTTTTTATTATTTTTTATTTTTTATTAGATTTTTTTCTCTTTGTTTAAGATTTTTTTTTCATATTTCACTATGACCAAAGTAGTATAATGTTACCATAGTAACATTGTACTACTTTGGGGAAGTGATCAGTATTTTTTTTTTTGTTACTATAAGCAAGCATTTCCCTGAAATCGATTCATTCCCGGGGTTTTTTTTTTGTGCTTAGCTGTGATTTGGCCATGGCTAAGCACATGACACAGCTGGGCTGTGATTGGCCCAGCTTGTGCATGTGATTGCTGTGACCATTCACAGCTAGGGACACTTGTATACAATGGATGGCATGAAAGGAAGCCATCCATTGTATACAACTGTCATGTGACCTGCTGTGATTGGTCACAGCAGGTCACATGGTACTGGCAACGGGGCCAGTACACAGATCTGTGATCGGCCGTGCCCGACGTACATGGCCGGTGACAAATCGAGCTGCAGCACGGCCCTGCAGACATACGCTATGTGCGTTCCTGAAAGGACGCTATATGGCATCCACCCGGAGGGACGAGCTGTTCGCCTGGCCACCGTCTGGCTATAGGCCGGGCGGCAACTGGTTAATTGTCTGTCTTTTTTCATTTATTTAGCAAAAAAATAAAAAACCTAGTGGTGGTTCAATACCACCAAAAGAAAGTTCTATTTGTGTGAACAAAATGATAGAAATGTAGTTTGGATACAGTGTTGCATGATCGTGCAATAGTCATTCAAAATGTGATAGCGCTGAAAGCTGAAAATTGGCCAGGACAGGAAGGGGGTGAAAGTGCCCAGTGTTGAAGTAGTTAAATAGGCTATGTAAAAACAACATCATGTTTTGCATTTTGCAGATCTTACTGTAGCCAGTACAAGCGATACTTCTGTAGCCATTGTACAGCAAAAGGAATCCATCATATTCTTTATACTCAAATGTAGGGTGTCTTCACTTTTACAGTGCAGGTCTTTAAAAGCACTGAGGTCCGTATGTAAACATGTTTACTGTGTATGTCCGGCATGGTGATTTGCTGTATCTAGCCACATCCTCTTGTGTATATTAGCTTTCCCTGCCCCGGCTCTCTCAGTCCTGTTGGTCAATTAAAATATATGACCGTCAGCCCTCGTCATCTCCAGCAGTGAGAGTTCTGGTAAGTGGATCGTTCTTAGACTGAACGCTATATTTATATATTGAAACAGTATACGCGTACAGTATTCCAGACATTTATTTGTACATACAGTATTGTAAATAAATGTAGGCTGCCAAAATAGAACTGGAAATGACTATTATTAGGTGACTAGTGCCAGGCAAAGTGTTATACATATGGACAGAAACTTGCCAAGTACAGAAATAGGAGATTAATCGTATTGACCTTCTTGCATCCATAATATTGCTAGAACTAAACCGGAAATGTGTGTGGCAACGTTGGAATGAAGAAAAAGAATGCTATGTTTTTCTGGTGGTTGCAGATGATTTAGAACATTTTTTGTGAATTGAAGGTCTGACCCTGACCTATTTAAAGTGCACCTGTGCCCAGACTATAGACATCAATGTTTTTCCATATTATGAACAGCAGACAAGCCATCCCTAACCTCTCTAGCTGCATGTTCTTTTAAATAATTCATTCTCAAATATCCTCAATGATGACAAGTCAGGTATCAGTTTGTTTGTAGGGCTAGGTTCACGTCTCTACGAGTGGCTTCTGCTGCAGGTACGCACCTTTTCCTGCAGCAACAACCACCCATACAGAAAAATGACCTGGATACATTTTTTTGCATGGAAATATGTTGTTTTTTTATTGTAGGCCTGTAATTCTTAGGAATAACTCACTGAAATCTGTCCGAACAAGAGTCTAGTAAACATACCGGGTATGATAAAATTTTACGCACTAAATCATAAATTATAATATAATAAATAATCATAAAAAATAATAATATAATAATAATACATTTAATTCAATGTAATCAAACCAAAAACACCAAAATTTGAGTGCCAAGTTCGCTTAGTCGCAAAATCGTTTTCAGTGTCTGATGACGAATTTCCCCATGAATCATTTATCATTCAATTCTGGAAGTGGTTCTGATTTACTGTCGCTGTTCTCTAGCTGGTCTAAAACCACTTTTGACCTAAAGGGACGCTTTTTGGATGCCATGGACGTTTCTCAGTTTCCAGGCAGAAAGAACAGTGAAAATGCAGGCAGGGCACAGGACAAAGCACTAGGGACAAAATGTATGTGAAATGGTTTGATACAGTAATGTAATACTATCAGATTTTAGTGTATTGAGTGAATGACACATTTTTAAATTTTTGAATTTCACTCTGGTTCTGTCCCCCGTACGTCCCGACGCTTGCAGAGAATGGAACCCGGAAGCCGGATGCTGGCATCGGCCGGAGGAGATGGCCGGGGACACTGCAGGGGGGACATCGCAGTAGCGCAGGACAAGGTAAGTACTGGAGGGAATCCCTGAGCAATGCTGCAGGGCATTCCCAAGTGTAGCTCAGGGTTACCACTTCTGGTACTGAAAGTTAACCCGAAGCTACACTCAGGAATACCGCCGGGGGGGGGTTAATCCTAATGGGACACTGCACTCACTGGAACTCGCAACCACAGTGGGAACTGCGCTGCACTTGTGGTTCCCTTGCAGGCTGCAATTTCTAAAATGCTGCAGGGACCTACTGAGGAGGCACAGCAGCCCATTCAAAGGAATGGCCTGCCATGCCAGTGCAAAACGCAGCTCATAGAGCCACATATGTGCAAATCTAGCATAACAGCTTACACATTAGAGGGCTGACAGTTTGCCAAATTTCTGCTATCTACTGAAAAAAAAGGAGAAAGGATCTGGGATTCGGTGCCTCTGTTATGAAATTTAAAGATGAATTTCCCTGCAATGCCTATACTGTAGCTACAGAGGTGCATGAGGCTTCCTTCACACTGCCATAGGGGGACATACACTATTAATAGAAGCATTTATTTCTGCTCCCAGAACTACAGATGTGTGTACAGCTGCCTGAGAAAGCAACAAAGGGCTGCAGCTGTATACTGATAAATGCATGTAGGAGCAGATGTGCACCCAAGGAAGCTTTCCTCGCCCACATCCATCCCTGTACGCATCTAAATGCTTGGATGTGTGGTTACCAGTTTACAGCCACAGTCTGTAGACAATCACTTGTACTCTCAGGTGCAGAGATATATGTTCCTTTTCACAATGTATGATCCTCTGTAGCCATGTGAATGAAGCCTTGTCTGGGCCCAGGTTCACTTTAACGCCCACTTAGTTACCATAGCATTTCTAGTGGGTAAGGTTTTTGGGAAAAATAGGTACGAATACTACTAATGCTCAGTAAACATCAAAAACAGCTGAGAAAAGAAGAAGGAACAAAAATGGAAGGCAGAAAAATTCCTAGACAAGTCCCAAACTACTTTCCTTCAAAAAGGTTTCAAGTGCAAAGGCCTCTCCCTATCACCAGCTGGTCAGGAAAACACCAATGTCTATAACTTCCAACTTTCCCACGAGCCAGCCTTTACCAGTACCTGCAGAATATGTAACCATGATGGACTAGAGCTTAACCAATACTGGGTAGATCTTATGCTGACAGTTTCAAGACAATGGATTTTAAAGAGATCACTTTGATGTTTATCAATATGTGTTGTTCTAAAACCCTGTTTCTGTGTGTAATATATAATAGTTTATGTACACGGGGCAGCCAAATTGACTTATTACATATGCAGAATCTGCCTCTTGGGGCTTCACAGCAGGGTGGATTTGATTTAAATCAAGTTGATTTAAATCATGATATAAATCACTAGTGAAAAAGCTTGATTTAAATCATATCATAATTTTTAAAGAGCAACTGTCATCTTCTCTGTCCCGCAGGAGCTCCTCCTCTGACCAGCTGTTGACTCACCAACAGTCCCATTCGTTTTAATGGGACAGCTGGTGATGCGCCAGTGACACAAGGTGAGGGGCATGGCAGCAGCAGGTGAGTGGTTGCCCGCTAACAGGCGCTGCCATGATGGATCTAAAATGACAGGTGCTCTTTAACTGTAAGGAATTTGACTCGTTCTTGCTGGTAGTTAGAATCTTTAATATTTGCAAACCAAATTAAGGTTTCCTTGTTAGAATAATAAGCTGTCAGGTTGGTAAAACAGCGATATCAGAACCAATTTTTGATTAATAGGTTAATCACACATAGCTGGAGAACCACTCATTCTTTTATTTCATGTTTTTTCTCATGGTTACTGTGAAATTACCACTCACAAACACCTCCCCCAAACCACTGATGTAGCATCAAGGGTCACAATGATGACCCCACTTCATGTTCCAGGGAACCCATATGGCCTCCCTGTCACATTCTGGTTTAAACTTCTACAGGAAAGGTGGCAGGAGCTGCATATTATTATTATTATACAGGATTTATATAGCGCCAACAGTTTGCTCAGCGCTTTACAATATAAATGGAGACAATACAGTAACATTACAGTTCAGTACAAGAGGGTTAGGAGGGCCCTGACCCTTGGAGCTTACAATCTAAGCAGGGGCGGAGTGACAACTCATGGGGCCACCAGGCAATAGGGGATCATGGGACCCCTGTGTCCTCGCCCACACTCAAAGCACACCCAAAAAAGCCTATGAAAGGTATCATGTGCATCTCATGGGGCCCCCTACTGATCCCAGGCCCTCGGGCAGTGCCCAAGTGCCTGAATGGTCAGTCCGCCCCTGAATCTAAGAGATCTTGGCTTGCAGAGCTTGGATTCATTGAATTAATTTACCAAAAATATAAATATTGCAGTATATACAGCCTCATGCTACATAGCTAAGCTCCATTTCATGCTGAATAAATTAAAGTAATAATGTATCTTAAATAGAAAACTATCTTTAGATACATTTTTACTCCATAAGCATTTTACATAGTTACATACACAGTCTGGCTGAAAAAAAATACAAAAGTCCATCCAGTTCAACCATTAAAAAAAAAAAGTTATAATTCTATACCCATTTTTTTTAAATACACTTGATAAAAATAAAAACAATCCGATTTAAATTTAAAAAAAGAAAAAGAATCATCGATTTTTATCTACCCTGCTTCACAATGATTGTATTTTTACTTCTCCTTCACACAATGCAGGTCTATCAGGTGGCCGGCTCATTGAAAACAATGTTCTACGTACAGTATGTGGCTGATGGATTAAGCCACTGAAAGCTCCTTCTGTTAGCTGATCTACAAATCTCTATATTTCTTATAATTACATAAATATAAAAGAACAAGCTTGTAAAAATGTAAACGTCATATCAAAATTCATTTTATGTATAATGACTATGCAACTTGAATATACACTATACTTTATAAAAAGAGCAGTGTCTACCCCTACCACAGTAATTATTTGATCGTTCCCATTTTAGGGTGGATTGAGAAACTCTCATGCCTATGGCCAACCTAGCATGTCTACAATGAACACCCTGTACTTCCATCTGTTGTAAATCAGAATATGCTCTACTAGGTACTGGCTAGCAAGGCATCCTTGGACCTGTACTTATTTAACAATGAATCATCAGGCTACCCACATGTATTCCCCTTGATGTAATCCATGCATACGCACTTCCTCTGCTATGTATGGGAATTATTTAATGCATGTAGACTTTATATGATGCTTTCCAGTCGTGGCCGAAATTAGCTGAGTCAGGATGGGAACCAAATAATGTGCATGACCCTATTTAAAACAGTACTTGTAGTACAGATTATCTGGGCAGCAAAGAGACTTCTGACTCTTCTCAGCTGCTCAGCTTCCCCTCTAAATTGTGTTATTGGATCAATCCACACGCGCTCATAGTTTTTCAAACAAGATAGATAAAAAATACACAGAATTTTTATATCATGCTTTGCTGCTTTCCCACTTACCTTTCATGAAAGGACCCATAAGAGATCTAATAATCCTGATACAGCTGATGATTATCATTAGCTTGGTAAGGGTTCTTATGGTAATAACACATAATCAGCCATAGTAATTATATGGAGAGGAAAACAGTTGCAGTTTTTAATATAGACACAAAATCGTTAATAATTGCTGCACCATGTACAGGATTCCTGCCGTAACTGCTAAAACCGATGAACCCAATTGATGTTGTTTACAATTTTGTATAAGTCAGGCATTAAAGGTAACCATTCACCAGTGCTGAGTCGGCACATTTTCAGAGCTGTACATTTTCTCTGTATACAGACTGGTGATTATTTAATCGTAATCGTCCATATTACACATTTCATTCTGAAGGACGGTGCCAATAATTAGCTAAATCAACAGACTTCTTCACTGGAAGGTTTCTTTCTATCCATGTTCAGAAACACACTGTGTACTTAGTGCACTCTAACAAAGGTTAAACCTGGCAACTTCTAAGTAAACTAAATTCAGTATAGATTTTTCTCTCTAGTAACTCACAGAGACAGACATTTAAAGAAGAACTACACTCAAGATAAAAAACATATTGGGGGATTTACTAAAATGGGTGCACTCAGAATCTGGTGCAGCTGTGCATGGTAGCCAATCAGCTTCTACCTTCAGGTTGTTCAATTACCCCCTGTTCACATATATGCGTTTTGCACAGGCACGAGAGCCCATTCATTTGAATGAACTCCCGTGCCTGTGACACACAGGGAAGAAGTCCTGCACTTCTTTATAAAACGCAACCTGTACAGGAACCTCGGTTCCCAGTGCGGTTGCGTTTTCCAATGCGGGCGGCATGCCATTAGAATTAATGGCACCCGCCCGCGGGTCTGCATTCCTCTGTGTGGGTGGTGCGGCTGCACAGATTTTTGTGCAGATCCGCAGCGGAACCACCCGGCACAGATGTGAACCTAGGGTGAAGCTTTGACAATAAAACCTGCAACTTCATTGGTTTCTATGTGGAGCTGCACCACATTTTGCACATTCCACTTTTAGTAAATCCCCACTGTTATATAATGAATATTGGGTTCTGTTTACGTGCTGATTCTTGATTGTAGATTGCAGCAGAAGCTAGAGTAAAAAATCCTTTGACCCTAACTGCTGTAGTTTGTGCAAGGGGAGATGAAGCTTTATCAAGCTGTATGGACTATGACAACTAGATATGGTCAGCTACACAGCAATGGCATGGTGTACCCTTCATGCTGCCGACCTCATAAAAAAGTAGCTTTTCGCTTTATATACTGTATTTGTTGCCTTTTTACTTTTTTCCCTACATTCCAGTATTATTGTTCTCATATTATTGTGAAATTACAAATTATACTGTAATTTCAAGGCTATGCAGATATATTGAATATTATTATTATACAGGATTTATATGGTGCCAACAGTTTGCTCAGCGCTTTACAATATAACTTGAGACAATACAGCAACAATACAGTTCAATACAAGAGGGATAGGAGGGCCCTGATCCTGGGAGCTTACAATCTAAGAGGGAGGGGCTTGTGGTATAAAAGGTAGTAACTGTGAGGGATGGACTGGTAGGAGAAATAGAAGATTCCATTATTAGCTGAGGGCAGGATAGGTTCCCTGAAGAGATAGGTTTTCAGAGATAGCCTAAAAGTGAGCAGAGTAGGTGATAGTCTGATAAATTGGGATAGAGAGTTCCAGAGGATGGGGTAAGCTCTGTAGAAGTCCTGGAGATGAGCTTGGGAGGAGGAGACAATGGAGCTAGAGAGCAGGAGGTCATGTGAGGAGCGGAGAGTACAGTTTGGGTGATATTTGGAGACAAGATTGGTGCTGTAATTTGGGGCAGAGTTATAAATGGCTTTATATGTTATTAATGTTTTGAATTTTATCCGTTGGGCAATGGGAAGCCAGTAGAGGGATTGGCAGAGAGTGGTAGCAGATACAGAACGGTTAGTAAGGTGGATGAGTCTGGCAGCAGCATTCATGATAGACTGAAGCGGGGATAGCCTGCGATGAGGTAGGCCAATGAGGAGGGAGTTACTGAATATTGAATATTTTACATAGTAAATTAGAATTTATAAACAAAGTTAATTTGGGGCCAACATATTAATTTGCAATTTACAAAGAGAAGTGTACCATGCATGTATTATCTGCCCTAGAGGAGCTTTCCTGGCAGTAAAGTGTAACTAAAGGCAATTTTTTTATTTTTTGGAAAGAGCACCTGTCAGGTTTTTATTGCTGTATGTTAGGGAGATTCACTTTCTCAATTTGTTCTCTTTATGGTTATCATTAAGCAGTTTCTGTGCAAATTCCGCACCATATCACAATCGCACCCCGTTCATGCAAACCATTGCAGGCGTGTGTTAACACCCCGAAAATGGTTCGCAAAACGCGAATGTGCAAAATTGGATCACATTTTTAAATACATCAGTGGTTCATATAGTGAACTCGGTGTAGAGCTATTCACCCTGAGGTCATCACAGAGGACAAGGGGGCACTCTTTACGTCTGGAGGAAAAGAAATTTAATCTCCAAATACGGAAAGGTTTCTTTACAGTGAGAGCTGTGGAAATGTGGAATAGACTCCCTCAAGAGCTGGTTCTGGCCAGCTCAGTGGATTGCTTTAAAAAAGGCTTGGATTCTTTCTTAGATACACAGAATATAACTGGATACTAACATTTATAGGTAAGGTTGATCCAGGGAATATCCGATTGCCTCTCGGGAGATCAGGAAATAATTTTTTCCCTGCGGGAGCAAATTGGATCATGTTTTGCTGGGTTTTTTGCCTTCCTCTGGATTAACTGTGGGTATAGGATTATAACTTTTTTTTTGTAATGGTTGAACTGGATGGACTTTTGTGTTTTTTCAACCAGACTAACTATGTAACTATGTAACTATGCATGGGTATTCACACCAATTCTAGTGGGGACTAAAAAAAAAAAGGGGTCCTGCACCTTTTTTGCGTGGATGTGGTGCGATCTAAGCCACACAAAATGTACGGCTCAAATCTCACCGCACAGAATTCGCATGTGATTTGCACAGCAATGCAGTACGGTTCCTGCGTGAATGACATGCGATATGCCGCACCGCATCTGTGTGAACCCAGGCTGAAAGTGTAAGTAAAATAAATCAGAAATTTTAGATTATCCCCAAAAAAGTAACAGAGGAGAAATCTTCCAATGGTGACACTAGTTCTGGTGGCTAGGGATTTCGTTAATGTTCAGGGATTTGTTTCTATTTCCTGTCTTGGCTATGGGACAGGAATTGAATGCACCCCTCTCCAATGGGGCACAGATAGCAGAAAAAAACTGACAGGGGTTATAACCCTCCCTTACTGTAGGTTCACACCTATGCAGTTTGCATTTGATCCATTTCTGCACTGCTTTTTGAGATGCGTTTTGCGTTTTTGACACGTTTTTGAAGCATTTTGCATTGTTTTCCATCTTGTTGATGGATAGATTAAAACACCAAACGCCTCAAAAATAGTCAAAAATGCATCAAAAACACACTACATGCTTTTCTGCAGCATCACCATTGAAGTCTATTGAACCAAAACGCAATGTTTTGCGTTTAAAAAAGTCTCTTACCCTTTTCAAAAAACACACTGGGTGAAAACGCTGAGATGTGAACCTGTCCCATAGGAAATCATGTTGAATGGACTGCAAAACGCATAGGTGTGAACCTAGACTTTTACAAAAAAGTTATATCTAAGATTCTAATGTAACACAGGACAGTTATAAACTGAACTCCAGTTTGGCTCGATGTAAGTATCCGTATCTAATTTCCAGAGTGCCACTGAGGATGCTAAAAATCACTGTAGTAGTTATACAGTTACATACAGTGATAGCTGCGATCCTTCAGGTGCTGCTTCAGCGACTTCCCCTAAGCCCACTGAACACAATAGGTTGCTCACTTCGCAGAGCTGCCATTGTATTTTTTTTATTGAATACAAAGCATTTTCTGATTGGACAAGGTGGAGATTGTGATGTCATCTGTCCCTTGTCTTCACCTCGTCAAATCAGAAAATATGTTTTCCACTTTAAACATTTTCTGGCTGATTTGGTAAGGCAATCCAAAGTTTACTTTACATATTTGTTGTCTTTTTACTTTTTTTCCTACATTCCAGCATTATTGTTCTCATATCATTGTGAAGTTGCAAATTATACTGTAATTTCTAGGCTATTCAAATATATTAACTGTATATATCAGCCATGGTAATTGAATATTTTCCACAGTAAATTTGAATTTATAAACAAAATTAATCTAGGGCCAACATCTTCCTTTGCAGTTTACAAACAGAAATGTACCTTGTATATAGTCCCTGCCCCAGAGGAGCTTTCCTTGGTATAACATAGGATAGTTGAAAGCTGACCCCAGAATGTATCTTTTTTCCAAACTTACATTGGTCCAGATTGGCTTGATGTAAGTATCCTTATCTAATATCCTGAGTGCCATTGGGGATGCTGAAAATCACTGTAGTGGTTTGAGTTACATACAGTGATAGCCGTGCTTCAGCGACTTCCTCTCAGCCCACCAAACACAATGGGGTTTATTTACTAAAGCTGGAGAGTCCAAAATCAGACTCCCTTCTGCATAGAAACCAATCAGCTTCCAGGTTTCATTGCCAAAGCTTCATTGAACAAGCTGAGGTTAGAAGCTGATTGGTTTCTATGCAGAAGGGAGTCTGATTTTGGACTCTCCAGCTTTAGTAAATAAACCCCAATGGGTCACTTCACACCCGTTGTTGTATTTTTTTCTTTGAATACAAGACGTTCTCTGAATGGATGAGGTGGAGATTGTGATGTCATCTGTTCCTCCTTCCCACCTCGTCTAATTAGAAAATGTGTAAGATTTTAAACATTTTCTAGATAATTTGGTAAAGCAATCCAATATAAAATAAAAAATGTGTGGAGCCCAGGAACCTACAGCAACCAATCAGTTTTCACTGTCAGATAGGTTTAGAAATAAGTTTTATTGGTTACTAGGAGCACACCTAGCACCCTAATGTGATATATACTGAATTAGTAAGACAAAGTACAAATTGTAAAGTGTAGTAGGAGCAACCACTCAGGATTGATCTTCCTGGTGGGTATAGTTTACTGCACATTAAGTCCTCATGCACACGGGACATTTTTACAGCAGCTGTTTTTGGCTTTTGGCATTGTTTTCTACAGGCAGTAAACCCCCCAGCATGTTATCCTATGTGTCCATGCACATATAGACTGTAATTAGCATTTTTTGGCTGGAAAACCCCCCAGAACTAGTGGGTTTCTAGAGTCGTTTTTTTTAGCTGTAAAAATGCTCCAACGCTGAGAAAATGTGGCAAAATGCAGAAAACTGGCGTTTTTGGACTTTTTTTTAGCTAAAAAACCCAATTTTGGTAAACGTGAAAAGACACGGCAAAACGCCGCTAAACGCTAATAAAACCTTACTTTTTAACATGACTTTACACAGCTAACGTTACCAGCGTTTTTAAAATGCCCAGTGTGCATGGAGCCTAACTCTCTGCTTTTCTTATTAACCCTTTAACTGCTTAAGGACCGCCCTATAGCAGATATACTGCTACAGGGTGGCACCTGTATATATACGTGATTTCGCATTTCCGGGTAGGGGGGCGCATGGGCCATTTGCGATTGTGGATGTCAATCACCGGGTCCTGGCCCGGTGATTACCCACAATCACCGATGGGGAGGAAGACTGTTTTTATTTACAGTCTTCCTCCCTGTCAGCTCAAGCACACTGCTTGGGATGGCTGTTCACAGCACAGTCATCCCGATCAGTGTGCTTACAATAAAGCACACACACCCTGCCCCCTAGTAAAACACTCCCAGCACATAGTTAACTCTTTGATCGCTCACATTACCACATTAACCCCTTCCTGCTCAGTGCCATTAGTACAGTTTCAGTCCTTTTTTTTAGCACCGATGTATTGGTGTCACTGGGGATGTCAGTGACACCAAATTAGTTCCCCCCCAGTGTCAGAATGCCCACCGCAGTCCCGCTAAAAGTCATTGACCGCCGACATTACGAGTAGAAAAAAAAAATCCCAGTATCCCATTTCTAAACGCTTTAACTTTCACGTAAACCAATTAATTTCCACATATTGGGATTTTTTTTTTAGCAAAGACATGTCGCAGAATACATTTTGGCCTAAATTTATGATGAAATTTGATTTTTTAAAATTTTTTACTGGACATGTTTTCTTAAAATTGTCAGTCTTTTTTTGCTTATAGCACCAAAAATAAAAAAATGCACAGGCGATCAAATACCACCGAAAGAAAGCACAATTCCTGGAAAAAAAAGGACATAAATTTCATTTGGGTGCAGTGTTGCATGACCACGCAATTGTCAGTTAAAGTAACGCAGTGCTGTATGCAGAAAATGGCCCGGTCAGCAAGGGGGGTAAATCCTCTGGAGGGCAAGTGGTTAAAGAAGTCTCACTTCAATTTTTATTAATGTGTTCTGTTCCCCAGAGGATAAATACATGTAGTACTTTGTCCTACTTTCCTATGGCTGTCTAAGGCTAGCTAGATCAGACAGGGTGCAACACCTCTCTACATGGTTGTCTGACAACGCAGCTAGCAAGGAGATAGCTGCTTTGCCAGATGGCACTTTTCTCTGTCTCCAAACACTTGCCCTAGAGAAACGTCACAATAAAAATGCATAAGGAGAGGGATTTGTTGGCTAAAATGTTCCAGGCAAGTGCCATCTGTCAAAGCGGCTGTTTCCTTGCTAGCTGCGATATCGGACGGCTGTGGATGGAAGGGGGGCCCCTTGTCTGACCTCACAGCTAGCCTTAGACTCCACATAGAAAGTACTACCTGTACTTTGTCCTCTGAGGAACAGAACACATTATTATAAATCAAAGTGAGACTTCTTTAGCAACACTAATATACACATATATACAACCAAACTTACCAAACACGTTCTGTGATCTTTAACTGCCTAATAAAAAAGAACCAAGGCCATTCCCATCATGATGTTGTCCCATGCAGAACACACTAAGGCAGGCCATAGACGGGGAGAAAACCGGACGTTTTTTTTTTCTAGAAAAATTAAAAATCGGTCGTTCAATCAGCCGACGTTACCACCATTGCTACAAAAACGTCGGCAGATTTTTCGTCCCGTCTACAGCCGGCAACTAATATAATAGCGGTGTCCCTGCAGAGAACTCCGCTATATTTGACATTTAAAAGAAGAAGAAATAAAATACGAATAATAATAAGAAAAAGTTGCAACATTGTATCTATTTGTATCCATTTTGGATACAGATGTTTCTATTCGGATACTACAAATAGATACAATGTTGCAACCCTTATACTTTTAAATGTCAAATATCATAGCGGAGATCTCTGCAGGGACACCGCTAATAGATTTGACATTTCTAAGTATTGTGGTTGCAAACATTGTATCTATTTTCATGGATACAAATAGATACAGATGTTCTTTTTCTTACGTCACGGCTCATGCGCATTTTTTTAATCAGGAAAAAGATCGTCCGATTTGCCCATCATTGCCGTGAAAATCGGCCGATGGGCAAAATCGGCCGTTTTTTTCCCAACATGAACGATTAAAATAATGTGTAAAAATCAAGAAAACTGGCCGACCAATTCAGCCAGTAACGATCCGAAAATCCTCCGATTATTTTTTTGGACGAATTTTTGGCCGTTTTTTTCCCCGTCTATGGCCTGCATAAGAGTGGGGAGAAAGAGGTTCTCACTTTGCTCCATGGTCTACAGCTGTCTCTGGCTAATATTATTGCAAAGGAATGAGTGTAGACATGCTTAACCTTTTGCTACACAAATGTATGTCCACTGAGAATGTTTATGTATTATATTACCAGTACTACCCACATTTCATAATCTATCATTTGTATATATTTGTACGTGTGTTTTCTCAGGGCCATTTAATGCACAGGACGAAAGAAAAAACCTTGATAGTACATACTGTATATTACATCAGCCTAGCAGATAACTCACTGAGGTCCAGTATTCTATTTTTTCTCAGGTTACAAACTTTCGGCTGTGTTGTCCAGAGCAAAAGGGCATAGAGAATAGAGAGAACTCTAATCAATTCCAGCTCACTGTTATCTCTGACTTACAAACATACAAAGTGATAGGTAATGAAGATTAAACAGAAAACCATTCTGTGCTTCCAAGGGCCAAAGCAAAGAAAATCTCTACCATACTAATACAGAAATAATGGTTGATATTCTAACAATTAATTGTCATCAGTGGGTGACATGCACATTTGTGACATTGATGAAACAAATACATTTGCAGGGAGTCAACTGATTTGTGCTGCAAAAAGGCATGCATCTTTAAGGTCTGGGTCACACTAGTGAGATGCTATTTTGATGCGATTTCAGCTGTGATTATATATATGGATTTGATGTGATTATATGCCTCACTATTTTTGGTTTTGGCCAATGATAATCATATCTACTGTGACTTAAATCCTCTTCCTTTTCACTTCCTTGTTTGGCTGTGTTGTGTGTTCTCAAAGTAATTGCAGGCAGTCTCCAGCCAGACTTTGTCCCGCTTGATGTGTTCCTTGTAGTTGGGGTCCTTTGATAACATAAATCTGAGGCAGATAACAAACAAGGCATATAATCTCTTCCTTACCAAGCACATCTTCCCTGCCTCTTGCCTCCATCTTTCCTGCAGCCTGACAAGCACATGTGGCTGAGAGGAGCAAGGACTCGTCTAGGGGCAGAGTTGAGGGAGCAAGGACGTGTCTAGGAGGAGAGTTGAGGGAGCAAGTACGCGTCTGGGAGGAGAGTTGAGGGAGCAAGGACACATCTGGGAGGACAGTTCAGGGAGCAAGGACGCATCTGTGAGGAGAGTTGAGGGAGCAAGGACGCATCTGCGAGGAGAGTTGAGGGAGCAAAGATGCATCTGGGAGGAGAGTTGAGGGAGCAAGGTCGAGTCTGGGAGGAGAGTTGAGAGAGCAAGGACACATCTGGGAGGAGAGTTGAAAGAGCAAGGACTCATCTGGGAGGAGAGTTGAGGGAGCAAGGACATATCTAGAGGCAGAGTTGAGGGAGCAAGGACATGTCTGGGAGGAGAGTCAAGAGAGCAAGGACGCGTCTAGGGGCAGAGTTGAGGGAGCAAGGACGCATCTGGGAGGAGAGTTGATGGAGCAAGGACGCATCTGGTAGGAGAGTTGAGGGAGCAAGGACACATCTGGTAGGAGAGTTGAGGGAGCAAGGACGCATCTGGGAGGAGAGTTGATGGAGCAAGGACGCATTTGGTAGGAGAGTTGAGGGAGCAAGGATGCATCTGGGAGGAGAGTTCATGGAGCAAGGATGTGTCTGATGGGGAAGTTTAGGGAGCAAGGATGTGTCTGAGGGGGAAGTTGAGGAAGCGAGGATATGTCTGGGGGGAAGTTGATGGAGCGAGGATGTGTCTGAGAGGGAAGTTGAGGGAGCGAGGATGTGTCTGGGGGGAGAGTTTGGAAAGCAAGGGTGTGCCTGGGAGGAGAGTTGAGGGAGCAAGAAATAAAATATGCCTCTTCTTCATGCTATTTACAATTCCAGGACTGATCATTAAAAATGTTGGCTTCCTGTTAATCTATTTGGGTTATTAAGCCTATTACAGCAGTCTCCATTAGGTCTATAACATACTCGAAAGAAAGGTAGAATGTCAAAATGTATTGTACGTACCATAATGACAGATTTTAAATAGCTAACATGAGTAGTAGTGTTTGTAGATAATTACAGGAGAAGTAGGGCCAAAGCTATTCTCCTTTAGGTAAAAAAGTCCACTTAGTTCTGCAGTCCTGTGATACATTTTCAGCAGTCAGTGAAAGAAAGCCTGCCTTCAACTGACATCACTCAGTTGGTCTAGACTCTGGAAAGATCCCACTTTTAATGTCGGAATCCACCCAGATGCCCTGACTGGCAACCGGCTCAGCCTCTCACCGAGCCACTGAGAGCATGAGCCAGCCACTGGAGGCACTGGTCAAAGGGGAGAAACTAGGAGCACCAGCGGGAGACCCAAGAAGAAGAGAATTGTGCCTGCTCTGCGCAAAACCATTATGACATTATGTATGGGTTTTGGGTGAAAGTACAAAGAGAGCTTTTTAAGTAGTCAGAGGAGGACTGTTTGGCCTGAAGGTGTCCATTCTGAGCGTTTGCGTTGCTTCATAGAACAGAAATGTCGCTGTTTAACGATTAGCTCATGTAAACCTAGGTTCAGTGTTTTCAAGTAATCCTATCTTTCTATTAACTTTGTTCACGTCATCATTTTACTATCTGTGCACAAATGAGGGTGTGATGCTGGCCAAAGCCCAAATTATCAAGTGTTTGACAGATCTGACATGCACCCACCGGGCCCGATTTGAAAAAACTTGCCACTAGTCATTTATGCTGATTATCTGGATAAAAACAGGAGTGGTCATAACAATTGTGCATACTTGGACAAAAAGAGTGATCCTACTTTAAAGCCTCAAGAATATTTGATTTTTGGATAACTTCACAAGTGAGAACAGATGGATCAGGAGCATGGAAGCATAGTATGTAAATATTATTCATCTCTATGATCCTGTTTAGCCTTTTGTCATTTTCTGGTCTCATTTCCTTGTCCTATCTTGTGCTTCATCTGACCATACCGAGTTACTGGCACATAGAAGTCTATGGGCAAAGTTTTGAGTGCATCTGAATCCAAAAATTTTTTTTTTCATTTTCGATGGAGGACAGAAGTGTTCAAATTGTCAGGTTTATGATTTTGTCCCCTGTCTATTTGGACAGGAAGTGATGGGAAATCCAACCTGTCACAGTTTCTCTGGAACAGGGGGCGAGTGGAAATCTTCTATTAAGGACAACTGTCTAAGAGGGAAATTGACTGTACATTGGAGAGATTTTCTCTTACTTCATAAGGGGTTTTAGATCACGTTCATACAGGCAGCCGCAGAGCAGTAAAAACAGGTGGCTGAGCCACAGTTTTACTGCCCTGACCTCCTGTCTAAGAGTGACATGCTGGGGCTGTGATGCCTTGCTTCATGGCCATGGCAAATATTTTACCGTCTGTTGTGTTTGCAAAGAAGTACAGCCAAATCTGACACATTCAAGTGAACATGAACGCAACTGCAATCAAAATGCCTAGCTCATGGTTGTGGTGCTGTATTTAAATAGATAATCCCCATTTAGCTGTCAACTATTTTTTTTTTAATCTGTCAGTCATTCAGAAGGCAGCTGTATTGCTTCATAACTGGGAGCCGGTGCTCTACTGACCATTATAAATGGAACCACCATGGATTGCTTTTCAGCGGGACAGTAGAGAGAACCACCTGTGTGAAAGAGGCCTTCAACATTCCATATTCTATCCAAGACTGGATTTATACTTTAGGACATTGATCAGCGGGTAAGCAGTAATTAGAAGAAGCAGGGGTGGAACTAATAGAACACTGTTATAGAGGTAAGTAGAATTATTGCAATTTACTCCACCACTCCACTGATTCCTATCGGTCAGGTTCCCATTTAAATGGTAATACATTGTGCACCATAATGCCACCAACACAGTCATTCCATCAGGCAACCACTATGACTTTTTATACAAGATCAATCTCCAGTTAGTATCTGAATTAATATTTTACAACTGTTTTACATATAAAAAGTCACCCAAGAGTTAACTTTTGTGAATTTCCATTGGTCTGATGTATGAGAGTGATTTACTGAAAATGTGTTTAAATTTTAACTCTCATCTAGATCAGCACAAGGTCAGATGTGCAGAGGTGGTCCTTGGTAAGGCCGAGAATAAGACAGGACAGAGACAGCTGGAGGCCATACATAACAAATATCAAAACAATTTCTGGAATGATGATACCAAGAAATGGCAGATATATCTGATCAGAATAATCTGAAAACATTAGCAAAACTACAAAACTGAATGTTCTGTTCTAAAGATTAGGGGAACAGAAGTTGAATTTCTAAAGGAAAGCATGATTGCAGAAAATGATACATTCTGGGCAAAGGCTTAGTCCAGGGGTGCTCAACCTTTTGAAGAGCAAGGGCCACTTAAGTGATTTGATAACTGGTTTGGGTCACAATGAAATTAAATGGTTCACAACTTTTTACTTTTAGTAGCATAATGAACATTTTCCTCCTGCAGCCACTGAATGCTGGCAGGAGGGAGAGGAGAAGCCGGCTTTCAGTGGCTGCAGGAGGAAAAGGGACAGAATCAGTTCCTGTATATGCCTATAACACAAATATCACTCAAACCATCCTCTCTGCTCTCTAGTTCCCTTATCTCCTCCTCCCATGCTTATCTCCAGGACTTATCAAGAGCGTCCCCATCCTCTGGAACTCTCTACCCCAATCTATCAGACTATCGCCTACTCTGTCCACTTTTAGGTGACCTCTGAAATCCTATCCCTTCAGGGAAGCCTATCCTGCCTTCAGCTAATAACAGAATATTCTATTCATGAGCTATTCCAGGTAGCACAGTGGCTAAATGGTTAGCACTTCCGCCTGGCAGTACTAGGGTCGCTGGTTCGAATCTCAACCCTGGCACCACCTGCCTGGAGTTTGCATGTTCTCCCTATGACTGTGTGGGTTTCCTCCAGGTACTCTGGTTTCCTCCCAAAGACATGCTGGTAGGTTAATTGGCTCCTGTCTAAATTGGCCCTAGTATGCATATGTATGAATGTAGGTTAGGGACCTTAGATTGTACGCCCCTTGAGGGTTAGGGACTGATGTGAATGTACAATATATATGTAAAGTGCTGTTTAAATTTACGGCGCTATATAAGTACCTGAAATAAATAAATAAATTCCTCCTTTCAGCCCATCCCCCACAGTTATTACTTTTTGTACCACCAGCCCCTCCCTCTTAGATTGTAAGCTCCAAGGAGCAGGGTCCTACTATCCCTCTTGTATTGAACTGTTTTGTTGCTGTATTGTCTCCCTTTATTTTGTAAAATGCTGAGCAAACTGTTGGTGCTATATAATTCCTGTAGGAAGTGTAAATCAGAATGTGACAGGGAGGTTGTATGGGTCCCCTGGAACATGAAGTGGGGTCACCATTGTAGCCCGTGATGCTACACCAGTGGTTTGGGGGGGGGGTTAAAAACATATCTCAGCTATGGGGTTTCACCACCCTCTAAACTGCAAATGTAATGCAGAGCAGACACAGATACAGCCTGCCCTCCTCTATGGGCAGTCAAATGTATATGGACCGTCTGTCCATTTACTGCTCTCCGATCCAATCCGTCTGTTTTTGGTGGATCGGATTGAATGCAGGTGGGTGTAAACAAACACCCAATGATCCAGAGAGGAGAATGGAGGCTCTGATTTGGTCCGTCTGTCTGTTTTCCATTTTCCTCTATAGAGCGTAGGGTGTAAACAAACATGTGTCCATTTATGCCCGCCTACATCCAATCCAATCTGAACAACTGTGTGAAAGGGGCCTTAGATTTCTTAATTCTTCAAAACTAAAAAAAAAAAATATCACCTCTACTAGCCCTCATCTGATGTTTTAATTTTGCAATAAACCAAATTTGCTAAGCAGGTAGCAGGTATAGTTACAGCTTTAATTGTCACAATTGTTCTCAGTTATCATTGCAGTTAGTGTAGTCAGTGACATCGCTCAGTGATGCATGAGATCTGCTGAGAATACAAGTTTATGTCACAAGTGAGGAAATAGAAATGGGAATAAACAGAAATAATGCCTCCTGCCACATCCTATCATAAGGAAACAGGAGTAATCCGGACAGGTTTTCTAATCTAGGAAATATACTGAGGTTTCATGCAAAAAAAAAAAAACACCAGGCCCGGTTTTCCATGCAACTTACACAGCACCACATTATCTCCAAACACGGAAAGGTTTCTTCACAGTCACAGCTGTGAAAATGTGGAATAGACTCCCTCAAGAATTGGTTTTGGCCAGCTCAGTGGATCGCTTTAAAAAAGGCCTGGATTTTTTCCTAGATACACAGAATATAACTGGATACTAACATTTATAGGTAAAGTTGATCCAGGGAATCACCGATTGCCTCTCAGGGGATCAGGAAGGAATTTTTTTTCCCTGCAGGAGCAAATTGGATCATGCTTTGCTGGGTTTTTTTTGCCTTCCTCTAGATCAACGGTGGGTATAGGATTATAACTTTTTCTTTTTTTTTAATGGTTGAACTGGATGGTCTTTTGTCTTTTTTCAGCCAGACTAACTATGTAACCACCATTAGGCAAGCACCCATCATAGTTTTTCTAACCTATTTGAACATTTGTTCCCCAGATGGCAATCCAATGGAAGTGCCTGCTGCTATCTGTAGACATCATCATGATGATCATCAAACCAGGGGGCCATTATCTCTTGTCTTTAGAAGTCTTTATTTCTCCAGGAAGCTGTCCACACCAGAGCCAAATGGACATTGTCTACAACTTGCAGAAGGAGAAAACCTCAAAGTTAATTGAACATGAAAGAGTTGATTTCATACAGTTGGGGTTTCACAGTTCCCATGGCCAGCAGTGACATGAGCAGCACAGGCAAAATGTAAAGATAATACATTGCTGTTAAGCAGAGATAAGGATGTGTGTGTACTTTATGGTGACACAGACATTATTTTTTTAGGATTAAGTTGTCTGGCCCAAAAAGATTTATTTACAGTGGTTGCAGATTATATGTGTGCCATAATTTAATCTGAACTTCAGATTTATATTATTATTATTCAGGATTTATATAGCGCCAACAGTTTGCTCAGCGCTTTACAATATAACGGGAGACAATACAGCAACAATACAGTTCAATACAAGAGGGTTAGAGGGCCCTGCTCCTTGGAGCTTACAATCTAAGAGGGAGGGGCTAGTAGTACAAAAGGTAATAACTGTGGGGTTGGACTGGTAGTAGGAGTAGACTATTCCATTATTAGCTGAGGGCAGGATAGGCTTCCCTGAAGAGACAGGTTTTCAGAGGTCGCCTAAAAGTGAGCAGAGTAGGCGATAGTCTGATAAATTGGAGTAGAGAGTTCCAGAGGATGGGGGAAGCTCTGGAGAAGTCCTGGAGATGAGCATGGGAGGAGGAGACAAGGGAGCTAGAGAGCAGGAGGTCGTATTTATTTATTTAAAAAATCAATGCAGTATTTATAAAAAAATATATATATATATTTTTAATGCAACTATGTAAGTATCTGAATTTGACTACATAACAGCCTCTTGAAATCCACTGTACAAAGCACTCAGAACAAGAGGGAGGGACGTAACAAGGAGCTAAACATATGTGCTGCATGCACGTGTGCTGCCAGGAAAGCTGTTGACAAGAGGAGAGAGGAGAAGGATCACCTCACCAGCCTGTTTTTTTTCTTCTCTGTTCAATCCAATCACAGGCTATAGGCTGGGAGATGACTCAGCTGAACTGACCCAACTGCAGTAGAGAAGAGTTGAGTCACTAGCCTGGCTCTGAAATGGATGGACAGAAAAACAAACCTCTTGGCAGACAAACAGCTCCCATATTGACATTTCAGCTGTATTTTGCTCAGCTTTAAAGTGCATTAACACTCCAGAAAAGGACTTCTATCAATAATATCCATTTATATGGGGTGTTTCAGACACATCAGAGACCACATCATAAAAAACTATCAATAAATTCTGTATTACATGCTGTTCATACTCACTTTGTCACTATGGGACACATTTTCTGCATTCTGCAAAAAAACACTTGGTTGATCCTGCTGTCCTCTACCTCCCCTTTCTGTCCATGTCCCCAATGCAGTTGGGGATTTTGCAAAGCAGTTTTGAAAGACACTGCACATGCTCAATTTTCAGTGAATTTCTATGCTGAGCATTTCCTCCCTATCACATCTGAGCAGCCCATGTGACCAGGGGCGGACTGACAACTCATGGGGCCCCCGGGCAATAGGGGATCATGGGGCCCCTGTGTCCTTGCCCAAACTCAAAAAAGCCTATGAAAAAGGTACCAGGGGCATTTCATGGGGCCCCCTACTGACCCTGGGTCCTTAGGGCAGTGCCCGAGTTTCCAAATGGTCAGTCCGCCCCTGCATGTGACTATAGAGTCACACATGTGGGCGTATACACAGTAGTAAGTGACGGCCCACTCCCTCATTCTCCTCCATGCCCTCTAACCAGCTAAACACAATGGGGGTGGGATATTAATTCTTGATGAGGCTGCACCTCCTTGTTATTCTTAACCACTTCCCGTCCAGCCCACGTACATAAACGGCCAGATGGGAGCAGTGTAGGAGCGGGTTGCCCTTCATAAACGGCACCCGCCATTTTCAGCCTGTGCGTGCTCCCTGGACCTCTGTGTAAGGTCTCGATCAAGTGATCACTGATTGGCCAATCAGTGATCACATTAATAGTAGTAAGCAAGATGTCACTTCTGACATCATTGCTTACTACTAGTGAAATGTGTGAATGATCACAGAGATCACATGGTACAAGGCTATTCACAACAGCCTTGTACCATGTGACAAGCTATGACCAATCAGCTCTCACAGTATTTCTCAATGGCTGCAAGAATGCAGAGAGAAGGATAAATTACTGCTTTTACAACCTTTATGGGTATAAAAGCAATCAGTGTACAAAAAAAAAATCTACATCACCCCCCACAAGTAGTACAGTATCACTATGGTACAGTATTATAGTACAGTGTCAATATGGCAACACTGTACTGCTAGGGTGACAGGACGGGTAAGTGTCTGTATTGCTGTCATATGACTTGTCATAGAGGTTTCGTGTGACCATGAGTTCCATTTACACCATTCCCACTGTATATTAATTCAATAGACTTGTACTACCTTCAGGACAAGTCTGGAAGTATGAACAGACACTGTCTCTGCACTCGCCTCACCAGAGCCCACAGTTTGCCCTCCACAAAGGAAAGTCTGTTCATGTGTAGCCAAATGGTGTGACATCATTTAGTTAATTTTAATCAAAACTAATTCTCCGGTCATTTTAACGGTTATACAAAACTTCCAGTGTGCTCAATTATTGTGCCTTTTCAAATCAGAGAATTGTTTAGTCACATATTTTGTGAACTCTTCTTCATTTCCTAATCTGAGATGACCTTTAACCTCTCTGGTTTCCTCACTTGAACTGATGTTCTACATCTCTTTGGCCGGTGTTTTATGTCACACATGTTTTTGCTCGTACAAAAGGCAAACTATGACCATCACGATTTGTTAAGTGAATTTGGAATCAATTTACCAAATTTGTCAGCTTTTCCTGAAAACAAAAAAAAGAAAGGTAAACCTTTCTAAATTACTGACGTCTTATTTTCATTAAGCCATTAGAACATCAAGAAGAAACATTTAGGTTGGGCTGAAAATGGGTAGGACAGGTTTGTTAAAAAATAAGGGATGATAAAAAACACTGGAGTAAAGCTGGCCATAGATGGGTGACCCTGCTCAACAGGCCAAATTTCAAAGCCATGTGGCCACTCCTGCTTGACAAAAGATGGTCTAACAGTTGAGTTCTGTCGAAGAGGCTTGTTGGAAAATATTTCTCGATCATCGGCTGCAGCCAGAGTCCCCGCTGTTAGAATACAAGGGAGGAGATTTGCTAAAACTGGAGAGTGCAAAATTTGGTGCAGCTCTGCATAGAAACCAATCAGCTTCCAGGTTTTATTGTCAAAACTTAATTGAACAAGGTGAAGTTAAAAGCTGATTGGCTACCATGATTTTGCACTCTCCAGTTTTAGTAAATCGACCCCAATGTCTCAGCAAAGAGAATTCCTGTATCCACGTCAGCTGTGTGGATGGAGTTATCTATTTGGTTGTCTTTCTTTTTCATTCAGCTGATCAAAAAAGACAATCCAGCTATGGACAGCTGATGTCTTTTTTCCCATAGAAGTCACAGTTCACCCTTGCATGTTATAAAAACCACGAAAATAGTACATCCTTTATTATGGCACCTTATATATAAAGTGCTGTTTGCTATAATACAGTTTTAATACAGCTTGGCTACTTTGGAATCAATTGGTACTTAAAAATAAATAATAAATAAATAACAAAATATGTCTTCCTTGTTCATGTGTGTGGTAAATGCATTAAAAGCAAAATAAAAATATGTTAATATGCATGTTAAGAGGAAGGTTATTCATTTAATACGTAGACATGCATTTATTTAAGTATTAGCTTTTTATGCATTTGTCTAATATTTCTCACCCTTTGGCTACTTTTGTTACCAATTTTGGTTGATTTTATTCTCATGTTAATTTTTTTTTTTGTAATTTAGACCTGGTGACCATGAGTACATTAACTACTTTAGCTACCTTACCTGTACATCCCTTATGGACCATTTTACAGTTCTAATATGGGCTAGTTTGTTTGCTGATAGGTTTGTCGTTACTTAAAGTGGGACTTTAGATAGAAAATTAAGTCCCTAGATCACTTTTTGTTGACCTATGTAAAACATTAAATATAAGTGCATGTACGGTTTAAAATCCAGTAATACACTGTCTCCCTGCTCTGCACAACATGCTCAGTTGTATTCTACTTTTCGGCACTGTGCTGAATATATAGAGGCCAATTTGCTGACAGCCTAAAGGTTTACTGCTGCTCAGGGTCTCTGGGCTTCAGAAAAATGGCAGTCTCTGGCAAGAAGGAACAAAAACAGTGCCAGAGGCAATTTACATAGGCAAGCTATGTGCTTGGTGTACACTAGGTGGTGCTTTTACTGTGGGAAGTGATGGATTGTGTTCTCAACTCTGCAGAGACACACGATTCTTGACTCCCCCGTCACAACAGAACTGTATCTATGTAAACATGGATACAGCTCTATTCTTCCTCTCTGACTGGCGATCTGCAGGTGCTGGCAGCAACTGCATGCCGAGACTTGTAAATTGGTAGATCCTCCAGCTTCGTGTGTGTGCCTTCATGTGGCGGAAGTGCAAAATCATGTATATATACACGTAGTTTTGCACAGAAATGGCACCCTGTAGCAGTAAAACTGCTATAGGGCAGATGTTAAGTGGTTAAATAACAAACATGTCATACTTACCTGCTCTGTGCAATGGTTTTGCACAGAGCAGCCCTGATCCTATTTTTCTTTGGTTCTACGCCGGCGCTCCTGGCTCCTCCCCCTTGACCAATGTCCTGCAATAGCCAGCCGGGTGCTATGGGGGCACTGATGCATGCTTGCTTCTGAGCCCTGCTTTATGTGTCCATAGGACATAGAGACGCGGCTTGGCCCCATCCCCCACTCTCTCCTCATTGGCTCACTAACTGGGATTGACAGCAATGGGAGCCAATGGCACCCGCTGCTGTGTCTCAGCCAGTGAGGAGAGAGGGAGAGACATGGGACAGCCGAGAATCCAGTGCACATTGCTGGATCAAGAGGGGGCTCAGGTGAGTATTAGGGGAGACTGTGGGAAGAACGGCACATAGAAGGATATTACCTTTAGCCTTTACAACCATTTTAAAGCTCTTTTTACAAATCAATGCTCCCGCTACTGGATGCTGGGGATAGTAAACATAAGTATATGTATGCTTACTATCTATGATAGTCATGCTACCCAACTTGTAATATTAATGTAATAGCCATAAAAGCAAACCAGGTGGCAACTCGTGTTGCCAGTGGATCCAGATGCTTTGTGGTCCATAAGCATCTTTGCCTCATGTAGCCAATGGTATGTGATCACTTTCACCACTCTAGATCTTGTACTGTGTGGGTTTATGAAATTCAATATCCATAATTAAAAGTTAAAGCGGTCCTATAGGCAGAAGGTTTTTACCTTAATGTATTCTATGCACCTGTGCCCAGTCTTGATCCAGCGATGTGCATGAGAACAGGGGCTCTCTCAGCTCCCTCCTCATCAGCTCAGAGATAGCATTGGGAGCCATTCGCTCTCACTGCTGTCAGTCACACCAGTGACGTAGGGGTGGGGCCGAACCATGCTCTGTGTGTTTTATGGACGCAGCCAACTCTGGAGTGGGCCGCTCTGTACAATACCATTGCATAGAGCAACAGCAGATAAGGTATTTTTGAAAAAAAAAAAACAATCACTTTAACCACTTGCCCTCCTGAGGATTTACCCCTCCCCCCTTCCTGAGCAGGACATTTTTAGTGTTATGGTGCTGCGTTACTTTAACTGACAATTGCGCGGTCATGCAACGTTGAACCCAAATTAAATTTACATCCTTTTTTTCCCACAAGTTGAGCTTTCTTTCAGTGGTATTTGATCGCCAGTGCGTTTTTTACTTTTTGTGCTATAAAAAAAAGTCAACAATTTTGAGAAAAAAAACAATATTTTTTGCTCTTAAGTATGTCCAGTAAAAAAATGTTAAAAATTAAATTTCTTTCTAAATTTAGGCCAAAATGTATTCTGCTACATGTCTTTGCTGAAAAAAATCCCAATACGTGTAAATTAATTAGTTTACGTGAAAGTTATAGCGTTTACAAATGGCGGTATATATACTGGAATTCTTTTTTTATTTTTACTAGTAATGGTGGTGATCAGCGACTTATAGCTGGACTGCGGTGGACATTCTGACACTGGAGGGAACTGACTTGATGTCACTGACATCCCCAGTGACACCAGTACAGTGATCAGTGCTAACGAAAAGCACTGACACTGTACTAATGGCATTGGGCAGGAAGGGGTTAACATGAGGGGCGATCAAAAGGTTAACTTTGTGCTGGGAGTGTTTTATTAGTGGGCCCTGTCAGTGTGCTTCACTGTAATCACACTGTGCTGTGCACAGCCATCCAAAGCAGTGTGCCCGAGCTGACAGGGAGGAGAACTGTTAGTAAACAAAAAAGTTCTCCTCCCCATCGGAGATTCTTGGAAATCACTGGGTGCCAGTGAGTAATCACCGGCCAGTACCCGGTGATTGACAGCTGCGGCAGCAAACGGTGGCATGGGTAGGGTGAGCGTGGTTCGCACGTGCCCCCTATCTGGAAATGCAAAATCATGTGTATATACGTGATTTTGTGCACCCAGGCCGTCCTGTAGCAATATTTGTTCTATAGGGTGGTCGGGAAGCAGTTAAGTAAATCTAAAACAAACCTTTTTTATTTTCCAGTAGAAAAACTATAAAGACATCAGAAAAAACAGAGAGTGTATCTCCCCCAAGAGGGCACAGACAGCAACAAAAACCTGACAGAAGTTCTAATCTCTCAACACCCCAAAGTTGGATATGCTTTAACAGGTCCCTCAAGAGGATCCAAAATACAGTATGTTTTCTTGAAAGATAAACATGTTAATCCAAAAATATACAACAGTCTTAAAAAAATAGAGTGATAGTATTTATTTCTAAATATTATAACTAGAATTCTCTCGGATTCTCTTGTCAGGCATGTTCAGGAGACTTGGCTACGGGTAGAACCCACCAGTGAGGCCTCCACTAGATGTACTGACCACTCAGACACTGACTGTGCATGATCTACATGCATTTTTGCGTAATATATAAGCTTGGTATGTGTCTTTTAGTATAAACAAGAGGATCACATTGTCAAAAAGGGGCCAACTTGGCAGGCCTGCAGGGATATGAACGTTTGCTTTGTGGAAGAAACACGTGGCTAAAGTATGATTCAATCCGGCTTTGACATTAGTCTATCCCTGCTGACAGCAAAGTGAGACTGATCATTTCTCGGTGTTTGTGGGAACAGACCACATGTGATTTTCTTTTGTAGTTCCTGATCTTAGGCCTCAATCATTCCAAGATAAATACTGCTCTCTACCTTCCTGATATTTCTTCACCCTGCAGCAAGCGAAGAAATGACCACAGATTACTGTACAGTTCTGACATGTTGCGGGTTTTGCCCATTTCCTATGTACTAATCACTGTGCGGTGTCCTGAGAATATCTAAAGTGGGGAAAACACTATTATACAATTTCCCACAAAGGTGCATTACAATGTAACCCACAATGGTATTTTCTTGAACGACAAAGGCAAACATTCTATCTTGTATACTATTTCTATGTTCTTCTAGGTCTTCTTGTGATCATGTGCATTTTTTCCTATTTAATTACTTCCATACGATTACTGTACACATTGCGTGAATATCAGACGTTGTCTTCACATATGATAAAAAATTTCTAGCTTGCACCTTTGTTTCTTTTTCATCTAAACAGTCAGAATCGGCTGTCAAAAGCACCAACAATCAGATAAACATCCAATCAATGCTCTTAAGGAATTTTCTTATAGCATGTACCCAGCTAGAGTGCACCATGCAGTAAGGAATGTGAACTATATGCGGTGTAAGCAGCAATCCTTGTAGGACAAATTGACTGACAACACTGTCAAGGGTCCCATGAGTTCCAATGCTCTAGCACACCCAAGGCTGGACAGGATTCAAGATGTCATTTTCATTGGGAGTATTGCTGGATCCTGACAATTAAGACATGTCCCTCAGATCTTCTACTGAGCTACCATTTCTCAGGAAATCAATACTCACTAGACCAGGCAATGTTTTTCCAATCTTCTATTGTCAATTTTGGTGAGCCTGTGTGAATTGTAGCCTCTGTTTCCTGTTCATAGCTGACAGGAGTGGCACCCGGCGTGGTCTTCTACTGCTGTAGCCCATCTGCTTCAAGGTTTGACGTGTTGTGCGTTCAGAGATGGTATTCTGCATACCTTGGTTGTAACGAGTGGTTATTTGAGTTACTGTTGCCTTTCTATTATCTTGAACCAGTCTACCCATTCTCCTCTGACGTTAACAAGGCATTTTCAGCCACGCAGCTGCCACTTACTGGATATTTTCTCTTTTTGGACCATTCTCTGTAAACCCTAGAGATGTTTGTGTATGAAACTTCCAGTAGACCAGCAGTTTTTGAAATAATTAGACCAGCCCGTCTGGCACCAACAACCATACCATGTTCAAAGTCACTTAAATACCCTTTCTTCCCCATTCTGATGCTTGCTTTGAACCTCAGCAAGTTGTCTTTACCACGTCTACATGCCTAAATGCATTGATTTACTACCATGTGATTGGCTGATTAGCAATTTGTGTTACCAAGCAATTGTTCAGCGAGCAGAGACCAGTGACTATCAGTCACCAACTCACTGCTCTGCATCTCTAGTGCTCACTAGAGCTCCAGGAAGTGGAGGGGTGGGAGCAGCTGGTTTAGGCTCTCAGCAATGCTCTTAGAGGCTGAGCCAGCTTCCCCTTAGGCATCTGGGTGGGTCGAAACTTTAAAGTCAGGATCCTTCCAGAGTCTAGGCCTGGCTCTGTGACATCAGCCAACAGTGGGCTTTAGCCCACTGCCAGCTGAATCTGGGCCAGAGGAGCGAAGTATGAAGTGCACTCCTGTGACCCAGAAAAAAAGCTTGGCCTTAAAGCTTTTGCCATACTTCTCTTTAATCGTTTGCCAACTGGCCCATGCAGGTGATCTGGGATTTCCATGTAGGGGCGCACGCACCTGCCTCAGCCTCCCAGACCCCCTTTTGGTCTCCCAGACTGTTGTAGCTGGCCAGACTTTCTGGGTCATTGAGCCCAGAACCCCCTCACAAGGGTTGTAGTCTCCACCAGGAGCTTCCAGCTCTGCTGACAGGGCTCTGTCTTCAGACCTTCAGCAATAGCAATTGCTATTCCACCTCCACCACTAACTGCTCTCACAAGCCCATCGTTACAAGTGCTGTGTGCACTTGGGCACACACCCTGCTGGTTGTCCACAACACCCGGACACAGGGTTGGAGATTCTATCCCTCTCAAGACTCTTAGGGATCTCCAAACTACAGAGCCCCATCCGGCAATACCCAGATCCAGAGAAAGCTGCACAAGCAGTTTTCTCAACTCCAATTTTATGCTCTAGCATTTCACTAAGCCGCGGGTGTCAAGCTGGCGGCCCTCCAGCTGTTGCCAAACTACAAGTCCCATGAGGCATTGCAAGATTGACAGTTACAAGCATGACTCCCAAAGGTAGAGGCATGATGGGACTTGTAGTTTCGCAACAGCTGCAGGGCCACCAGTTTGAAACCCCTGCACTAAGCAGACATGCAAACTCTGTGTCTTTTTCCTGGCCATTTTCATAGTGACAGATCCTTGCACGGTCACACCAGTTAAAATAGCACAGTGCTAAATAGCAAAAAATGGCCTGGTCATGAAGGGGGTAATCTTCCAGAGCTCAAGTGGTTAAAGCAGAGCTCCACCCAAAAGGTGCAGTTCCGTTTTAAGCCTTTGTCCCCCGCTCCCCATTAAGGATTGGCACCTTTGGGGAGCGGGTATTTGACAGGTACCCGCTCCCACTACAATTGCCTAGGCGATCAGAAGCGAAAGTTGTCCTCCCCCCCTCCCACCCCATAGTCTTCCCACTGGACCGTGGGACAGGTAAGTGGCTGTATTTTAAAAGTCAGCATTCACAGTTTTTGTAGCTGCTGACTTTTATTTTTTATTTTTTTCAGGTGGAACTCCGCTTTAACTTTATATGCCAGCTATGGTCATTGATGTAGCCAATTACTTATTAGTGCTGAATCTGTCACTACACGAAGGAATAAATAATATTTAAGTTGTATCATTTAAATGCATCTATTTCATGATTACATAGTACTCAGTCATTTCCAGTTTCTCATAAGTGCAGATGGAACTCGTGAGAAGAAGATCTAAAACCATTTAGAAATAAGGGGCTGGGAAGCATTTGAGAGTTGGCCTCAGGCAGTAGAGTCTGCACATAGTCTGGGCTATTCATCCCGTGTGCGCCCACAAACGCCTAAAACACATTATTCTAATTCACCATATCTCCTAACAACAAACAAAGAGCCAAGGCTGAGCTATGAGAGAGGAACCACCAAACTGAGATAGCAATCTCTTCTTGATGTTCCACAAATACCAATCAATACTGTGCTCAAAGCATAATGGCTGAGCACAAATGTTCTAGCTTAAAATATTTATACAAGCTGGAAAATTCATCCTGGGTGAACATGAGGATGGAATGAGGGATATTTCTAAATATAGTCAGGTCCATAAATATTGGGACATCAACACAATTCTAACATTTTTGGCTCTATACACCACCACAATGGATTTGAAATGAAACAAACAAGATGTGCTTTAACTGCAGACTGTCAGCTTTAATTTGAGGGTATTTACATTCAAATCAGGTGAACGGTGTAGGAATTACAACAGTTTGCATATGTGCCTCCCACTTGTTAAGGGACCAAAAGTAATGGGACAGAATAATAATCATAAATCAAACTTTCACTTTTTAATACTTTGTTGCAAATCCTTTGCAGTCAATTACAGCCTGAAGTCTGGAATGCATAGACATCACCAGACTCTGGGTTTCATCCCTGGTGATGCTCTGCCAGGCCTCAACTGCAACTGTCTTCAGTTCCTGCTTGTTCTTGGGGCATTTTCCCTTCAGTTTTGTCTTCAGCAAGTGAAATGCATGCTCAATCGGATTCAGGTCAGGTGATTGACCTGGCCATTGCATAACATTCCACTTGTTTCCCTTAAAAAAATCTTTGGTTGCTTTTGCAGTATGCTTTGGGTCATTGTCCATCTGCACTGTGAAGCGGCGTCCAATGAGTTCTGAAGCATTTGGCTGAATATGAGCAGATAATATTGCCCAAAACACTTCAGAATTCATCCTGCTGCTTTTGTCAGCAGTCACATCATCAATAAATACAAGAGAACCAGTTCCATTGGCAGCCATACATGCCCATGCCATGACACTACCACCACCATGCTTCACTGATGAGGTGGTATGCTTACGATCATGAGCAGTTCCTTTCTTTCTCCATACTCTTCTCTTCCCATCACTCTGGTACAAGTTGATCTTGGTCTCATCTGTCCATAGGATGTTGTTCCAGAACTGTGAAGGCTTTTTTAGATGTCGTTTGGCAAAATCTAAGCTGGCCTTCCTGTTTTTGAGGCTCACCAATGGTTTACATCTTGTGGTGAACCCTCTGTATTCACTCTGGTGAAGTCTTCTCTTGATTGTTGCCTTTGACACACATACACTTACCTCCTGGAGAGTGTTCTTGATCTGGCCAACTGTTGTGAAGGGTGTTTTCTTCACCAGGGAAAGAATTCTTCGGTCATCCACCACAGTTGTTTTCCGTGGTCTTCCGGGTCTTTTGGTGTTGCTGAGCTCACCGGCGTGTTCCTTCTTTTTAAGAATGTTCCAAACAGTTGTTTTGGCCACACCTAATGTTTTTGCTATCTCTCTGATGGGTTTGTTTTTTCAGCCTAATGATGGCTTGCTTCACTGATAGTGACAGCTCTTTGGATCTCATCTTGAGCGTTGACATGAGGGAATAACACACACCTGGCCATGGAACAGCTGAGAAGCCAATTGTCCCATTACTTTTGGTCCCTTAACAAGTGGGAGGCACATATGCAAACTGTTGTAATTCCTACACCGTTCACCTGATTTGGATGTAAATACCCTCAAATTAAAGCTGACAGTCTGCATTTAAAGCACATCTTGTTTGTTTCATTTCAAATCCATTGTGCTGGTGTATAGAGCCAAAAATGTTAGAATTGTGTCGATGTCCCAATATTTATGGACCTGACTGTATGTAGGAAGATCAGATAAACATTTTCTAATGACTGTGGGCACCTTAAATATTGTGTCACCCCCTGGGCATTAAGGAGAAAAATGATGCATGCCATAGCAATTGGTGGGTGTGGCCTCACTAAGCTGACAGTAGAAGGAGCTTAAGAAGAACCTGCGCCTATTCACTTTATGCACAGAACCCATATGCCACAGTCTTTATAACTACAAAATCTTCTTTAATTATTGTGCCAAAAGTGAGACTTTCACAGACACACAAACCTGCCATGCGTTTTTCCTGCCCCTTAAACACAAGTGTAAACAAGGCCTTACAGAAGTACTTTAATAAAATAGCTTTGAACTACTTAGCAACCATTAGCTGTTGAGGCAATGGGGTACGTGATTACAATTCAGCATAAAGAGTGGAGGGGTCAGCGGTTTATAATGTGCAGGGGTGAGAAGTATGTACAACCCAGCGTGGGTTCAGCAGTTTTCAAGTGTTACTAAACCCAGGACCCTGCATTCACTATATCTGGTCTCCCACAGTACACAGAACATGAAAACGCAATTATTTTAGTAAATATAAGCTGCTAAATACCTTTTCTCATCAGCATTATATAGCAGTCTTGTGACTTCTATCAGTGTCCGGCTAAGCGCTAGTTAAAGCTTGTTAGAGGAGTTTTCCTTCACCCCTGATTGTCCAATGAGGCTGCAGGACATCTGATCCTCTGTCTGGACAATGCTGATTGGCATGTGCTAATCACATGTACTCTCCCAAGGAAGAAAAAAACCTCTCTAGCAATACACACCAAATTAAGCATGTGCAGCTTGCCCCCAAGGCTCTGTTCTATCAGCATATGGATTGGGGACAGTAGAAGAAGGGGAGGATCAGAGAAGACAGGATCAAACAGCATTTATTTACAAGCATGCTTTACTGCATATATAGACTGATTTTACTGTTGTGGGTTTAGTAACACTTTAAATATGAAAGGTACAACAATAAATTGTATGTACCACACAGCACACCATACATAGTGTTTGCATCAGGGCTAAGGGATCTTGAGTTCTGTGGCAGGATCCTTTTCAGAAAGCTACATACAGCAACCTACCTGCCCCTCCCACCAGCCTTGATCTGTCTGCATTGCATAGAGCACAGCACAGAGAGTATATAATAAAAACGGAAAGGTTCTATTTTAAAACTTCAATAGCATATTGATGAAGAGAGGAGGGAGTAGACGGGGAAGGCAAATATTTAAGCAGATTAAATTTCAGTCTTATCTGATACCTGATTACCTTGTGTCATACATGACAGCAACCTAAATACTTGTACTTTTGACATTTGTGCCTTTTTAATTTTCAACCATGTACAAAGCTTTACTTTTACTTTGACTGTGGAAAACATCAAGTGTTAGCAGTTACTGAGAACAGAAGACAATCAGCAGCCCAGACTATGAACGGGTTGTACTGAATGCGTGCTAAATATTTTCCTGACCTTATGTATCAATATATTCCTTCTGAGAACTTGAATAACTTCACCACAGTTACAAATGACATTCAAGCTCTCATGGTAGGTCTAATGAGGTTGGTGGCTGTGAAGTCTCTTGCTCCTAGTAACTCTCATTCTAAGTAACATAAAACCATATGTCTCAGCTGTGTTTTTGTCAAGTACAGGAAAAAGAAAGCACAGCTGCGACTTAAAGCGTCATACGCAAATGAAGACCTTATGTGTCTCTTAGCATTGTCAGAGAAGTACAAATTTGGATTTGTCATTTCTAGCCATATACAACATCATAGGCTGAAGGTTGAAAATTGTGCTGAGATGCTTCTAAAGGTGGCAAAGTTTGGGCTGAGGCTACATTGTGCTAATAAGTGGGATTAAACTACAAACAAGAGTTACCTTGCATTTTGGGGGGAGTCCACAGCTAGATGTGTGCAAATATCCAGAATATTAAGCCTACCAGATGTGTGATGTCATACCAGAGGTCACATTACACCTCCAGCAGAGATTAGAGGACACAGGGAAGAGGCTGTGAAGCTTTGATGGGTTTTTTTTGTCCGGGCTACCCAATAGCTTCTATTTGTGTTTCCAGGACCTAAAGGTAATTCTGAGCCTGAAATGGGATTTCCTTAACCTTAAACAAGGGGTCTCCAAACATACCAAGAAAGGGGCCAGTTTACTGATCTTTAGGCTTTAGGAGGGTCACACTGTGGCCAGTGGAAGGAAAAAATGCCTTGATACAGTGCCCCATCATTGGTTTTAATGGGAGGAATAATATCCCATTGTTGATATCAGTGAGATGTATAGTGCCCCATTGATGGTGTCAGTAGGAGGAATGGTGCCCCATCATTGATGTCAGTTGGTGGAATAGTGCTCCAAAAGCCAGATAAAGGCAATCAAAGGGTCACATCCAGCCCCTAGGCCACAGTTTGGAGACCACTGCCTTAAACCATTGGATGTATTCCTTTCCAATTCATACTTTGCAAATAATATTTCAAGATAGCTAGATAATGATTTCATATCTCAAGTATCAACAATTTAATTTTCCAAGATTCATGGTATTCATAGTTGAGTGATATCCAGAAACACAGTTGCAAGAAAAAGTATGTGAACCCCTTGGGATTACGTGGAGTTTTGCATGAATTGGGCATAAAATGTGCTCTGAATGTCATCTAAGTCACAACAATAGAAGAACACAGTCTGCTGAACATAATACTACACAAACATTAGATGTTGCCATGGTTTAATTGCACATAACATGTAAACATTCACAGTGCAGGGAGGAAAAAGTATGTGAGGCCCTAGCTTAATGACTTCTCCCAGAACTAATTGGAGCCAGGAGTAAGCCAACCTTGACTCCAATCAGTGTGATGATATTGGATGTGTTGCTGACAGCTGTCCTGCCCTTAAAAAACACACACCTGTTTTGGGTTTTCTGGTTTCAAGAAGCACTGTCTGATGTGAACCATGCCTCGCAGAAGAGAGCTCTCAGAAGACCTACAATCAAAAATTGTTGACTTGCATGAAGCTGGAAAGGGTTACAAAAGTATCCCCAAAATCCTTGATGTTCACGTGTCCACGGTAAGACAGACTGTCTACAAATGGAGAAAGTTTAGCACTGTTGCTACTCTCCCTAGGCGTGGTCATCCTGTAAAAATGACTGCAAGAGCACAGCGCAGAATGCTGCATGAGGTAAAGAAGAATCCCAGAGTGTCAGCTAAAGACCTACAGAAATCTCTGGCACATGCTAACATTTTTGTTGACACATCTACAATAAGGAAAACATTAAACAAGAATGGAGTACATGGGAGGACACCACGGAGGAAGCCATTGCTGTCCAAAAAGAATATTGCAGCACGTTTGAAGTTTGCAAAAGAGCACCTGGATGTTCCACAGCACTACTGGCAAAATATACTGTGGACAGATGAAACCAAGATTGAGTTGTTTGGGAAGAACACACAACACTATGTGTGGAGAAAAAAAGGCACAGCACACCAACATCAAAACCTCATCCCCACTGTAAAACATGGCGGAGGGAGCATCATGGTTTGGGGCTGCTTTGCTGCCTCAGGGCCTGGACGGATTGTTGTCATTGATGGGAAAATGAATTCCAGAGTTTATCAAGACATTTTGCAGGAAAACGTACGACCATCTGTCCGCCAACTGAAGCTCCGCAGAGGATGGGTGATGCAACAGGACAATGACCCAAAGCATACAAGTAATTCAACAAAACAATGGCTGCAACAGCACAGAATACGCCTTCTGCAGTGGCCCAGTCAGAGCCCTGACCTCAACCCAATTGAAATGCTGTGGCATGACCTTAAGAGAGCGATTCACACCAGACATCCCAAGAATATTGCTACACTGAAATAGTTATGTGAAGAGGATTGGTCCAAAATTACTCCAGATCGTTGTGCAGGTCTGATCTGCAACTACAGGAAACGTTTGGTTGAGGTTATTGCTGCCAAAGGAGGGCCAACCAGTTATTAAGTCCAAAGGTTCACATACTTCTTTCTCCCTGCACTGTGAATGTTTACATGTTATGTGCAATTAAATCATGGCAACATCTAATGTTTGTGTAGTATTATGTTCAGCAGACTGTGTTCTTCTATTGTTGTGACTTAGATGACGTTCAGAGCACATTTTATGCCCAATTCATGCACAACTCCACGTAATCCCAAGGGGTTCACATACTTTTTCTTGCAACTGTAGCTGTTTACCCACTTGTTTGCCTCCTCCACTGCCATATTTGGCACCCTTTGGGGGGGAGCGGATACCTGGTTTTGACAGATACCTGCTCCCACTTCCGGCTCAGTTTGCTGCAGCCTCCCTCCTTCCTCCCGCAGTCTCCTGGGAACCTTCACAGGTCCCAGAAGACTGACGGACCAATCAGGATCACAGCATGACTTGCACATGCGTAGTGGGCACCCGGCTGTGAAGCCGTAAGCTGTCACAGCCTGGTACCCATAGTTGAGAGGCCGGTGCCAGGGAGAGAAGGAGAGAAGGAACAGCATGGGTGAGCACATTGCTGGACCCAGGGACAGGTGAGTGTGTGTTTATTAAAAGTCACACAGTTTTTGTAGCTGCTGACTTTTAAGAAACACAAAAACGTCTGGAACTCCGCTTTACGACCAAACCTTTTCTGACACTTTTTGTTTACATGTAAAATCAGTATTTTTTGCTAGAAAATTAGTTATAACCCCCCAAACATTATATATTATTTAAAGCAGAAGCCCTAGAGAATAAAATGGTGGGTGTTGTAATATTTTATGTCACACTGTATTTGTGCTGTGGTTTTTCGAATGGAATTGTTTGGAGAAAATACACTTTTTTGAATTTGAATGCATAAAAACACAATATAATACCCAATTGTTTGGTAAAATTTAAAAGATGATGTTACACCGAGTAAATAGATACCAAAGTTGCACACACCCGTGCAACGGCGACAAACGATGTAAATTTTATTATCCATAGGCAATGCTTTAAAAGCCTTTACAGGTTACCACTTTAGATTTACACAGGAGGTCTGGTGCTAGAATTACTGCCTTCAATCTGATGTTCGTGGTGATACCTCACATGTGTAGGACGATCGCTGTTTATGCATGCACAGGGGGACGGGGGTCCTTTAATTTTTTTTTTAATCACTTTTTTTGTTATCTAAGGAAATATAAATATTCACTGTGATAGCAATAGGCAGTGACAGGTACTCTTTATGGAGAAATCTCTGTTCTATTAGACCCCAGATGTCTCTTCCGCCCTTAAAAGCATCTAAACACACCAAGATCGCTGTGATCATATGATTTCTCAGTTTAAAAATGGTGCTGTTTGCATCTGGGGAAGGCAGAAGTGATGAAAGCTCATTGCTTTTGGTTTCCTATAACATAGAGGTAATCAGAGCAGTACCAATGGTCAGCCGGCGGAAGCACCAGCTGGTTGCTCAGGTCTCCTGGTAAGACGGGAGAGCCCAAGAGAGCAGTGGAAGGTGGTGAAAGGGAGAGGAATGCAATACAGCAGCTAATTAGCCGCTAGGATTGCTTTCACAAGAAATCCGACCGTCGGCTCTTAAAAAACAATATCGGGATGATTCTTGCAGTTACAGGCATTATCCCAGTATAACCACTTGAAGTCCAGCGACGTACAGGTATGTCGTTGGTCATCAAGTGAATATGGCACACCTGCAACAACTATCTTTGATCCTATGAGGAAAGGGTTAGTTAGTGTAAGTATTTTCAATTCAAGTCTACAACTCCATGACGAACCCTGTGATAAGGGTAGTAGTGGGAGCATTTACCCTGCATAAACAGTACATTTGCATGGGCACAACTGGGTGTGTGTATGTGAACATTGTTTGGGAAAGATCTTTTCCCAACATCATCATGACCATTAATGGACAACTCCATTTTTTGGAAAAACAACACACATCCACCTTTTCTAGCCCTCCTAATTTAAGCTAACCTAGAACCTTCAAGCTAGGTTTTGAATGTAGACTTGTCACTAAAGGGTTCTAGGTGCAGGCAACTAATGCACAAGAAAATCCAGAGCCTCTGTTTTATTTGGCAAACCATTGGCAAACATTGATCTTATAAATGAGCATCCTCCCATGCTGAGGTAGCTAAGCATAACAAATGGAAATAGCAGTGAATTTTTATTTTTTTACATTTATAAATTATTAAAACAAATCTGAAGTTTGCTTTACTATGTGTAAGTCATCTAAATCAACGTTTTCCACACTAGGCCTAAAAAACTAATACTGAATATTGTTATCTTTCCATATACGTGTGCCTCCACCAGGATTGCATTTATCATTGTTCCAATAAACTTTTTACTTAGATTTAGTTGATTTTTAAGATGTATGAAAACATCTCACAAAGTCAGTATGTATCAGAAAAGCTCTAAGAAAGTTGTGTTTACGTAGTGCTGGTGTCGGAGATCGCCGCGCCGCTGGGCTCGGCGCAGGCGCAGTACACCTCCCTGTACGCGGGCGCTGGGACTTGGCCGACCGCGGCAATCAGGTTCGCGCATGCGCAGTAGTGACCACGGGCGCGCGCCTGGCACCAATGATAGCGCAGGGCGGGATATTTAAATGGCCCTGAGCTGTCATTCAGTGCCTTTTGGTCTCCTTGTATCCTGTGAACCTGTGAACCTGTTGTAGTAAGTTGCTGACCCGGATTGTGCCCTGACCTTGCTGTTTTCTCCTGTTCTTGACCCTTGCTTGCCTGACTTCTCTCCTGAATGCCCCCTACTGGATCTGACCTGCTGTTGCTGACCTGGCGTGTGACCCGACTATTCTTTGCCCGCTGCTCTGTACCGCACTGTCCCCATAGTTACCGACCCGGCTTGTATGACCTTGCACTTGCTCAGCCATCCATCCGTCCCTCTCAACGGGGTCTCCAGACCTCCTCATACCTGGCTCTCTCCCGTGGGAGCCCCTGGCGAATACCCCTACCACTGACGGGTGTCCTCAGTAGTCACGACCTGGTCCTGGGGTACTCCAAGTCCATCCCCACCATCAGGGGCCCTGGTGAACAAGTACTCTGGGGCTTAGACTCCGTGCGCTGGGAACATCCGATCAGTGGAGTGCTAGTGGTACCGCCGGGCGGTCCCTTACAGCTGGTAATGGAAGGGTGGTAAAAGAAATGGGCACCATGTCTGGAAGTGCTAACTTGCTCACACTGAAGGAATGACATGTCTATAAAGGAAATCATTTATCCCTAAAGCCTTTTCTTCTTTTGTCATATACTGCAGTAATCTCCGGGTTACTAGCCTATGATGGTTGTTTGCCAATAATGCATTCTAGTGCAAACTGTCATAAAACAAAAAAAAACCCAGCAGGGTAGTTACTAGAATTCCAACATTTCATCCTGTTCCCAGCATTCTTCCTACCTTCTGTTCTTCTTCTAACATTTGACCTAGTGGTAGCTCATTCCTGCATTGTACCTATGTCTAATATATATATACAAAGCGGACAAAATAAGTATTGAATGCGTCACAATGTTTCTCAGTAAATAGATTTCTAAAGGTTCTATTGACATGCAGTGTTCACCACATGTCGGTAACAACCCATGCAATCCATACATACTAAAAACCAAAACAAATGAATTTAGAAATTAAGTTATGTGTCATAAAATGGAATGACACAGGGAAAAAGTATTGCACAAAAAGAAAACGGCATGTAGATCCAAGACACTAGCTGAAATCTATTAGAAATCAATTCTGCCCCTTGTCAGTGCAAATTAATAGCAGCTAATTCAGTCTCAACTGATGGCCTATAAAAAGATGTCTCCTTATCAAGATATCACAAAAAGCAAAGAGTTCTTTAAAGACCTTTGCAACCTTATTGTTAAAAAGCATTCCAATGGCATTGGTTACAGAAGGATTACTAAACTTCTGAATGTTCCAGTGAGCACTGTTGGGGCCATAATCCAGAAGTGGAAAGAAAATCATTTCACCATAAACAAGCCATGACCAGGTGCTCCTCACAAGATTTCTGACAGAGGAGTGAAAAGAATTATCAGAAGAGCTGTCCAAAAGCCAAGTCCACTTGTGGAGAGCTTCAAAAATACCTGGAATTAGCAGGTACAAGTGTTTCAAAGAAAACAATAAGTAATGCAGTTAACGGCCATGGCTTGTATGCACCCCCACCACGCAAGACTCCATTGCTGAAGAAAAAGCATGTAGAAGCTCGTTTAAAGTTTGCTGCACAACATTTAGACAAACCTGTGAAATACTGGGAGACCAAAATTGAACTCTTTGGATGCCATAATACACACCATGTTTGGAATTGAAATGGCACCGCACATCACCCCAAAAACATCTTCCCAACAGTGAGGTTTGGAGGTGGGAACATTGTTGAGGGGCTGTTTTTCAGCATACAGTACTGGCAAACTTCATGTCGTTGAAGGAAGGATGAATGAAAAAAATGTACCAAGACATTCTTGATAAAAATCTGCTGCCATCTACCAGGATCATGAAGATGAATTATATATATATATACAGTCAGGTCCATAAATATTGGGACATCGACGCAACTCTAACATTTTTGGCTCTATACACCACCACAATGGATTTCAAATGAAACGAACAAGATGTGCTTTAACTGCAGACTGTCAGCTTTAATTTGAGGGTATTTACATCCAAATCAGGTGAACGGTGTAGGAATTACAACAGTTTGCATATGTGCCTCCCACTTGTTAAGGGACCAAAAGTAATGGGACAATTGGCTTCTCAACTGTTCCATGGCCAGGTATGTGTTATTCCCTCATTATCCCAATTACAATGAGCAGATAAAAGGTCCAGAGTTCATTTCAAGTGTGCTATTTGCATTTGGAATCTGTTGCTGTCAACTCTCAAGATGAGATCCAAAGAGCTGTCACTATCAGTGAAGCAAGCCATCATTAGGGTGAAAAAACAAAACAAACCCATCAGAGAGATATCAAAAACATTAGGCGTGGCCAAAACAACTGTTTGGAACATTCTTAAAAAGAAGGAATGCACCGGTGAGCTCAGCAACACCAAAAGACCGGGAAGACCACGGAAAACAACTGTGGTGGATGACCGAAGAATTCTTTCCCTGGTGAAGAAAACACCCTTCACAACAGTTGGCCAGATCAAGAACACTCTCCAGGAGGTAGGTGTATGTGTGTCAAAGTCAACAATCAAGAGAAGACTTCACCAGAGTGAATACAGAGGGTTCACCACAAGATGTAAACCATTGGTGAGCCTCAAAAACAGGAAGGCCAGATTAGAGTTTGCCAAACAACATCTAAAAAGGCCTTCACAGTTCTGGAACAACATCCTATGGACAGATGAGACCAAGATCAACTTGTACCAGAGTGATGGGAGGAGAAGAGTATGGAGAAGGAAAGGAACTGCTCATGATCCTAAGCATACCACCTCATCAGTGAAGCATGGTGGCGGTAGTGTCATGGCGTGGGCATGTATGGCTGCCAATGGAACTGGTTCTCTTGTATTTATTGATGATGTGACTGCTGACAAAAGCAGCAGGATGAATTCTGAAGTGTTTCGGGCAATATTATCTGCTCCTATTCAGCCAAATGCTTCAGAACTCATTGGACGACGCTTCACAGTGCAGATGGGCAATGACCCAAAGCATACTGCAAAAGCAACCAAAGAGTTTTTTAAGGGAAAGAAGTGGAATGTTATGCAGTGGCCAAGTCAATCACCTGACCTGAATCCGATTGAGCATGCATTTCACTTGCTGAAGACAAAACTGAAGGGAAAATGCCCCAAGAACAAGCAGGAACTGAAGACAGTTGCAGTAGAGGCCTGGCAGAGCATCACCAGGGATGAAACCCAGCGTCTGGTGATGTCTATGTGTTCTAGACTTCAGGCTGTAATTGACTGCAAAGGATTTGCAACCAAGCATTAAAAAGTGAAAGTTTGATTTATGATTATTATTCTGTCCCATTACTTTTGGTCCCTTAACAAGTGGGAGGCACATATGCAAACTGTCGTAATTCCTACACCGTTCACCTGATTTGGATGTAAATACCCTGAAATTAAAGCTGACAGCCTGCAGTTAAAGCACATCTTGTTTGTTTCATTTCAAATCCATTGTGGTGGTGTATAGAGCCAAACATGTTAGAAATGTGTCGATGTCCCAATATTTATGGACCTGACTGTATATATATATATATGCAGAGAATGTTTGAAGAACCCTTGTATATATAGTATATATTACAAAGTGGAGGCAGCTCTATGCAGTGACGTTTATAGTGACTATGTTAGAAGCCCATTTTACGAATCTGCTTCTGAAAACAATTAAATCAGCTTATGCTATTTCTTTTATGTGCCTTGAACAAACAGTTACATCGGTTATGTGATTCCAGTCTGTAACCTGGTACTAGGCTTTGATTTGAAAGCCATGAACTGCATTAATTTGGTGGTAGTACATAAAAGATGGAATATTATCGTCATAATGGCTACACCAATTTCCGGTGATACATTTATACCTGAAGATGATCTGATCATGAACTATGGTTCACCAGAATTTTGTACTGTCTAAAGATCTAATATGTGCCACTAGAGTAGAATATGTCTGATCTGACTATGGTCATGTATTTATAACTAAACAATGTGTATTTTAGATTTATTTAAGCAGGGCCCTGATGTGAGTTTTTAATGCAATATTTTCTTAGTATATTTCAATAACATACATTTTTACAAGAAATGATGGCGTAATCACTATGTAATCAGTCAAGAATCAGAAGCCTTTAGGCACTGAACATTTAGTCCCCAGTGCAACACCCATCTGCTAAGGTCAATGTTTTTATACAGAACATTTTTTTATGTTTTACTGGTTCCAACCTGCTTTATAGTATTGTGACAATATTTCAACTACCTTTTAAAGGATTGCTGCATTTCTGTTGAAGATGAGAAAACTATGTTTCTCTTTTGTACCTAATGGTAAATATGGCTCTAAAACTACAGTAATTATAGCTCATTCAGTGGGTTGGCATTACAGTAAGCCATAGCTCTGCATGGACCCCAGATGACAGTAATGTTACCTGACACAAAGGGCATCCGGCCCCATAAAAATAAAATGACCCTGCATCCTTCCCTGCAGACCATACAATCAGCATGGCAAGCTACACAGAGTAAAGATTAGGGGGGAGATTTACTAAAACTGGTGCACTTAGCAGCTGTTCAGGATAGCCAATCACCTTCTAACGTCAGCTTGTTCAATTAGGGTTTGACAATACAACCTGGAAGCTGATTGGTTTCTATGCAGAACTGTGCCAGATTTTGAAATCTCCAGGTTTGGTAAATAACAGTGAAGGTCCTTTGGCTCTGGGATAAGAGCCAGTAAGTAAGTAGTAAGAAGAACTTAAATGATATGCAAGGGCGATTTCCTTCACTCCACTACTCTGGCCATAGCTGTATCCATAGCAAGCTAGACTAGCCTTTTTCAACCAGGGTGCCCAGGCACCCTGGGGTGCCTTGAGGTTTCTTCAGGGGTGCCCTGGCAAAATATCTAAAAATTGCCCAAACCTGGTATACAAGCCAGCATGTGGAACAAGCCTGCCTTTTAGTTACACAAAGCCACAGGTTTTCATTGTGCACCATTAGGACCTTATAGCCCCCAGCGTCCTGACAACCAATGACATCATTAGTTGATAAGGAGGATGTTGGTTGCCTGCACAGCATATTTGTTTAACCCTCCCCTGCCCCTTTCCATCAGTGCTGGGGTCACATTAGCCCAGTGGTGGAGAAAAACTGAGGGAGAAGAGAAACATTGGAATACTATTCAGTCAGTGTGCAAAAGTGTACAGTCGGGTCCATAAATATTGGGACATGGACACAATTCTAACATTTTTGGCTCTATACGCCACCACAATGGATTTGAAATGAAACGAACAAGATGTGCTTTAACTGCAGACTGTCAGCTTTAATTTGAGGCTATTTACATCCAAATCAGGTGAACGGTGTAGGAATTACAACAGTTTGCATATGTACCTCCCATTTGTTAAGGGACCAAAAGTAATGGGACAGAATAATAATCATAAATCAAACTTTCACTTTTTAATACTTGGTTGCAAATCCTTTGCAGTCAATTACAGCCTGAAGTGTGGAACGCATAGACATCACCAGACGTTGGGTTTCATCCCTGGTGATGCTCTGCCAGGCCTCTACTGCAACTGTCTTCAGTTCCTGCTTGTTCTTGGGGCATTTTCCCTTCAATTTTGTCTTCAGCAAGTGAAATGCATGCTCAATCGGATTCAGGTCAGGTGATTGACTTGGCCATTGCATAACATTCCACTTCTTTCCCTTAAAAAACGCTTTGTTTGCTTTTGCAGTCTGCTTTGGGTCATTGTCCATCTGCACTGTGAAGCGGCGTCCAATGAGTTGTGAAGCATTTGGCTGAATATGAGCAGATAATATTGCCCGAAACACTTCAGAATTCATCCTGCTGCTTTTGTCAGCAGTCACATCATCAATAAATACAAGAGAACCAGTTCCATTGGCAGCCATACATGCCCACGCCATGACACTACCACCACCATGCTTCACTGATGAGGTGGTATGCTTAGGATCATGAGCAGTTCCTTTCCTTCTCCATACTCTTCTCTTCCCATCATTCTGGTACAAGTTGATCTTGGTCTCATCTGTCCATAGGATGTTGTTCCAGAAACTGTGAAGGCTTTTTTACATGTCGTTTGGCGAACTCTAATCTGGCCTTCCTGTTTTTGAGGCTCACCAATGGTTTCCATCTTGTGGTGAACCCTCTGTATTCACTCTGGTGAAGTCTTCTCTTGATTGTTGACTTTAACACACATACACCTACCTCCTGGAGAGTGTTCTTGATCTGGCCAACTGTTGTGAAGGGTGTTTTCTTCACCAGGGAAAGAATTCTTTGGTCATCCACCACAGTTGTTTTCAGTGGTCTTCCAGGTCTTTTGGTGTTGCTGAGCTCACCGGTGCGTTCCTTCTTTTTAAGAATGTTCCAAACAGTTGTTTTGGCCACGCCAAATGTTTTTGCTATCTCTCTGATGGGTTTGTTTTGTTTTTTCACCCTAATGATGGCTTGCTTCACTGATAGTGACAGCTCTTTGGATCTCATCTTGAGAGTTGACAGCAACAGATTCCAAATGCAAATAGAACACTTGAAATTAACTCTGGACCTTTTATCTGCTCATTGTAATTGGGATAATGAGGGAATAACACACACCTGGCCATGGAACAGCTGAGAAGCAAATTGTCCCATTACTTTTGGTCCCTTAACAAGTGGGAGGCACATATGCAAACTGTTGTAATTCCTACACCGTTCACCTGATTTGGATGTAAATACCCTCAAATTAAAGCTGACAGTCTGCAGTTAAAGTACATCCTGTTCATTTTATTTCAAATCCATTGTGGTGGTGTATAGAGCCAAAAATGTTAGAATTGTATCTATGTCCCAATATTTATGGACCTGACTGTATTTGCTGTGGAAGACTAAATCACTTCTAACGTTGGGTGTCCTACATGTGTGGATGTTGCTGCATTATATAAAACTAGTAGAATAGTTTTTTTACATGTTAAAATGAGGTGCCTCAAGACTGTCCATAATTTTAGTGGCTTGAAATTGTCCATAATTATAAAAGGGTGCCTTGACTGAAAAAAGTTTGAGAAACACTGAGCTAGACAATAAAGCCAAAGGTGACTAGACTTTTGATTCAGCAAGAAGGTCAGTTGTCAGCATAGATGCTGTTTGCTACATCCAGGGTTTCCATCCAAAGCCAACGCTCCATCGCCCAGGTCCAGGATGTGGTTTTAGTCCCAGAGCAATGCACACCTCTACAGTGTCTGGCACAGGGACAGGTCTGCTCTAGATTTAGCACTACAGTACCACCCAGAGCCAAGCAATGACAGCCTCCGGCTCTGTGACAGGCACACAGACAGCATTCCTTCAAAATAACCACTTACAGAATAACTGGTGACAAAATGTTTGAGCTTTGAAAAGATAACTGAAGAATTGACAAATTGGCACCACTGTTAGGTTTGTATTTCTGTGTTTGTCACTTCTAGGGGAATTTATCCTCACTTCCTGTGTGATCTCCAGAACTGACAGCAATTTAATGTTCCATTTCAATGGGTTGCCTACAGCAAAAATGGAGCATGTACTTTTTTGCGTAAGTTGTGTTTTAGTGCATTGCAAAACCCATCTGTTTGCAAAGTGCGTTGGGCTGCCATTAGGAATAGGATAGCAGTAGCCTGCGATCAGCTGACTCTGGGTCACAGGAGAACATTAGTAAATGTACTCCTGTAATCCAAAGAGAAGCATAGCCAAAAAAGCTTTGGCCTTACTTCTCTTCTACTCAGTTGCGGCTACAATGTCTTTTTCCCTTTTAATAAGGGTTTAACATAAATAAAAGCTGACTATTGGAAGCACCCTATCGATGTTATATTGGTTTGTTTTAACCCTTTACCTGCCATTTTTGCTGGACAGCTTAGTCTGGTAAAGGCAGTTAAATATAGCAAACCTACTCATTGGACAAACAGGTAAAAGAAGAAAAAAAGCCTAAAAAACCAAAAAACAATAGTAGCCATCACATCCAAGAACTGGTAAGCTGCAATATAATACATTTTCATTTAGTAAAAAACAGTGCAGCGCTACAGATCATAAAACCAGAATACAAAAGTGTAGTGAAAAAATATTATGCATTAAAAAATTTTATTGAAATTGAAATAAAAAGTCCAAACAAATTTCTTCTTTATAATGTACCTCTCCTGTGATCACCAAGTGCTTCAAACACAAGAGTGTATAATTCCACCACCAGATGCCTGCTCACCTCCAGCAGTGTGACCTCACATAATATTATGGTTGGTCTAACTGCAATTTGTCCTACATTGGAAACTGAAGATCAACTTGATGGATTTCAGCTGTTTTCACTGCATTCAGAGTGCACTTTTCACCACCATTTTACCTCATAAATAAAAAGCTTTACATAGTGTGTAAACTTAAAAACATTTTATTGCCAACAAAAACATATCCAAATGTGCACTCACATATAAAAGGTGCCTGCCCACACCAAGTATAGAAAGCCTCCAATATTACTCCATAAATCTGGAGAAACTGTGCTGTAGGAGTCAGCTATAACTGCAGCGGTATGCACTCCAATAAAAATATCTTCTCATGTCAATATGGAAAAAAACGCCCGTGCTGTGTTGCTCAACGACCAAAATAGTGTGTTCTCCTACTGGGACCGTGCACTATTGCTGCTGTAAACTCTGGCTCCGTATTGTGTCGTGATGTCATCTGAAGCTCCTCGCTGACGCGTTTCATCACTCAGCACGTGACTTTCTCAAGGAGAAACTTTAGTAAATGTACTCCTGTAATCCAAAGAGAAGAATAGCCAAAAAAGCTTTGACCTTACTTGTCTTCTACACAGTTACGGCAACAGGGTCTTTTTCCCTTTTTAAAAAAGGTTTAACATAAATAAAAGCTGACTATAGGAAGCACCCCTATCGATATTATATTGGTTTGTCTTAACCCTTTACCTGACATTTTTGCTGGACAGCTTAGTCTGGTAAAGGAAGTTAAAAAATAGCAAATGTACTCATTGGATAAACAGGTAAAAGAAGAAAAAAAGCCTAAAAAAACCCAAAGACAATAGTAGCCATCACATCCAAGAATTGGTAAGCTGCAATATAATACATGTTACCGCTTCAATCCTGGTCATACACTACCTATCTTTCTGCAATTGAAACAAAACAGAACATAAGTTAGAAAATGGTTGCAATTATTTTTTTTATGCCCAGAATTGACACAGTATCTGCTTGATTAATAATGAGCAACCTTCACTACCACCACTGTAACTTGGGACCTAAATACACTGCATAGCTACAACACAGATACTAATCACCTAGCGGCTTACTGCTTCTGAAGGAATATCTTTCAGGGACAACATTAAATGTAGATTGTTATCTATACTGCTGGCTGTCAAAGTAAGATAAACTGAATTCATTTGAAATATTATGTTCTGTACGTCATTATTTTCACCATTAGCTTTCAAAGTGGTGCTAAACTCAAAAAATAATTATTTGCTATATTATAAGGACAATCTTTCTGGTATGTGAGTGTGCCAAGGCATTAATGTGTCTTATATCTGTGCATCTGCATTGTGGGATCTGCTGCCTCTGACTGTCTCAGGAGATTTGGATTAAGATTTGCTAATGGCATGACTATGCTGCTTGCTGTTCTCCTTGCTGGAGGCTCTGCCATGACATAAGGAAGCAAAGCCATGTCTCTTACCAAGTTGGCTGCCTCTATACAGAGACATAGCGCAGAACAAGGCATTGCAAGTAAGTAATAGGGATGATCAACTGCAAAGACCTTTGCCTGCTTTTTTGGGCACAACTTTCAAAGTTCAATTTCTCCTTAATTACATTATAAATTTCTACTACATCCTTAAGGAATATATTACAAAGCAAAACCGATTAAACTTCCCTGCAAGTGGTGTCATGTCCTTGAACTATTATGTAGCTCAATCCTTAGAGAATGACAGCTTTTATCTGAGTCTTTTCAAAATGGTTATTTGATATTTACCGTAACATATTTCTGTAAATGTCTATGGCAATTGTTTAACGCCTAATGGGCTGTTGGGAAGAATGCATGCTGAGGGTTTTACCCCCCTCTCTCTATTGAAAGGTGTTTAGAAGGTGGGGACAGGGAAGAATGAGAACACTCAATGTACTTTGAATGAACAAAGGAGTTCGGCATGTTCTGTACAGTATAAATCATTGCTAATGTGAATCAGGCCGGCCAAATATTTTAGGCAGTGACAATACTCTTGATTTAATGTATTTGTAATTGTAGGCATATTTTTGAACTCCTATGCGTCATAATAAACGATTTGCTGGACAGATCTGATCATAGCTCATGAACATTTTCCAACATGTTGGAGTAAGGCCTGGTTCACACCAATACGTTATTTAGTGCATCTTGCAGAAACGCACTACAGTCCATTTAACATGGTTTCCTGTGGGACATGTTCACATCTGTTTTTTTGAGCAGTTGCATTTTTGAAAAGTGTCAGGGACTTTTTTAAACACAAAAAGCATCGTTTTGCTACAATAGAGTTCAATTGAGATGCTGCTGAAAAGCATGTAGTGCATTTTTGGTGCGTTTTTGCATTTTTATTCCTCCCAACAACAAAAACATTTCCCCTTTAACAAAAAAAAAGCTGAAAAAATGCAAAACACAGAAAAGCATGGCTGTAAAAATGCAAAGCGAAATGCAAAACTATTACAAAAATAGATCAAAAGCAAACTGCATTGCTATGAACCAGGTCAAACACCCAGTGAGCAGTCTGGATCTTTTCAGATCACGCTAAACATGCACCAATTTTGCCAACAGGAGAGTATGACATCACATACTGTGAATGAGCAGATACCCTCTACTCATCATGTCCATGGAAGTATCTGCCTATTTATTGTCATCCTTAGAAAATCTCCAGTTCTGGATGATTAAATGTATCAATGAATCGGTTATTAAATGAATCAGAGTGAATCTCACCGATTTCTTATTGAAGTAGATGTGGTTCATTTAAGCCCAATTCCGAGAAAATTAAAAACAATCATTTGCAGTGGGGCTGTGCCCGCAATACAGGGGTTAATTTCTTGTTTAGGTCTAGGGTAGAGTAAAAGCACTTTAACCATTTTCCGGCAATGTACTGCAGACGGGAGGCCCATGCAGGAACAGTGACGTACTGGTACGTCATTGTCTGCTTACTGGTTTGGGGCACGCACATGCGTACCCCCCCCCCGCAAACGCCCACTGTGATTGTACACAAAAGGGGACTGTCAGCAAGTCCTGGCCAACAATTATTCATGGCTAGGACCTGCTGATTGGCTATGTCCAATCACAGCCCAGAGTCCTGTGTTGACAATCAACACAGGGCTCTGTACAGAGGGGACGATCTCTCTGTTTCTCTTCCCTGAGAAACAAAGAGATCTATTAATAAAATCAGCACATAATACACACATTATACATTGTTAGGCACACCTTTAACCCCTTGATCGCCCTAGATCAGCCTTTTTTAACCAAGGTGCCCAGGCACCCTGGGGAGCCTTGAAGTTTCTTCAGGGGTGCCTTGGCAAAATGCCTAAAAACTGCCCACAAATTGTGTAAAAGCCAGTGAGTGGATCATGCCTACCTTTTAGTTAAACAAAGCCACAGGTTTTCATTGTGCACCATCACATCCTCTATCCACCAGCGTCCTAACATTCAATTACTTCATTGGTTGATAAGGAGGTCATGGGTAGCCTGCACATCATCCTTGTTTGCTCTTCCCTGCCCTTCTCCATCAGCCCTGGGTTCACATTAGCTGAGTGAGGTAGAGAAACTGAGAGAGAAGTATCATTGTGCAAAAGTGTATTTGCTTTGGAAGAATAAATCACCTCCAATGTTGGGTGTTCTACATATGTGGATGTTGATGTGTTATGTTAAACTATTAGTTTAACTTTTTACATTTTAGAATGGGGTGCCTGGAGATTGTGCAGAACTTTAAAGGGTGCCTTGACTGTAAAAAGGTTGGGAAACACTGCCCTAGATGTTAACCCCTTCCCAGACAGTGTCATTAGTACTTGACAATGTGTATAGTATTATCACGAATCAATATATTAGTGTCACTGGTGATGTCAGCGGCAGTTAGTCAATTCCCCCCAACACCAGTTAGTGTCAGATTGCAGTCCCAAAAAAATTAATAAAAATTCCTATATATATATATATATATATATATATACCATCGTGTGTAGACGCTATAATTTTAAAACAAACCAATCAATATACACTTATTGGGATTTTTTTTACCAAAGACATGTAGCAGAATACATTTTGAACAAAATTTATGAAGAATTTGATTTTCTTAATTTTTTTTATTAGATATGTTTTATAGCAGAAAGAAAAAAATAGTTTTTTTGAAAATTTTCATTTATATTGCAAAAAATGAAAAACTCTGTGGTGATAAAATACCACCAAAAAAGGCCCTATTTTTGTGAAAAAAATGATATAAATTTTGTTTGGGTACAGTGTTGCATGACCACGCAATTTCCAGTTAAAGTAGCACAGTGCTAAATAGGAAAAATGGCCTGGTCATGAAGGGAGTAAAACCTCAAGTGGTTAACCTACCGGATCCATTGTGCTATCGACAGATGCCACCCCCCCCCCCCATGGACTCTGCATTAGTCTTGATGATGTCATGACCTTAGACCACTGGAGCATGGGGGAGAAGGTGCTGCTGAGACTTGTCCATCAATGCAGAGGATCAGCTAAGTCTATCTTTTTTTCTATGTCCTCTAGACCAGTGTTTCTCAACCTTTTTACAGTCAAGGCACTCTTTAAAGTTCTGCACAATCTCAAGGCACCTCATTCTAAAATGTAAAAAGTTAAACTAATAGTTTTACATGATGCATCAACGTCCACATATGTAGAACACCCAACATAGGAGGTGGTTTATTCTTCCAAAGCAAATACACCTTTACATACTGATACTTCTCTCTCAGTTTCTCTCCCTCACTCAGCTAATGTGACCCCAGCTGATGGAGATGGGAAGGAGAAGAGCAAACAGGGATGATGTGTAGGCTCCCCATGTCCTCCTTATCAACCAATTAAGTCATTGGTTGTTAGGACGCTGGTGGCTAGAAGGCTGTAATGGTGCACAGTGAAAACCTGTGGTAGGCCTGATCCACTCACTGGCTTTTATACAATTTTGGGGCAGTTTTGGGGCATTTTGTCAAGGCACCGCTAAAGAAACTTCAAGGCACCCTGGTTGAAAAAGGCTGCTCTAGACCTAAATGAGCAACTAACCCTTACAGTGCAGGCTCAAAAGTATGGGGCAATCCCCTCTTGACATTTGTCAATGGAACAGGTGTCCTATTTAAACATTTTCCCTGGTCCATTGACAACCACAATATTTGGTTTTCCCACCACTTTCTGTGCTAGTGAACATGGTCACTAGGGCAAATAGAGAGGGTGAATCATCCAGTCTGCAATAAAACCCCTGACCAGGGGCGGACTGACAACTTATGGGGCCCCCGGGCAATAGGGGATCATGGGGCCCCTGTGTCCTTGCCCAAACTCAAAAAAGCGTATGAAAAAGGTACCAGGGGCATCTCATGGGGCCCGCTACTGACCCCGGGCCCTCGGGCAGTGCCCGAGTTTCCAAATGCTCAGTTCGCCCCTGCCCCTGACCATTTCCTACATTTCCAACAAAAAAGTTATGGCTTTAGATACTCCTCAACCATTTGAACTCCAGCAGGTTTTACCTCCTTCATGACCAGGGCATTTTATGCTATTCAGCACTGTGCCACTTTAACTGGCAATTGTGCAGTCATGCAATACTGTATTCAAATAACATTTTTATCATTTTCACAAAAATAAAGCTTTTTATGGTGGTATTTGTTCACCACTGTTTTTTTTATTTGTTGCAATATAAATGAAAAAAAAACTAAAAATTTGAGGAAAAAACGATATTTTCTACTTTCTGTCACAAAATATATCCAATAAAATCAAATTTCTTTAAAAATCCAGGCCAAAATGCATTCTGTTACATGTCTTTGGTAAACAGAAGTTGTAATTTTTTAACACAATTTTTTTGAAAATGAAGAAATTGAATAACACTGTTTTACTCTGAGGGGGTGATCAGGGATTTTTTTTTCTTTTAAACTTTGCTGTTGAGCAATAAAATAATTGTAACAGCAAAGGTTTCAACTGTCTCGAATCGGTTAACCATTCATGAAAGATGTGATCAGTGGTGATCTGTGATTGGCTACAGCTAATCACATGGTACAGGGTGCTTTGATTGTCCTAGGTACCATGTGATAGCTGTGGACCAATCACAGCATAGTCAACACAGCTGTTATGAATGAATTCATTCATAACAGCTTTAATGGAATTGTGATCATGTGATCGCATAGAGATCACATGATCCCCGGGCCTCAAGTACCGGGATCCGCATTCCACTGTATCTGGTGGAGCTGTGCGTCCCCTTAGCCCCACCAGGCAAAATGACGTATATGTACGTGATTTTGCCTGCAAGTGCTGACCTGCACCAGTATATATTCTGTGGCTGGTTGGCAAGTGGTTAATAATTGGTGAGCAGGCTGGTCCCTCACTGTAAAATAAGGCTGAGTTGATGTGCACTGAAAAGCCTAGTGTACAAGGACACCAAGTCACTTATCACTGTACAAATCATAACCAGTTCCACAGTCTGATAAGACGACGCAGTTACATTTTTGCTGCACAAAAGCTCATACCAGTTATGTGACTTTTCTGCTTGTTGTGGTTTCATGACAAAAGGCTGACTGTCACTGGCTGGGAGCTTTGTGGCTGTTTGTTGACTTAATTATTATATATCTGGCATCCCAGATCTCAGCTGTGCAGAAAAATATGTATAGGCTGTCTTTGCTTCATAAATATGAACCTGTTAAATTGTGATTTCAGCTCAAAACTTCTATTTAAATACAATTAGCCTTAGCTCTTAAAAATCATATCCATCCTAGATCAATTCCTCTGTTTTGGTTGGATTGGATCAAGGTATCCCATGTTGTCTGAAAGCTTAGTATGGAGATCTCCCTTATCCCTAGCTTTGCCTGGCTTTCCATATTTAAATGATGGAAGCTTTGGCCAATGATAACATGTGACATGGCTGTACTTAGGGGGACTACTCGCCAGGCTGTGAGTTCCTTCCTCTGAGAGGCAGAATAGATCTACCTTCTCAACCAGAGTTCTGTGGAACCCTAGGTGTCCTCCATTGGTTTATAGGGGTTCCTTGAGCAATAAGCAACATCTTTCTCTAGGATAAGTAACCACCGACAGCTATTTGAAAGGGACGCACTGACCACCAATGCAGGAAGTGTTTATTCCACTGACCACCAGTATAGTCCTTGGCCATTAATCTAAGAAGGACCTTCTCCCACTAACCACCAGTTTATTGGGGCACTATAATGACCATCAGTGAAATGTTTTTTTCCACTGACCATCAATGTAAAGGAATACTGATTTACCTTTCTATGTTACTTTTCTGCACAATATTATTGTTATCTGTTTCATTTCATTGTAGCTACTAAAAATGATTTTGTTGGGTAGAGCATCTTTTAGGTGTAAACATTCCTTTTCTCTTACATTTATTCTTATATTTCAACATTTCATTTACTGTTCATGCTAATATTCCATAAGCTTTAAGTAGAGTTATTATTAGTAGGGTTCCCCGGGACCTGAAAGTGATTTGAAGGGTTCCTGAATGTTAAAAAGGCTGAGAAAGGCTGGTATAGATGATGAATATGTTCATGAAGGAAGGACACACATTCAAAACAATTATAATTTTAGCTGAAATTATATCACATAAAATAGCAGCACTTACAGCTCTATTGATCATGCATTTATGATCATTTTGACACCTATATGATCACCCTTTCTTGATTTTTTTTCCATTTTGACCACACCTTCATAATATACACTATATTGCCAAAAGTATTGGGACACCCCTCCAAATAATTGAATTCAGGTGTTCCAATCACCTCAATGGCCATAGGTGTATAAAGTCAAGCACCTAGGCATGCAGACTGCTTCTACAAACATTTGTGAAAAAATGGGTCGCCCTCTGGAGCTCAGTGAATTCAAGTGTAGTACCGTGATAGATTGCCACCTGTGCAATAAGTCCATCCATGAAATTTCTTTGCTACTAAATATTCCACAGTCAACTGTTAGTGGTATTATAACAAAGTGGAAGCAACTGGGAACAACAGCAACTCAGCCACAAAATGGTAGACCATGTAAAATGATAAGAGGGGGTTAGTTGCCAACTGTCTGCAGAGTCAATAGCTGAAAACCTCCAAACTTCATATGGCCTTCAGATGAGCACAACAACAGTGCATAGAGAGCTTCTTGGAATTGGCTTCCATGGCCAAGCATCTGCATCTAAGCCTTACATCACCAAGTGCAATGCAAAGCTTCGGATGCAGTGGTGTAAAGCACGCTGCCACTGGACTCTAGAGCAGTGGAGACGTGTTCTCTGGAGTGACGAATCATGCTTCTCTGTCTGGAAATTCGATGAACATGTCTGGGTTTGGCAGTTGCCAGGAGAACGGTACTTGCCTGACTGCATTGTGCCAAGTGTAAAGTTTGGTGGAGGGGGGATTATGGTGTGGGGTTGTTTTTCAGGGGTTGGGCTTTGCCCCTTAGTTCCAGTGAAGGGAACTATTAAGGCGTCAGCATACTAAGACATTTTGGACAATTTTGTGCTCCCAACTTTGTGGGAACAGTTTGGGGATGACCCCTTCCTGTTCCAGCATGACTGCGTACCAGTGCACAAAGCAAGGTCCATAAAGACCGAGTTTGGGGTGGAGGAACTTGACTGGCCTGCACAGAGTCCTTACCTAAACTGGATAGAACACCTTTGGGATGAATTAGAGTGGAGACTGTGACCCAGGCCTTCTCCCCCGACATCAGTGCCTGAACTCACAAAGGCTCTTCTGGAAGAATGGCCAAACATTCCCATAGACACACTCCTAAACCTTGTGGACAGCCTTCCCAGAAGAGTTGAAGCTGTTATAGCTACAAAGGGTGGGCCAACTCAATATTGAGCCCTATGGACTAAGACTGGGATGCCATTAAAGTTCATGTGCGTGTAAAGGCAGGCTTCCCAATACATTTGACAATATAGTATATATAATAGATTCTTGGTGAAGCAAATGCAGGTCTTAAAGGAGGCAGGAAATATTCTTAGATTGTAAGCTCCAAGGAGCTTACAATCCTATCCCTCTTGTATTGAACTGTATTGTCTCCCGTTATATTGTAAAGCACTGAGCAAACTGTTGGCGCTATATAAATCCTGTATAATAATAATAATATACATTTTTAGTTAAGCTATAAACAGAGTCTTAAATTGGTTCTAAAGGCTCAAGGTATTTTACCTTAATACGATCTATGCATTAGGGTAAAAAACCTTCTGAGTGCAGCTCCACACTCAGCCACCCCTTATACTTACCCGAGCCCCATCTTGATCCAGCTATGTACACGAGAGCAGCGGCTCTCCTGGGTCTCTCTCTCCTCATTGGCTCCTGCTGCTCTCAATAACAAAAAATCTTTACTGTGGAATCACTTAAACATTGTGGGAACGTGTTCATTGAGGATATCTGGAATAAATTTGAGATTGTAGAAGAAGCTATTCTCCACTGCACAACTGACTTCCTACTCACCTAATCACAAAACATTGAACACTACCACCAAGCTGGCCATACACTAGTAACATTTTGCTCAAAAATGTTTATTTGAAAAAAGTTCTTTCGATGTTTTAAGAATTAATAGGTTCCAATAGATATTCTTTTTACACTACCGCGATGGGAAAATTTGAAGGAGCAGGAAAAATATTTTTTCTTGAGCAAATAAATTTCTATTTGGTTCAGAAAAATGCATTCATTCAAAAATGGAATATTAAAAGCAAACTTTTTGGAAGTACATTCGAACGACATTTGAAAAGTCATCAAATATACCCATGAGAATTTTTGTAAAAATGTTCACACAAATATTTCTGTGAACATTTGTGCAAATACCTATGGCCAGCTTTAGGCTCCTTTAGTCTATAGCTGCCAAAGACTTGAGAGTTCAGACATTTGTGAGAGAAATACCTGACTGCCCTTAGGGCAAGCTGTCTACAGAAAGCACACCATAAATGTAGCCAACACATATGTCAATGGACGGGGGAGGCTGGGAGTGGGGAGGAGAAGCCTGACATTGCTTTTCTCATCTGTCCAAATGATTGGCCCGAGGTTATCAGGGAGAACACACAGACAAGAGAGCCAATAAATAACCATTTAACTGTGCAGCTTATCCAATACTGTACAGATTCTTCCCCGAAATCTTCAGAATGTAGGTCAGAGGCTGTGGGGGACTTGGCAGGCCACACTGTAATGGATTGCTCCCAACTAACCCTCGTTTGGAGGGACTGTCCCTATTTTAAAATCAAACCTGAATGTCCTTTTCCCAGAAATTGTCCCGTTTGTTTGATATATAGACCTCTGTGAAATAATGTACTATTTAACTGCCAAGAGTGATGCACTACATTAAAGTGATTCTAAAGGCTGTCATTTTTAAAAAAAATAACAAACATGTTATTCTTACCTGCTCTGTGCAATGGTTTTGCACAGAACAGCCCTGATCCTCTTCTTTTTCGGTCCCCTGCTGGCAATCCTGGCTCCTACCCCCTGAAGAGTGCCCCCAATAAAAAAGCCTCTTGCTATGGGGGCACTTGAACAGGTTCGCTCTCGAGCGGCACTCCTATGAATAGACATTGTCCATTCACACGCAGAGCTCGGCTCAGCACTGACCCCCGCTCTCTCTTTATTGGCTCACACACTGGCTGTGATTGACAGCAGTGGGAGCCAATGGCTCCTGCTGCTGTGTGAGCCAGTGAGGAGAGAAACCCAGGACAACTGTGGTTTGCAAGAGAGCTGCTGGTTCGACATGGAGTTAAGTAAGTATAAGAGGGGGCAGAGGCGGGAGCTGCACCCAGAAAGTTTTTTACCCTAAAACACAGAATACATTAAGGTAAAAATAGACCCCCCCACCAGCAACAGGAGACCTCCCCAGGAACAATAGATGATCACACAAAAATAGATACCATTCAGTGATAATAGATCCCCCAGCAGCCAGCAATGATAGACCCTCCAGCACATCCCAGCACTCCTTGCCATTACATACATTTAGTGCTGCAGGTCCTGGAACTGCTTTCCTCTGTGTTCATGCTGTAAAAAAAAGCCCTGGTTGTATGATCTATCCGCCTGGCAGTACTAGGGTCATTGGTTCGAATCCCAACCACGGCACCACCTGCCTGGAGTTTGCATGTTCTTCCTGTGTCTGTGCGGGTTTCCTCCGGTTACTCCAGTATCCTCTCACACTCCAAAGACATGCTGGTAGGTTAATTGGCTCCTGTCTAAATTGGCCCTAATATGTGTATGTATGAATGTGAGTTAGGGACCTTAGATTGTACGCCCCTTGAAGGTTAGGGACTGATGTGAATGTACAATATATATGTAAAGCACTGCATAAATTGACAGCGCTATATAAATACCTGAAATAAATAATAATAAATAAAATGTAGTATTCAGTTACTTTTGAGGAAAATGTTTGTTGACAGTTTGTGCACAAATCTTTCCAAATCAGCAATTTAGCTTTTTTTCTTTTTTTGGAATTTCTGAATTTTTTAGAAAAAAAGATACCATACCTTATATCAAAACTGCAGTAATGGTAGGTTAATTGGCTCCTGTCTAAATTGGCCCTAATATGTGTATGTATGAATGTGAGTTAGGGACCTTAGATTGTACACCCCTTGAGGATTAGGGTCTAATGTCAATGTACAATATATATAAAGCACTGGGTAAATTGACAGAGCTATATACAGTAAGTACCTGAAATAAATAAAATAATATTATAAATGTGCTGGGGGAGGGGTGGTGAAAAGGCTGACCATACATGGTTAGATTTTCACTCGAACGACCATAGAGAAATCATTCATCAGAACATTTTTTCTTGCCATCATTCTGTTTGAACATTCTTAAAAAAATTTGGATAGACCTGCTATTGAAAAGAAATTCCCAGACGTATTAAATAGGATTCATTTAAATAAGTATGCTTTTTCCGGAAGGAAAACCACATTCAAAGTTAGAATTTCCTTCCTTTGAGAAAAAAAAATTTAATTCTGCTCCTTCACATTTTTTTTGTCATTGCTGTCAAAAACGAACACCAATTTGACCCCACTAACCATTAAAAAAATCAAAGGAATGTTCTGAAAAAGAAAATTTTCAAATGTAATACCACTGATGTATGGCCGGCTTAAAAGGGAACAAAGTCAGTGATACTTGCCTTAGTTCCAACGGTCAAAGCCCTCGAGTTCTCTTGCCAGCGGTGGCATCTTCTCCCTGGCTTCTTCACGGTGCTGGGCTTTGGCCAACTTCATTACCCAGCATGGGATGATGTAATTTCCATACAGGCGCATGAGTTCAGTCATCTTGACACATAGGCACATTGCCTGAATGTATACTGATATGTGCATGCGCAATTCTAAGAAAGATTGCAAGCAGGCAGGTACGTTTATTTTATTTTTTTAAACCTTCAAAAGGTCTCAAGGTCAATACTGATAAGTGATCCAGGAGTCCCTAATCAAGCATCCAATAATAAACCAAACTAAAAATGACTAGTTACGGACTCATTCAGGATTAGTGGATTTTTTTGTGTTATGAGTGTATATGTTAAATCATAGGGCTGGTGATCAAAAGCACATGAACGACTCCTTTATTCAAACAAAAAAAAACAAACAAACAAACAAAATAATGAATAAAGGAGTCTTTCATGTGTATATATTATGTCATTCATGTGTAGTTGTTCATGTGTATATATTAAATCATAAGGCTGGTGGTCAAAAGCACATGAACAGCTAATTTATTCAAAAAAACAAACAAACAAACAAGCAAAAAAATTAATAAAGGAGTCGTTCATGTGCTTTTGACCACCAGTCTTATGATTTAATATACAGTGGGGATCGAAAGTTTGGGCACCCCAGCTAAAAATTTGTATTAATGTGCATAAAGAAGCCAAGTAAAGATGCAAAAATCTCCAAAAGGCATCAAATTACAGATTAGACATTCTTATAATATGTCAACAAAAGTAAGATTTTATTTCCATCATTTACACTTTCAAAATAACAGAAAACAAAAAAATGGCGTCTGCAAAAATTTGGGCACCCTGCAGAATTTATAGCATGCACTGCCCCCTTGGCAAAGCTGAGACCTGCCAGTGTCATGGATTGTTCTCAATCATCATCTGGGAAGACCAGGTTATGTCAATCTCAAAGGTTTTAAATGCCCAGACTCATCTGACCTTGCCCCAACAATCAGCACCATGGGTTCTTCTAAGCAGTTGTCTAGAAAACTGAAACTGAAAATAGTTGACGCTCACAAAGCTGGAGAAGGCTATAAGAAGATAGCAAAGCGTTTTCAGATGTCAATATCCTCTGTTCGGAATGTAATTAAGAAATGGCAGTCATCAGGAACAGTGGAAGTTAAAGCAAGATCTGGAAGACCAAGAAAAATATCAGACAGAACAGCTCGCAGGATTGTGAGAAAAACAATTCAAAACCCACGTTTGACTGCACGATCCCTCCAGAAAGATCTGGCAGACACTGGAGTTGTGGTACACTATTCCACTATAAAGAGATACTTGTACAAATATGGTCTTCATGGAAGAGTCATCAGAAGAAAACCTCTTCTACGCCCTCACCACAAAAATCATCGTTTAAACTTTGCAAATGAACATATAGACAATCCTGATGCATTTTGGAAACAAGTTCTGTGGACCGATGAGGTTAAAATTAAACTTTTTGGCCGGAATGAGCAAAGGTACGTTTGGAGAAGAAGGGGCACAGAATTTAATGAAAATAACCTCTGTCCAACTGTTAAGCATGGGGTTGGATCAATCATGCTTTGGGGTTGTGTTGCAGCCAGTGGCACAGGGAACATCTCACAAGTAGAAGGAAAAATGGATTCAATAAAATTTCAGCAAATTTTGGATGGTAACTTGATGCCATCTGTGAAAAAGCTGAAGTTAAAGAGAGGATGGCTTCTACAAATGGATAATGATCCTAAACACACCTCGAAATCCACGGGGGATTACATCAAGAGGCGTGAACTGAAGGTTTTGCCATGGCCTTCACAATATCCTGACCTCAACATAATTGAAAATCTATGGACAGACCTTAAAAGAGCAGTGCGTGACAGACAGCCCAGAAATCTCAAAGAACTGGAAGACTTTTGTAAGGAAGAATGGGCAAAGATACCTCAAACAAGAATTGAAAGACTCTTGGCTGGCTACAAAAAGCGTTTACAAGCTGTGATACTTGCCAAAGGGGGCAGTACAAGATATTAACTCTGCAGGGTGCCCAAACTTTTGCAGACGCCATTTTTTTGTTTTCTGTTATTTTGAAAGTGTAAATGATGGAAATAAAATCTAACTTTTGTTGACATATTATAAGAATGTCTAATCTGTAATTTGATGCCCTTTGGAGATTTTTCCATCTTTCCTTGGCTTCTTTATGCACATTAATACAAATTTTTAGCTGGGGTACCCAAACTTTCGATCCCCACTGTATATACTTATAACACAAAGAAAACACCAATCCTGGTTGAGTCTGTAACTAGTAATGTTTAGTTTGGTTTATTATAAGTTTCTTTTATTACAGAAGACACATTGCATTTTTACCAAAGAATTGTAGGATACATTTTGACCTAAATTTATGAAGAAAGATTATTTATTTGCAAGAGAAAGAAATAATTTTTTTTTCTTTTAATTTATGTAATTTTTTTGTTTATATACCAAAAAAAAAAAAAACCCTTGGTGATTAAATACCACCAAAAGAAATTTATATCTGTCTCAAAAAATGATAAAAATGTAATTTGGCTTCAGTGCTGCATGACTAATATGAATAATTGGCATTCAAAGTGTGACAGCATTGAAAGCTGAAAATTAGCCTGGGCAGGAAAGGGTTGAAAGTGTCCTGTATTGAAGTGGTAAAGAAGAATTCCAGGTATTGTATACAGTTGCAAGAAAAAGTATGTGAACCCCTTGGGATTACGTGGAGTTTTGCATGAATTGGGCATAAAATGTGCTCTGAACGTCATCTAAGTCACAACAATAGAAGAACACAGTCTGCTGAACATAATACTACACAAACATTAGATGTTGCCATGGTTTAATTGCACATAACATGTAAACATTCACAGTGCAGGGAGGAAGAAGTATGTGAACCTTTGGACTTAATAACTGGTTGACCCTCCTTTGGCAGCAATAACCTCAACCAAACGTTTCCTGTAGTTGCAGATCAGACCTGCACAACGATCTGGAGTAATTTTGGACCACTCCTCTTCACAAAACTGTTTCAGTGTAGCAATATTCTTGGGATGTTTGGTGTGAATCGCTCTTAAGGTCATGCCACAGCATTTCAATCGGGTTGAGGTCAGGACTCTGACTGGGCCACTCCAGAAGGCGTATTCTGTGCTGTTGCAGCCATTGTTTTGTTGAATTACTTGTATGCTTTGGGTCATTGTCCTGTTGCATCACCCATCCTCTGCGGAGCTTCAGTTGGCGGACAGATGGTCGTACGTTTTCCTGCAAAATGTCTTGATAAACTCTGGTTCTCATTTTCCCATCAATGACAACAATCCGTCCAGGCCCTGAGGCAGCAAAGCAGCCCCAAACCATGATGCTCCCTCCGCCATGTTTTACAGTGGGGATGAGGTTTTGATGTTGGTGTGCTGTGCCTTTTTTTTCTCCACACATAGTGTTGTGTGTTCTTCCCAAACAACTCAATCTTGGTTTCATCTGTCCACAGTATATTTTGCCAGTAGTGCTGTGGAACATCCAGGTGCTCTTTTGCAAACTTCAAACGTGCTGCAATATTCTTTTTGGACAGCAATGGCTTCCTCCGTGGTGTCCTCCCATGTACTCCATTCTTGTTTAATGTTTTCCTTATTGTAGATGTGTGAACAAAAATGTTAGCATGTGCCAGAGATTTCTGTAGGTCTTTAGCTGACACTCTGGGATTCTTCTTTACCTCATGCAGCATTCTGCGCTGTGCTCTTGCAGTCATTTTTACAGGACGACCGCGCCTAGGGAGAGTAGCAACAGTGCTAAACTTTCCCCATTTGTAGACAGTCTGTCTTACCGTGGACACATGAACATCAAGGCTTTTGGAGATACTTTTGTAACCCTTTCCAGCTTCATGCAAGTCAACAATTCTTGATCGTAGGTCTTCTGAGAGCTCTTTTCTGCGAGGCATGGTTCACATCAGACGGTGCTTCTTGAAACCAGTAAACCCAAAACAGGTGTGTGTTTTTTAAGGGCAGGACAGCTGTCAACAACACATCCAATATCATCACACTGATTGGAGTCAAGGTTGGCTCACTCCTGGCTCCAATTAGCTCTGGGAGAAGTCATTAAGCTAGGGCCTCACATACTTTTTCCTCCCTGCACTGTGAATGTTTACATGTTATGTGCAATTAAACCATGGCAACATCTAATGCTTGTGTAGTATTATGTTCAGCAGACTGTGTTCTTCTATTGTTGTGACTTAGATGACGTTCAGAGCACATTTTATGCCCAATTCATGCAAAACTCCACGTAATCCCAAGGGGTTCACATACTTTTTCTTGCAACTGTATTTTAACATGGTTACATTGGTCCAGCTTGGGTCAGTGTAACTATGTACATTCCATACTGGGCCGTTGTCCCTGAAAGCTGGAAATCACTGAAGTAGACACCACTGCTTCATTGATCTCCACAAGCTTCTGGGTTCCATCCTGAAGAGGCAGCCTAATACATTGTGAACATAGGGGGTTGGCCGCTCAGCACAGATGCCATTTAGAGAATGCTTTGCATTTTATGAATGAATGCAAAGCATTCTCTGATTAGATGAGGTGGAGATCACTGCCCAAACTCTCCCCTTCATCCAATCAGAAAATGTCAAATGTAGGCATTTTGGTAAATCATAAAATGATGAATCAGCGATTTTCCTTATCTGATTTTCCATAAAAAGTTGATCTTTAGATTTTCAAGCTGGCTAGTGTAGAATAAATACTGTAGAATGATAATACTGTACAATGATACTTACCATTGAAGCTAAGGTAAGTATCAGACTTTTGTTCCCTTTTAAGATGGCCATACATCAGTGGTATTACATTTGAAAGTTTTCATTTTCAGAACATTCCTTTGATTTTTTTAATTTGTTTAGTGAGGTCAAATCGGTGTTCGTTTTTTACTGTAGTGATGAAAAGATTTGAAGGAGCAGAATGATTAGATCTTTAGTGAGACCTCAAAAGATAGCAGGACCAACCCCAAAAAATTCTTCAAATATATTAATAGTAAAAAGGTTTGGTCTGAGCATGTAGGCCCTTTACAAAATGATCTAGAGTGGGTGACTGGGGACAAAAAGAAGGCAAATTTTATTAAATACCTTCTTCAGCTCTGTGTATACAAAGGAGCAGGTGGGAGCTCTTGTCCATAATGGGCATGATATTGACACAGCTCCAGATGATCCACATTGGCTCACAATTTATATGATCCAAAAATATTTAGACAGAATAAAGCACCTGGACCGGATGGCATGCACCCACGGGTCCTTAAAGAATTGAGCTCTGCCATTTCAAAGCCATTGTTTCTAATTTTTAGGGACTCTTTAATGACTGGCATAGTTCCACTAGATTGGAGTAAGGCCAATGTGGTGCCAATATTTAAAAAGGGGTCAAAATTTTAAAAAGTACTATTTTACTGAAAGGGTAGTTGATGCTTGGAATACACTTCCAGCAGAGGTAGTGAGCCAGTCAACAGTAAATGGCTTCAAACATGCTTGAGACAAACATGCATTTATAGTCGGACAAAAAAGTTAATGGAAAAAAAACTGTATAAAAATACAAAAACAAAATAAAATGGACAGGCTTGATAGACCACACAGTCTTTTTTCTGCCGTCACTTTTCTCTGTTTCTAATTTTTTTGTAGTGGAAGTGGAGCTATCACAGAGATGTAACTAGCAGTGCGGGCTTCCTACTTCCCAATATACAAAATCCTTAAAATAGGATAAAATCAAGGGCTGACTTTGTAACATATTATATCACCAAAGATATTGCCTCCAATATCCCACACATGAAAAAGCATAACGTTATCATTAAATGCACATAAATAGGGTATCACGTGTGGAATTTCCCCATGTTACAGTGTCAGCCTATGATTCTATCTTATTTTAGGGATTTTGTAAAACAATTCAGTATTTTACTTATACTGTACATGGCTGTATTGTTGGAGTTCCTGTAAAGTCCCAGTTTTTCTCTGGTAGTATATTTGTTGAGAGGCCATCATCCCAAATACATTAGACAAACTTAAAGGTCACCCTGATGTGTTAAATGGACTGTAGATTAAGAACAAAGATGTCTGACACCACAGATAACCTACATGCACTGAATATTACATTTTAAATTGGGTTGGAAAGTGAATATTTGAACAGCAGAGCATAGGTTCAGGTGGGAAGTAACAAGTGCTTTGGACTCTCAAAGATTTATTTTGTTTGTTGGAGCCAATTCTTTGTCACTAAGTACAAAAGTGCAGATCCTGGAATGAGTAGATGTCTCACCATCCATCCATACCTCTAAGGGGACATGAGGCCACTCGGAATAAAGGAAATACAACAATTCTCAAAGTGTGTTATTGTTAAGAATTGCTTTCCAAGTCTCTTGATGTTATAGAGAACAATATACATAATGTTTTCATAGTTTTGAAAATGAACAGGAATTTGTTGTAAAAATAATTTTGTAAATATAAATACAAAAACAATCAACATATTGACTGTAATATGATTATTTCAATTTGAAGTATCCATTTTAACTTGAAAAAATATGTCTGCTCATGAACAGTCATGAAAGCTGGTGCCTTATAATAGACCTAGTTGCTCCCAGGCCTGAGGCTATTACCTGACCTCCCCTCCACACTGGGAACATAAAGATCAACATTGCAAATATCTTTCCAGATGATGCAGAGGGATCGGCTAAGCTAACTTTTAGCATGGGTAAACAAAAAGCGCAGACTTAAAATATGAAAAGTGCAGAACACAGAATTATGTTATGTTACCATTCTTTTAATATTGCTCCCATTCATATTTCATTCATCTTAATATTATACATTTTTTGCAGTGCTGTCATTTTAAGTTAGCCTCCTTGGAGTTTTCCTTAGGCTGGCCATATATTATACAATTCTCTTGCACAATTTTCCTTTCGATTTACCAAAAAACATATAATATGAGGTCAAACCTAAACAACACTTTCAACTTCACTTAAGAGTGTCATTGCTCTCAATAAATGCCTCCTAATCTACCATCAAAAGTGCATTCTTTTGGACATCAAGCGCTCCTTCTTTTCTATTATTCCAAGTATATGTGTATAAACGACCTCAAGGCCGTACCAGAAAGGCAGCAGCCCAAAACCTAAGAGGGTTTATCACCAATATCCACCATTGGGTACAACTGACTAGAAGAACATCAACGTACCCACCCACGCAACCACCCACCTATGACCAGTGGTTGATCCAGTGCATTCTTTTGGACATCCACCATTGGGTACAACTGACTAGAGGACATCTCCCTACCCACCCACGCAACCACCCACCTTTGACCAGTGACTGATCCAGTGCATTCTTTTGGACATCAAGCGTTCCTTCTTTTCTATTATTGCAAGTATACGTGTATAAAAGACATCAAGGCCGTATCAGAAAGGCAGCATCCCATAACCTAAGAGGGTTTACCACCAAAATCCACCATTGGGTACAACTGACTGGAGGGACATCTCCCTGCCCACCCATGCAACCACCCACCTACGACTAGTGACTGATCCAGTGCATTCTTTTGGACATCCACCATTGGGTACAACTTACTAGAGGGACATCTCCCTACCCATCCACGCAACCACCCACCTACGACCAGTGACTGATCTAGTGCGTTCTTTTGGACATCAAGCGTTCCTTCTTTTCTATTATTGCAAGTATATGTTTATAAAAGACATCAAGGCCGTATCAGAAAGGCAGCATCCCATAACCTAAGAGGGTTTACCACCAATATCCACCATTGGGTACAACTGACTGGAGGGACATCTCCCTGCCCACCCATGCAACCACCCACCTATGACCAGTGACTGATCCAGTGCATTCTTTTGGACATCCACCATTAGGTACAACTGACTGGAGGGACATCTCCCTACCCACCCATGCAACCACCCACCTATGACCAGTGACTGATCTAGTGCATTCTTTTGGACATCAAGCATTCCTTCTTTTCTATTATTGAAAGTATGCATGTATAAAAGACCTCAAAACCGTATCAGAAAGGCAGCAGCCCAAAACCTAAGGGGGTTTACAGCCAATATCCACCATAGGGTACAACTGACTGGAGGGACATCTCCCTACCCATCCACAAAACCATCCACCTACGACCAGGGACTGATCCAGTCAGTCCAGTGCAGCCTATAGTACAAACATTATATTAAAAGTCAGCAGCTACAGTATTTATAGCTGCTGTCTTTTAATTTGTGGGTGAAGCCTGGACCTCCTATTTAACAGCCCTGGGCAAATCATAGCAATCTAAATCTGACAAATATGGGCCATCTGGACAGGTGCCAGCCAGCCATACCAGATGACAATAGGAGTGATCATTCAAGAGTATGTCTACCATCCAAAGAAGTTATTGCATGATAACATTTTTCCTCTGACGGTTTTTGATGGCCCTTTGCCACAAAATTCACAATAACCACAACACAAACAGCTCTTTAGCAGAAAATGCTGTACAACCTCCCTTGCCAAATAGATTATGTGTACAATGTACTTAAACAGTCAGTTAATGCTAATATGTCATGCACCGAAGCAATGTGCACATTGCTTTACATTTAAATAGATGCTGTCAGGGCTGAGTAATCAGCAGTGGAAAATCAAGGTTCGTGGCACCTCCTTTACAGTTCATCTAATATGCACTCAATGGTAAAAGAGCATTAGCAAACAAGAACTCTCACTTGTTACAGCACCAGAGAAAATGATGACATTGCACAAAATGTCATGCTCATTAGTTTACATTATAAACAGGGTACAGAATTCGTTATTCAGAATCGAGGGATGTTCAAACAAGAGACCTTCTGATAATGCCTAGCATTTGTCCAATACTTTACATTAAACTCCCCGACCCCGACTCTCGCTATAGATCAGTTGGTAGATTATTTAGCTATCCCAACCATGGCACCACCTGCCAGGAGTTTTCATGTTCTCCCTGTGCCTGCATGGGTTTCCTCCGGGTACTCCGTTTTCCTCCCACACTCCAAAGACATGCTGGTAGGTTAATTGGCTCCTGTCTAAATTGGCCCTAGTATGTGTATGTATGAATGTGAGTTAGGGCCCTTAGATTGTACACCCCTTGAGGGTTAGGGACTGATGTGAATGTACAATATATATGTAAAGCACTGCGTAAATTGACAGCGCTATATAAATACCTGAAATAAATAATAATAAATAAAATGTAGTATTCAGTTACTTTTGAGTAAAATGTTTGTTGACAGTTTGTGCACAAATCTTTCCAAATCAGCAATTTAGCAGTTTTTTCTTTTTTTGGAATTTCGGAATTTTTTAGAAAAAAAGATGCCATACCCTATATCAAAACTGCAGTAATGGTAGGTTAATTGGCTCCTGTCTAAATTGTCCCTAATATGTGTATGTATGAATGTGATTTAGGGACCTTAGATTGTACGCCCCTTGAGGGTTAGGGTCTAATGTCAATGTATGTGAAGCACTGCATAAATTGACAGCACTATATAATTACCTGAAATAAATAATAATAATAAATAATGAAAAAGAGGAAAATGTTTGTTGACAGTTTGTGCACAAATCTTTCCAAATCAGCAATTTAGCTGTTTTTTCTATTTTTGGAATTTCTGAATTTTTTAGAAAAAAAGATGCCATACCCTATATCAAAACTGCAGTAAAACTTTTCATACACTAACGCTACTTAATCAATAAACTAATTGCAGAAAGATAATTTGCCAAAATCCAGTTTTTGCTAGTTAAAGTTAAAAAAACCAAAACAAAAAAAACCAAATAACTTGGGTTAAAGGTAGACCCCGGTTTGCTTACTCAGATATAAAGATTAGAGGAATTCCAGCCATAACTTTTGTAGATTAAACTCAGATCGGCTTACCATAGACTGTGCTCCGGGACAGACAACAGCAGTCTCAGCTGTAGATATATCCTGTGTGTGTTATCTGAGTCCACACAGATCCCAAGGAGGTTTGGAAATTGCCCACATGTCAGCTCCACGCTTGTGATCGGATGCTGAGCAACATGTATTTCAGCTCAGGTGCTTGTAGCCTGTATTCTAATGCTAAGTCCTCAATCCCCGCCCCTAGACCAGTCCTGCCAATGCAAAGCAATAGTCAACTCCCTGTTCATAAATCACCAGAATCAGGTTACACCGTTTTTTTTCTTCTTCAGCTTTCGAAACTCATCCCGCTCTCTCACCAAACCAACATATTGTGGTTCCCATAGATGCAGAAGACCTGCCTTTGTGATAATAAGGGGTATTGCCCAGGGACGGACTGACCATTTGGAAACTCGGGCACTGCCCGAGGGCCCGGGGTCAGTAGGGGGCCCCATGAGATGCCCCTGGTACCTTTTTCATAAGCTTTTTTGAGTTTGGGCAAGGATACAGGGGCCCCATGATCCCCTATTGCCCGGGGGCCCTTTGAGTTGTCAGTCCGTCTCTGGTATTGCCAATAAAAAAAACATTATTATTATACAGGATTTATATCGCGCCAACAGTTTGCTCAGCGCTTTACAATATAACGGGAGACAATACAGCAACAATACAGTTCAATACAAGAGGGTTAGGAGCAGAGGCAGACTGACAACTCATGGGGCCCCCGGGCAATAGGGGATCAGGGGGCCCCTGTGTCCTTTCCCAAACTCAAAAAAGCCTATGAAAAAGGTACCAGGGGCATCTCATGGGGCCCCCTACTGACCCCGGGCCCTTGGGCAGTGCCCGACTTTCCAAATGTCCGCCCATGGTTAGGAGGGTCCTGCTCCTCGGAGCTTACAATCTAAGAGGGAGGGGCTGGTGGTACAAAAGGTAATAACTGTGGGGGATGGACTGGTAGGAGGAATAGAAGATTCCGTTATTAGCTGAAGGCAGGATAGGCTTCCCTGAAGAGATAGGTTTTCATAAAAATAGGACAATATTGTCTTTCTTGGTAATAAAAAACATTTTGACTCCCGGTTCACATCTGTGCGGCCGTGCAGGCTTCATTTGGCACGGACACGAGAATCCATTCATTTGAATGGACTCCCGTGCCCATGACACGCAGCAAGGACAAGTCCCTGCACTTCTTTGGAAAACGCAACTTGCACGGGAACCTAGGTTTTCCAGTGCGGGCAGCGTGCCATTAGAACTAATGGCACCTGTGGGTCCGCATTTCTCTGTGTGGGTGGTGCGGCTGCACGGATTTTCATGCGGATCCGCAGCAGCACCACCCGCACAGATGTGAACCTAGGGTAAGGCATCGCCCTGTGACCTGGATGATTATGGCGACATTAGAGAGGACCCCTTTTGGTATAGATTGCTATTGGCTGTTCAGTCTTGTGATGGAGGATGTTGATTGGCCAGGTGTGTCTGGAGCAATTGATTGACAGCTAGTTCTTCGATTTCCAACAGGGTGGTGATTGACCAGATAGGTCTGCAACAACTGATCGACAATTAGCTCCTCCATTTTCAACAGCTTAAATATGCATGGCTATTAATTGACGTCATCCCCCCTTTTTTTTATATATAAATTTTAACTTTGCGTGATTAAAGTGGTTGCTCAAGATGCAAATATTGGATTAGCTATAGCCTTGCTGTCCCTTCCTGTGTTTGCTTTACCAGGACAGGGACAGACTTACAAGGAAAATAAAAAATGTTAAATTAAAAAAAAAATTTGTAAATAGAGTAATATTTTTTAAAAGCGAATGCAACTGGGAAAATGTTAATATGTGAAATGCCCAGACCATGAACTAGAAGAAGGAAGCATCTGAAGTGTAGACATGTGCGAATTGTTTCCTTACAAATTGAAATTCAGATTAAATTTCATTCTTTTTCTCTTTCTTTTCATTTCTCTTTGCAACAAATGAACGTAACCAATGAAGCCAAAATTATTTTGTTTCATTCCTTTTTTCGGATATTCATCCAATCAGCTCGTTCCATTTCTCTTTGTGGGTTGGACTAGCTGAATTTGGATAAACTAAACTAATCAGAATCCAAATATACAAAATGAATTATGAAAACATCAATATAACATAACGAATATGATGTAATAAAATTATTTAACTTACCGAATGAATCCAAAACTAAACAAAACAATTTTTTTTCTCCGTGCACATCTCTGTTGAAGTGCCAAACTGGCATACGGCATGTGGGAGTTTGGGGACATTTTTTTTTCTTTTGCTCCTGCAAAAACCTAGCATGGGAAGGTTATTACTGCAGATGATAGAGTGGGTGTTTGTGAGTACAGATCTGGGTTTCAGGGCTTCACTTTGGGAAAGGATGGGTAATTTATGATCATAATATATAAGTGGTCCCTGAAAGACTCATAGGAAAATGCTAACAAGGACCAGAGAGGATTGAAATGAGTCTCCCGCTACATGTGGTGGTCTCACAAAATATTGGGTCCCCATTACCAGCTGCCTTTATTTTTATCCAGTTTGCATTGCCATTCTTGCCTGGAATTGGTTGAGCAGGACAGGGGTGGTCTCACAAGGAAAACAATTAAATGTTTAAAAGAGAAGTTCAGGATTTAAAAAACAAGCATTCTTACTCACCTAGATGGCTGCAGCACTGATCCCAGCTGCAGTTGTCCCCTGCCACCTCTAAGACCGAGAGCTGAGCGATCAAAGGCCACTAAACGCTCAGTTCTCAGCTGTGAGTGAGCAAAGAGCCAGTGACTGTCAGTCACCTGCTCTCTGCTCTGCCCCTCCAGCGCTCACTGGAGCGCTGGGCTGGGGAGGGGGTGGGGGGGCTACCTCGTGCTTTCAGGGGCTTGCTGAGAGGCTGAGCCATCTGCCAGTCCAGACTTTCCAGAGTTGACAGCTGGGTCACAGGAGTGCAGAATGAAGTACACTCCATAGAGAGCTTTGACCCTACTTCTCCTTTAAATTCAATGTATAAAACATTTTGTAAATATGTAAGTAATAAAATGTATACAAAATTGTAAAGGGACTGGGTGTATGTCCCAGTGGGGTTGCTGTGATCAAGGCTACTTGCCGAAACGCGTCAGAAGGCTTTTATGTCACTCCTGTATCACTAATAAAGCTTTCATGAGGATTTTGGAGTTGCCGGCTCTTCCTGCATTTTGTATCCTGTATCCAGTGTTTGGAGGACAATTTGGAGCCTGAGCACCCGCCCTGGATCCCACTGCTGAATCAGGCGTCTTTCCTGTTTGAGCTTTGCTTCTTGGCTCTCACATTTGAGTTGCAGTGATTGTTTTGTGAAGTGATCACATCAAAACCTTTCTGATAGACTTTCTGCAGCAGATCTTTGCCAGGTTTGATTCAATGGCATGTTAGTCCCTCCTGCCATTGTGCTGCACTGCTTGCTATTCTCTTCTCTTACTCGTCATGTTATGCCAGTTATGACCAACAGCTCATCCGATACAAAAAACTACAAATGTCTTCCAGACTACAGAGCTTCCAGTGTATGACAGGAGATATCAGCAATCATCTGCCCCGCTCATGTGTTTCTCATTATATCTCATATGGTCAAACGCTTTAACACTTAACTTTTTGCTGCTGCCCACCCTTCTCTCTGACCATAGAATTTCCCTCCTCCATTTGCTGCTGCATGTTCTTCCCCCTGCACTCCGGAAGGTATGGCAGACTGTAGTAGGTTTCCCCTGTACAGCTTTTCCTCTAGGTCCCTGACTACAATTAAATAAATATAAAAAAACACAACTGACTGCTGTATACGTACGAGCTAAAAGATAATGCTAAAAAGAAAAGGAATTGCAGATGTGCCTGGCCTCTGATTTGTATAGCCCAAACTCTACATCAATACCAAAAAATGCAGAAGAAAAAAGCAAAAGATATAAATAAGTATGAAAATAAAAAAGAAAAAGAATAAAGTAAAAAAAAAAAAATCGCAGATGGGAATTTGCCACTTAGATGACACTGTGCATGAAATTTCCACTAGATTATGTAGGGGAGGGATTACAGCACAAAGAACTTGGACAAAGTGGGGCTCACTGGGTCTTGAGGGTGGTCATAGTTTACTTTTTATTTTGGCACCTTCAGATTACAGCTGCCACAAGGAACTGTATTGCCCTGCCACTGTACAATACTTGTGGAGTTTGCCTCAAATATTACATTCTAATATTTATTTCAAGATAAAATCTGCCTCCTTTCTACCTAGTGTATTGTGATCTAACCAAACTGCTTACATACTGTCCAGCCACTGGACAACATTTGTAGCTATTGTCTCTCAGATAATACACTCTAATTTTTATTACAAGATAAATCCTGCATTGTTCCTTTCTATATGTTGCATATTCAAATGCGTGTGTACTGTTGCAATGGAAGCCAATTTCTGCCAAACACATACCTGAAGTCTGTACGTTAAGTATTTTGGGAATAACTCCTCATTCACTTCATGACAATAGAATGCCTAGTAGCCTTGAAGATGGTCACAATTTAGTATCAAGATTTGCCCCCCTTCCCCAAAGACTTTGTTGGGATTTGCTGTTAAAGGGAAGCTCCACCAAAAGGGGAAGTTCCGCTTTAATGCTTTGTCCCCAACTCTCCATTAAGGATTGGCACCTTTGGGGAGCGGGTACCCGAAATTGACAGGTACCCGCTCCCACTTCCGCTGTGATCGCCTAAGCAATCAGAAGCAGAAATTGTCCTCCCACCCTCCCCATAGTCTTCTGGGACACGTGACAGGTCCCAGAAGACTACGGGGCCATTCTCATGCATGCACAGTGGGGACCCGGCTGTGAAGCCGCAAGCTGTCACAGCTGGGTGCCCACACTAAAGATACCGGCACCAGGGATAGAAGATGGCCGGTGAAACAATGGTGGTGAGGACACCGCTGGACTGAGGGACAGGTAAGTGGCTGTATTTTAAAAGTCAGCAACTACAGTTTTTGTAGCTGCTGACTTTTTTTTTTTTTCAGCTGGAACTCTGCTTTAAGTACAGGTTTCATGGATCTCAAGCAGGATTCAAAGACTTCCCCCTCATGAATCAAACTTGGGCAGATTGGTCCATCCTCACATGGTGTAATAAGCACCACTGACCAATAGAAAGGCATGAGATGAAGGAGGGGACAGGAAAAACCTCTGATTTCCCAGTTCAAATCAGTACTCGCAGACTGCTAATTCCAGAACCTAGACATGTCTACAAATACATATAGCAGTCTTCTACTGTAACAACATACTGTATAACAACTGATGCTATAAAATGTGTAGGAAACTCTGGATATTAGCCTTAATGCACTGCTGCTATTGAGAAAAATATGGAGACTCCCCCTATGGAAACAAATGGCTACCTCTAGTCTCAGTGATTTCTGAGGCACTGACCTGGAACAAACATGCAGCTTTTACTCCAGGTCAGTGACTCGGCAAACATTAAAGTCTTTGGATCAAAAATACAATCAGAAAATTAGCTCTTTAAAAAGAGGGTTCAGCAATAGCAGCCTATACTGTGTTCTTAGATTGTAAGCTCCAAGGAGCAGGGCCCTCATAACCCTCTTGTATTGAACTGTATTGTTGCTGTATTGTCTCTCACAGGGGCGGACTGACCATTTGGAAACTCGGGCACTGCCCAAGGTCCCGGAGTCAGTAGGGGGCCCCATGAGATGCCCCTGGTACCTTTTTCTTAGGCTTTTTTGAGTTTGGGCAAGGACACAGGGACCCCATGATCCCCTATTGCCCGGGGGCCCCATGAGTTCTCAGTCCACTCCTGGTCTCCCGTTATATTGTAAAGCGCTGAGCAAACTGTTGGCACTATATAAATCTGTATAATAATAATAATACTGTATATTTTCTCAGTCTGTGATTCCTTGAAGGCAACACTAGAAAATATAGCCTGCAGTTGCAACATCATTGTGCTGCTGGAATCTGCATCTTGAATGCTGGTTTTGATATCTACTCTGGTAAAGCCTTCAGTAAGCCTAGGTTCACACTTTTGTTAATAGGAAAGTTCTGTTCATGTAGTGCGACTTTGATGCAACTTTGATGCGACTTTACACTCTCTGTCACTCAACTAGCATCAAAGTTGCATCCATCCAAAGTCACATCAAAGTGACTTTGAATCAAAGGCAATACTTTCCTATTGGCAAATAAAAAAACAAAAACAAAAATGCGTCAAAAATGTGTTAAAAAACGCACTGTAAACCGTGCCGTAAAAACGCATCAATCGCAACCCGCAGAGGTGTGAACCTAGCCTGAAGCAGTTATCTTCAAACAGCAGTTGCTGCATTCACTCCTTGCCTTGCGTGATCAGAATCCACATACTCCGGGGATCCTGTGTAACCAGTACTGGAATGCAACAAAGACAGTGTACTGAAGAATAAATGTATGGGCAGGGCTCCCCTCCCAGTGTGTGTGGTTATCACTGTACATGTTTTCCTATACAATTTCATGTACCTGTCAGCAAAACTATTCTGTGTGTTTATCTGTATTACCCACCTTTTCTTGTTTTACTTACGTTGTAAAATGCTGTAGTATATGATGCTGCTATATACAGTTGCAAGAAAAAGTATGTGAACCCCTTGGGATTACGTGGAGTTTTGCATGAATTGGGCATAAAATGTGCTCTGAATGTCATCTAAGTCACAACAATAGAAGAACACAGTCTGCTGAACATAATACTACACAAACATTAGATGTTGCCATGGTGTAATTGCACATAACGTGTAAACATTCACAGTGAAGGGAGGAAAAAGTATGTGAACCTTTGGACTTAATAACTGGTTGACCCTCCTTTGGCAGCAATAACCTCAACCAAATGTTTCCTGTAGTTGCAGATCAGACCTGCACAACGATCTGGAGTAATTTTGGACCACTCCTCTTCACAAAACTGTTTCAGTGTTGCAATATTCTTGGGATGTCTGGTGTGAATCGCTCTTAAGGTCATGCCACAGCATTTCAATCGGGTTGAGGTCAGGACTCTGACTGGGCCACTCCAGAAGGCGTATTCTGTGCTGTTGCAGCCATTGTTTTGTTGAATTACTTGTATGCTTTGGGTCATTGTCCTGTTGCATCACCCATCCTCTGCGGAGCTTCAGTTGGCGGACAGATGGTCGTACGTTTTCCTGCAAAATGTCTTGATAAACTCTGGAATTCATTTTCCCATCAATGACAACAATCCGTCCAGGCCCTGAGGCAGCAAAGCAGCCCCAAACCATGATGCTCCCTCCGCCATGTTTTACAGTGGGGATGAGGTTTGGATGTTGGTGTGCTATGCCTTTTTTTCTCCACACATAGTGTTGTGTGTTCTTCCCAAACAACTCAATCTTGGTTTCATCTGTCCACAGTATATTTTGCCAGTAGTGCTGTGGAACATCCAGGTGATCTTTTGCAAACTTCAAATGTGCCGCAATATTCTTTTTGGACAGCAATGGCTTCCTCCGTGGTGTCCTCCCATGTACTCCATTCTTGTTTAATGTATTCCTTATTGTAGATGTGTGAACAAAAATGTTAGCATGTGCCAGAGATTTCTGTAGGTCTTTAGCTGACACTCTGGGATTCTTCTTTACCTCATGCAGCATTCTGTGCTGTGCTCTTGCAGTCATTTTTACAGGACGACCGCGCCTAGGGAGAGTAGCAACAGTGCTAAACTTTCTCAATTTGTAGACAGTCTGTCTTATCGTGGACACATGAACATCAAGGCTTTTGGAGATACTTTTGTAACCCTTTCCAGCTTCATGCAAGTCAACAATTCTTGATCGTAGGTCTTCTGAGAGCTCTTTTCTGCGAGGCATGGTTCACATCAGACAGTGCTTCTTGAAACCAGTAAACCCAAAACAGGTGTGTGTTTTTTAAGGGCAGGACAGCTGTCAGCAACACAATTAGCTCTGGGAGAAGTCATTAAGCTAGGGCCTCACATACTTTTTCCTCCCTGCACTGTGAATGTTTATATGTTATGTGCAATTAAACCATGGCAACATCTAATGTTTGTGCAGCATTATGTTCAGCAGACTGTGTTCTTCTATTTTTGTGACTTAGATGACCTTCAGAGCACATTTTATGCCCAATTCATGCAAAACTCCACGTAATCCCAAGGGGTTCACATACTTTTTCTTGCAACTGTAAATCATTATTATTACAACAACAGACCTTGTAGTTTGCTTGAATACATGTCTGACATTTCACAATATACAGTACGGCAACATTATTATTTTACCAGTTATAATGAAAAAAAAGCTGTTGTGGAGCTTCTTTCAATTCATATTATTATTATACAGGATTATTATAGTGCCAACAGTCTCTGCAACACGTTACAATATAAAGGGAGACAGTACAATTACAATACAGTTCAATGCAGAAGGATTAGGAGGGCCATGCTCATGGAGCTTACAATCTAAAGGGAGGGGGAGGTGGTATAAAAGGTAATACCTTTGGAGGATGATCTGATGGTGGTGGCCGAAGTACATTTTTAGGTGGAGGTGAGTATGCTTCCCTGAAATTAGTTTTCAGGAATCACCTAAAGGCGGAAAGGGAAGGAGATAATTGCACTTATTGGGGTAGGGAGTTCCTGAGGATGGTAGAGGTTACGGGGAAGTCCTGGAGGTGAGTATGGAAGAAAGTAAGTAGGGAGCTAGAGAGCATGTGGTCTTGGGAGGAGTGGAGTGTTAGTGAGGTGTTTGAGTCTAGCAGCAGCATTCATGATGAGTGAAGGGGGATAGCCTGTGTTAAGGTGGACTGGTAAGAATTGCAGTAGTCAAGGTGAGAGATAACCCGGGAGTGAATAAATTGTTTTGTGGTGTTGTTAGTTAAAAAGGAGTGAATTCTGGAAATGTTACAGTGGTTAAGATGGCAAGATTTAGCCAGTGGTTGGATATGGGGCCAGAAGAGAGGTCTAAGATTATACCTAGCACCTTGGCATGTGTGGAGCATCCAATAGTTGTGCTGTTGATCCCAATGGTAAAGTAATGGGGGTGGGGGGTAGTCAGGGAGGAGGAAATATTACAACCTCACTCTTAGACAAACTGAGTTTGAGGAAGTGGTGAGACATTTATGCTGATATGTTGCTCAGTAAATTTGGGATACGTGAGGAGATTGAGGGGGTGAGTTGGGGATTAGAGAGATAGATCTTGGTATCGTTGGCATAGAGGTGGTATTGGAAGCCAGGGGAGGTTATCAACTGGTCAAGGGAAGAGGTATGGAGATAGAATAGAAGGGGCCCCAAGGGCAGGGCCTTCTGGTACCGCAACAAAAAAGAAGATGAGGAGCGGAGGAGATAGAGTTGTAGGTAACACTATTACCTAGGGAGATGAGATAGGGAGGAGAAGAAAAAGGAAAGAGCAGAGTCATGGAGGCCAAGGGAGTGGAGTTTATTGAGGAAGAGTGGGTGGTTGACTGTATCAAAGGTCGTGGAAAGGTCTAAGGCAATCCATAGATTATTTCATTTTCTTTCCTTCCGCCAAGGAAAGAAAATTGCTTGGTTCCCCCAATCAACACAGTCAGTGTTGATGGGAAAATCTCTCCCACAGCGCAGTTGTGTTCTGCCAACAGAACACGATGATCACTGCTAGCAGCTATAGCCGCGATCATCGTGTTCTGCCAACAGAACACGATGATCACTGCTAGCAGCTATAGCCGCAGGCAGTGAGCACATGCAAAAAATTCTGACACGCTGGTTGTATTGATGGATCCACTTCAGTCTGCTCAGAGAATTTTGTCCAGTCCTTGCTGAACCAGTCAACATTCGATATATCAATGACTGGCTTAGGAGTATGAGTAAGGAGTAATGGCAATTGCTTTCAGTAGCTAGTAGGTCTATAATGAGGGGCCTTATGTACTGACGTCATGCCGCCGTATCCGTGGTTTGGAATGGCGGCCATCTTAGTAAGTCTGACTGCTGGCACTTTTATGTTTTCTCCATGTGAAGCATTTGTTTTATTTATTTGTTATATCATATCTGGTCCTTAATAAATTTACTATACTATGAAATTAATTCTGGGCTCCGTGTAGTGAGCTACTTTTCCTAGAATCACTCGCTGTCTGTGGTAGGACATGGAAAGATGAGCGATCTGCGGAGCACTATTACTATTGTCTTCTGGTGAGTGCATAGTGGTGGTGGATTCACTCAAGGAGATTTCACCGTTTGACCATCTGCACAGATGAATTGCTATATATGAAGAGTTTATTTTTTATTCTTGGACTTTCTTTTTGGACCGAGCACTTTGTCTTTATCATTAATGGTTTTATTCACTTTATGGTGGTTTCTGATTTTTAAAAATACTTTTTTTTAGATTGTTTTTTCACTGATGAGTTTACTGAATGAATTTATTTATATGTGAATTTATTTATACTGATATTTATAATTCATATGCACTTTATTTAAAGTGTTACTAAACCCACAACAGTAAAATCAGTCTGTATATGCAGTAATGCATGCTTGGTTTTTTTTTTTTCTTTCAATCAGCACTGTCCAGACAGAGGTCAGGGGATTTGCATCCTCCTAGAGCAGAAAGAAAACTCATCCTACAAGCTTTAACATGTGTTCTGCTGGACACTGATAGAAGTCACAAGATTGCTCTAACTGCTGATGAGAAAAGGTATTTAGCAGTTTATATTTACTAAAATAATTGCATTTTAAGTGTTCTGTGCACCGTGGGAGACCAGATATAGTGAATGCAGGGTCCTGGGTATAGTAACACTTTAAATAAAAAGTCATGGATCAGTTTGAGTTCCACAGTTCTTCTCTATTTCTTGGTTTTGCCTCAGAAACTGCATTTTTGATGTCACCCCACAAGTTTTCAATTGGATTAAGATCTGGGGATTGGGCTGGCCACTCCATAACGTCAATCTTGTTAGTCTGGAACCAAGATGTTGCACGTTTACTGGTGTGTTTGGGGTCGTTGTCTTGTTGGAACACCCATTTCAAGGGCATTTCCTCTTCAGCATAAGGCAGCATGACCTCTTCAAGTATTCTGATGTATTCAAACTGATCCATGATCCCTGGTATGCAATAAATAGGCCCAACACCGTAGTATGAGAAACATCCCCATATCATGATGCTTGCGCAACCATGCTTCACTGTCTTCACAGTGTACTGTGGCTTGAATTCAGTGTTTGGGGGTCGTCTGACAAACTGTCTCCGGCCACTAGACCCAAAAAGAACAATCTTACCTTCATCAGTCCACAAAATGTTGCACCATTTCTCTTTAGACCAGTCAATGTGCTCTTTGGCAAATTATAACCTTTTCAGCACGTCTTTTTTTCAACAGTGGGACTTTGCGGGGGCTTCTTGCAGATAGCTTGGCTTCACATAGGCGTCTTCTAATTGTAACAGTACTCACAGGGAACTTTAGACCTTCTTTGATCTTCCTGGAGCTGATTGTTGGCTGAGTCCTTGCCATTTTGGCTATTCTTCTATCCATTCGAATGGTAGTTTTTCACTTTCTTCCACGTCTTTCAGGTTTGGGTTACCATTTTAAAGCATTTGCGATCATTTTAGTTGAGCAGCCTATCATTTTCTGTACTTCTTTATATGTTTTCCCCTCTCCAATCAACTTTTTAATCAAGGTACACTGTTCTTCTGAACAATGTCTGGAACGACCCATTTTCCTCAGAATTTTAGAGAGAAATGCACTGTAACCAGCATGTACAACATTTGCTGCCTTCCTTCCTTAAATAAGGGCAATAATTGCCACCTGTTCTTCAAAGAATGAATGACCTCGCTAATAGAACTCCACACTGCTATTATTTTGAACATGCCCCTTTCAATTAGTGATTCAATTACACAGAATCAGCAGCATGCATGTTATGACTGTTGGGTCTGTTGGATTTCTATTACTCTACTACACCTGCTAGTAAATTATTTGCCATGTAGAAATATCATTTCTACAAAAAACAGTGATTGATCAGGTTAGTGATGTCTGACTGCTATTATTTTGAACATAACTGTACGTGTGCAAATGAGCAGAAAGACTTGGTGCCGAAACCAATGATGTAAAGCAATATTGGATTAGAAAAAAGTGCATATAGTGACAATGGTGTCAAAGTCAATCTATCCGTTGGTGTTGCAAAATGATAAGAACAATCCGTGACATCTGTGGTATAGAAAGTGAATGTCGATTGCACTAACCAGACAGCGCAATTTATTGGGCATTGGAGTAAATAGGACCTACTCCTGGTCATCTGGGTCTGAAGCACTGCAACGTGAATGGTCACCAGGTCAGCAACATCCAGGTACTCTGCGTCCAAAGATCATCTCCAGTTATTCCGTCATCAGCCACCAGGGGGATGTTACACGCTCTCATGTATCAGGAATCACCTCCCGTCATCAGCCACCAGGGGGATGTCACACACTCTCATGTGTCAGGAATCACCTTAGAGGGGGCTCATAGAAAAAACAAGCCCAGGAGAGAGGTATCCGATAGTGTAGTATTTTTATTAAAAGCGTGCAGTATAAAAACAAGTAAACAACTTACATAAAATTCCAAGATGGCCGCTGGTCGTTCATAGGGACCGTGCGGGCTAGGGTCACTGTGTGGGGGCACCTCTCTAACGCATTTCGTGTAAATACACTTTTTCAAAGGTCCTGGAGGATAAAGGAATTGATACCACTGAATGGCCCCCACGCTCGCCTGACCTAAATCTAATAGAGCACTTCTGCCTGGCAGTACTAGGGTCGTTGGTTCAAATCCCGACCACGGCACCACCTGCCTTGAGTTTGCATGTTCTCCCTGTGCCTTCGTGGGTTTACTTTAGGTACTCCGGTTTTCTCCCACACTCCAAAGACATGCTGGTAGGTTAATTGGATCCCGCCTAAATTGGCCCTAGTATGTGTATGTATGATTTTAGGTTAGGAACTTTCGATTGTACACCCGTTGAGGGTTAGGGACTGATGTGAATGTGCAATAAATATGACGGCGCTATATAAGTACCTGTAATAAATAAAACACCTCTAGGATATCATGTTTCGGTCCATCTGACACCTGCAGGTTGCACCTCAGACTGTCCAGGAGCTCAGTGATGTCCTGGTCCAGATCTGGGAGGAAATACCCCGGGACCCCATCCATTGTCTCATTAGGGGCACATTGTCAGGGATGCATACAAGCACGTGGGGGCCACACAAACTACTGTATACCATGTTTAGTTGCTGCAATGAACTTTCAGCAAAATGGACTAGCCTGCTGCATAATTTTTTCACTTTGATTTTCAGGTGTCTTTGAATTCAGTCCTCTGTAGGTTGATAATTTTCATTTCCATCAAACAATGGGGCATCCTTACATTCCTAACACATTACCCAGTCCATATCAGTATAGATATCCAGCATGATATTTTTCCCCATTAAGATCTGATGTGTTTTCAAAGTGTTCCTTTAATTTTTTTGAGAAATGTATTTTGAACAATTTCCAGAAACAATACACATTGCTTTTTGGCTCTTTATTTCAAATATACCTTAACCCACAATTTTGGTGAGATGGTCTTACACCCTGGTCTGTCCAGGGATGTCTGTGATGAGGCTGTTAGAGCAGTTGCCAGCAGTCGCTCAGCTACTTAAGAATGAATACCAGGACATCTGTCACCTGTGACTTATAAAGTTTAACAACATTCAGAATATGACGAACACAGAAAAAAGGCTGTGGAAGGCGGAATGGAATTAGTAAAGAATGCAATTCATGTGCTAAGTTTTCTTGGTACTCTAAAACTATTCCTGTAATTGCAATACGTTCAAAATGACTTTTTGTGGAAAAAAAAGTTGAATGTGTATGTCAGAGCTAAATATACAAAAATGTTGATATGACAACACCGCTCCAAACTTCTAAGCTTGTAAGAATATACTTCATGTTTTTTTCTTGGGTTTAGCGACACTAAAAGGCAGGGGTTGACAACAGATTGACCACAAGCTGCCTGTTTGTGCTCATTTGATAGGTAGATGGATGCCGATAGACGGTATTTTTGCTCGTGGGGACGAGATGTGTGTTAGTTACTACTGACCTCTGCACTGTGTGTTACATACTATGGACCTCTGCACTGTGTTTACCATACTACTGCAACCTGCAGGCTGCATTACATACTACTGTCAGTAATACGTAATTGCATTAAATACTACTACATACAGTAAGACATGCTACTACTCTCAATAGTAACTCTAAATTACTTATTACTGACCCCTGCATGCTGCCTGACTCCTGCGCTGTGCATCACATAATACTAACTTCTGTACTCTTCATTACTTATGCCTGACCCCTGCACCCTGCATTACCTACTCCTGACCCCTGCGCTCTGCAAAACATACTACTGACCCCTGCACTCTGCAAGACATGCTACTGACCCCTGCACTCTACATAACATACCTGCTACTGACCTTTGCACTCTGTGTTACTTACTCCTAACTCCTGCATTCTACATTACATACTACTGACCCTTGAACTCTGTGGTACGCACTCCTGACAACTGCATTATGCGTTAATCACTTTCTTTGCAACTGCAGTGCGCCATATGCCAGCTCCTAATCTCATGGAAGCCACACACCCCAGACCAGTATACAGTATTCCTCCCCCACGAACTATCGGTTCAGTATTCGCGGCCTCAGTCGTTTGTGGGTTTTTCCTGCTTTCCACGTGGTAGCTATTGTGAATGTTTTGCTGAGTGAAAACAAGAAACCTAAGATACCGCCCAAACGTTCTGCACCTTCTAAGGCTTCTGGCAATGAACCTAGGCGCCAAAAGAAGTTTAAAACACTTCAGGAGAAGGCTGAACTACTGGATTTGCTTCGTGAACAAAAAAGGTCATGCCGCAGTAGCGTGCCATTATGGCATCAACTAAAGCACCATATGCGACATAAAGAAGAACGAGGCAGCGATCAGGAGCACTGTATCAGTAAATTTCTGTGACAGTGCTAAAAAAGGTAACAACTGTAAAAAATAAGAAAATTGTCAGGATGGAATCTGCCTTGGCATTGCTGATCACTGGCTGCAGGAAGAAAAACATCCCCTTGGATGGTAACATCATCCATGAGAAAGCACAAAAATTGTACCAGCAGTTCGCTACAGGAGACAATGCAGAAGAACCACAACCAGGACCATCTACAGCACCAGAGCCTGAAGATTTTCAAGCCAGTAAGGGATAGTTTGATTGTTTTCAGAAACGATTCAATATTAAAAGTATTTTTCTACATGGTGAGGCAGCATCTGCTGACAAAGAAGCCGTGCAGAAGTACCCCGAGACTTTCAGGCACACCATAGAGGAGAAGGTATACAAGCCTGAACAAGTTTTCACCATGGATGAGACTGGCTTGTTCTGGAAGAAGATGCCGTCCAGAACTTACATCATGAAGGACGAAGCTAAAGCTCCAGGATTAAGGCACAAAAGGACAGATGACACTCATTATGTGTGGCTATTAGGGATGAGCGAATCGAACCTGGCGAAGTGGAATTTGTTTTGAATATTAGGAAAAATTTGATTTGCGTCGAATCCGAATATTAGCAAACTTCGGATGCGCGAATCGAATTTTCCCCGATCGGCCGATTTTCATTCCTTCTACAGCCGGCAAAAAGTGTCCCTGCAGAGAGCTCCGCTATTTCTGACAGTTCTCTGACAGTTCCTTCACATTTACAGCAGTTGAAACATTGTATCTATTTGTTTCCATTTAGGATACAGATGTTTTTATTCGGAAACAAATAGATACAATGTTTCAACCGCTGTAAATGTGAAGGAACTGTCAGAGAACTGTCAGAAATAGCGGAGCTCTCTGCAGATACACTTTTTGCTGCACTGGAATTCTTCTTCATCCTCATCCTACTTCTTCTTCTTCATCCTCATCCTACTTCTTCTTCTTCATCCTCATCCTTCTTCTTCTTCTTCTTCTTCTTCTTCTTCTTCATCCTCATCCTACTTCTTCTTCTTCTTCTTCTTCATCCTCATCCTACTTCTTCTTCTTCTTCTTCTTCATCCTCATCCTACTTCTTCTTCTTCATCCTCATCCTTCTTCTTCTTCTTCTTCTTCTTCTTCTTCTTCATCCTCATCCTACTTCTTCTTCTTCTTCTTCTTCATCCTCATCCTACTTCTTCTTCTTCATCCTCATCCTACTTCTTCTTCTTCATCCTCATCCTACTTCTTCTTCTTCTTCATCATCCTCATCCTACTTCTTCTTCTTCATCCTCATCCTACTTCTTCTTCTTCTTCTTCATCCTCATCCTACTTCTTCTTCTTCTTCTTCTTCTTCATCCTCATCCTACTTCTTCTTCTTCTTCTTCATCCTCATCCTACTTCTTCTTCTTCTTCATCCTCATCCTACCTCTTCTTCTTCTTCTTCATCCTCATCCTACTTCTTCTTCTTCTTCATCCTCATCCTACTTCTTCTTCTTCTTCTTCATCCTCATCCTACTTCTTCTTCTTCATCCTCATCCTACTTCTTCTTCATCCTCATCCTACTTCTTCTTCTTCTTCATCCTCATCCTACTTCTTCTTCTTCTTCTTCCTCTTCTTCTTCATCCTCATCCTACTTCTTCTTCTTCATCCTCATCCTACTTCTTCTTCTTCTTCATCCTCCTTCTTCTTCTTCTTCTTCTTCATCCTCATCCTTCTTCTTCTTCTTCTTCATCCTCATCCTACTTCTTCTTCTTCTTCTTCTTCTTCATCCTCATCCTACTTCTTCTTCTTCTTCTTCTTCATCCTCATCCTACTTCTTCTTCATCCTCATCCTACTTCTTCTTCTTCTTCATCCTCATCCTACTTCTTCTTCTTCTTCTTCTTCTTCCTCATCCTACTTCTTCTTCTTCTTCTTCATCCTCATCCTACTTCTTCTTCTTCTTCCTCATCCTACTTCTTCTTCTTCTTCTTCCTCATCCTACTTCTTCTTCTTCTTCTTCATCCTCATCCTACTTCTTCTTCTTCATCCTCATCCTACTTCTTCTTCTTCTTCTTCTTCATCCTCATCCTACTTCTTCTTCTTCTTCATCCTCATCCTACTTCTTCTTCTTCTTCTTCTTCATCCTCATCCTACTTCTTCTTCTTCTTCTTCTTCATCCTCATCCTACTTCTTCTTCATCCTACTTCTTCTTCTTCTTCTTCATCCTCATCCTACTTCTTCTTCTTCTTCTTCATCCTACTTCTTCTTCTTCTTCTTCTTCATCCTCATCCTCATCCTCATCTTCTTCTTCTTCTTCTTGCCATGGGCCCCTGTACCGCCTCCTCATGCTGCTGCCAGGTCCAGAGTGTGTCATGGGTCCCTGTACGGCCTCCCATTGCTGCTGTCTCCATCGCCACACTCTGCCATGTGCCACTTTCAGGTCTCCTCACACTGCTGGTGGGTTCCATTTTGTCATAGGGTGCTGTATTGCCTCCCATTGCTGCTGCCTCCACCGCCACACTGTGGCTCCACACTCTGGTTTTGGCCCCGTGACTGCCCAAATGAGTGAAGTGTGCGGTGATTCTAAGATCGACGGCACTCATCTGCATGTCATACTGACTGACAGTATTATTTCTCTTCCCCAGCAGACTCCAAGGGCATTTAAATTAAAGGTACAGTGTTCAGCACTAATATAAAGGCTCTCTGAAGCCTAGAAACCCTTTTTATAAGTTAAATTCGCATCGAATCGAATTTATTCCACAAATTCGGCAAATCAGCCGAATCGAATTTTTGAATAATTCGCTCATCTCTAGTGGCTATGCTGCTGGTTACATGATGAAACCAGGCCTTATCTACAAATCAGCGAACCCTAGGGCCCTCAAAAACAAAAATAAAAACCTGCTGCCTGTCTATTGGATGTACAACCCTAAGGCCTGGATTACCAAACTTCTAGCTTCAAACTGGTTTCACCAACTCTTCATCCCTCAAGACAAGGAATACCTCCACGACTTAGACATGGACTTCAAGGTGTTGTTCATTATGGATAATGCTGGCGGCTACCCTTTGGATCTGTATTATGAGGGATTCCAGATTGAATTTGAATTGACTAAGCTCATACTCACCTGACCCACTAATCTAATGGAAAACTGCGCTCCCCCACAGTCCATCTGTGTAATGTTTCTGCCTATGGGGCATGCATTGAGCCTGCTGACATTAGGAACAGTCCATTTACAAGACCGCTGGACCGCGAGGATCAGCAGGTCAGGTGAGTGTATCTTTGGTGTCCTCTTCCATAGAGCTAAATGAGCATTTAATCTGTACAATGCCAGCGCAGCCCCACTGCACGGGCATAATTTTTTTTCCCCCTTGGAATTCTGCTTTAAGGTTCATAATTTTAACTGAAGCCCTTAGGGAGGAATTTTTTTTCTGACCTTTACTTTGGACTCTTATTTATTTATGACAGGTACCTACATAGCTCCGTCAATTTATGCAGCGCTTTTGAACATACATATATATTGTGCATTCACATCAGTGTCTAACCCTCACGGCGCGTACAATCTAAGGTTCCTAACTCACTTATCCTTTAGTCTGGCATTCCTTCCATTGGTGAATTTTAATTTTGAATGGGGTCTTGTGAGATTATCTCCGCACTGCACCCTGGTGATCCTTGATCTCTTCCATGTTTTTCAGGTAGGTTTCTAGCCCTCCAAAATTGCCTACCCTTCTTTTCCTTTCTCCTCTAATTCCTTTATTTCTAATAAGTTAGCCTTAAATGCAAAAATGCAACATGCAACCAGTAAATTTAAGACCTTGTCAGTATTTTTCGAACCTTCAAATGTGTGAGTGTATCAATCCTAGTAAGTCTTTCTGTCATTCAGGTATGCCAAATGTTTGACAAGCTTAATTGAATGACTAGCCTGAAGGCAGCCAATTTATGAAGAACTCAGTGAGCTCTCAAATTTACAAAAGGTGCAGTAAATATTTGTTCCAAATAAATTCTTATAATATATACCGGTATGTATGGTCAATTTACAAGAGTTATCACCAATTGCAAACACCATGTAGGCAAACACAGCTTTGTTTAATGTTGTAAAGCAATTAAAAGTGCACATTTCCTAACAAAGTTTCTTTATCAATGAATTTCAGTAACGGGGGGCACACAATAAAAATAAATTCTTAAATCAATACTAGAAGCAATAAATCAATTAACATGGAGTGCCCCAGCTGGTCTTTCATAGTAGATATTGTTAGTTTTTTACTTCAGCTAAAAGTTCCTCAGTTCAAATAAAACGATGGAAGAGTTATTTCTTTGACGGCTGATTTATTTAAAAAACTTTCAGCACTACTAAAATCATCTAAAAAAAATTCTGGGGTGAAATATTACCTGATATACCTGTATAGTCACCACTTTTTGTTTTAACCATTTTCTTAGGTACAGCTTTGAATTACCACAGAAAAGAAAAATGCAAATATCGCGAGGAAGAAGTTAAAAAGGTTATTTCCTGCCCCAATGTATCAGAATATAACATTACATTTTAGTGACATGACTTCTTCCCAAAATTAGTAATAAAAACTAAATGTTATTAGTCACTTATGTAACGCCATACAGTTTTGAACAGCCAAATGGGGGACACCTATATTTTCAGTGCCTGTTAATAACTGTGAACCCAGCCCATTGTACAGAAGCGGGTTGTTTTGCTAAAACTGGAGAGTGCTAAATCTGGTGCAGCTCTGCATAGAAACCAATCAGCTTCCAGGATTTATTGTCAAAGCTTGATTGAAAAAGCCAAAGTTAGAAGCTGAGTGGCTACCATGCACAGCTGAACCAGATTTTGCAATCTCCAGTTTCAGTAAAGCAAACCCACAGTGTACAGAACTGATCTGAGTGGCTCTGTACCATGTAACCTCTGTGAAGATCAATCACCGCAACCACAAATTTAAACAGTGTACAGTATTGTTTAGCTTGGGAAACCTGTCCCTTCCTCTTACAAAAGAGGAAGGGGAAGAAGGAACATTTATTTATTAGTTCCAACTCAGCATATCAGTGGATCTCAGGTTTGTGGGATCATTTTTAACCTTTTTACCCCCCTTCCTTATCTCCAGTACACCTCAACTCCATCTTGTTTCTGTATGTGACTTCTATATATACCCTTCACCTTCCCTATCTTGCAAATCTTTACATCATTAACCCCTTAATTTACATTCTCCCACTCTATGTGACTTATACATTAACCCATTTACCTCCTCCCTCTGTGTTTGACCTGTGCATTTAAAGAGGTAGTGAACTCTCTGTCTTCACTTGTACCTACAGGTAAGCTTACAATCAGGCTTACCTGTAGATACAATGAATATCTCCTAAACATGCCCTGTTTAGAAGCCATTCACATAGGCAATAGCCAATGACGTCACCCGCGCATACACATTGGCACTCTGCATATTCAGGGAACACAGTATGCTGTGGAATGCATAGCACTGTAATGTGGCTTCTGTGTGCACGTGTCAGAGTGACGTCATCGCGGCTCCAGCCTTTGAATTGGCCTGGAGCCTGTGAACCTGGAAGGAAGACTGGATGAAGATAGAAGTCCAGCAGTGACAGCATGTCGCTGGAGGAGTTAGTTTGAAAGGTAACTTTGTCATAATGGGCTAGTATGCAGTGCATACTAGCACATTTTGGTATAAACCTGCAGGGGACCTATTTTTTTTCTGGCCTGTTTACTACCACTTGAATGACAGAATGGCCGGGGTTAGTGTCATCCCTCCCATCCCTCATGGGCTTGTGACAGCCCCCCTTGCTCTATTTTCTTTGTTCTACCCATTCTGTTTTTTTATAATGTTCCTGGCCTTTTAAGCCCCATCTGGAATTTTCTTGGCTCATGTTATTGGCAGGAAGAAATTTGGCCCTTGACTTTTCTGGAATTTTCTGTCAGTCTATATAAACCTTCTCATGGACTCAGTAGACTTTTACCTCGCAGTGAGTTACCCACCCACCCTTGTCACAAGCACTTTTATGTAGTTTGTCACCTCTTTCATGAAAAAGGGTTTTTTTAAAGTTTAAGAATTTCTGTTTTTTTGTCATTATGTTGCTCGAACTTTCATGAAAGAGCAATTGGTGTATTTTATTGAATTGATTGCTATTTAACCCAATAAAGTTCTTTATACAATTTTAAAATGATTAAATACATTGTTATTTATTTAAACCAATAAAGTGCTGTGGCCATTTCATGCCATTTGAGTTCAAGTGTCATGTGTTTTTATTTATATATGGTTATGTTTTATTGGTGTTGCCTACCATTCCATGCTTTTAATTGTCCCTTTTAATGTAAAGCATTCTTTGATTGGAAGAGGTGGAGAGTATAATATCACTATTCCCCTCTCTACCTTGACCAATCAGATAATTATTTGCATTCCTTGGAAAAATGCAAAACCATTCTCTGAATGACACCTTTCCTGAGGGACCGACCTCCTGAGCTGGAAGCAAGTGGAGATCACTGGAGTAACCATATCTACTTCATTGATTTCCAGCTTCCAGGGGCATTGTCCAGTATGGCATATACATAGTTACATTGATCATTGCTAGACCAAAGTAACTATATAAAAATGCAATACCTGGAATTCTCCTTTAAGTGATATATTAATGAATGCAGAGCTGCATTAATGTGTGTCTTTCAAATCTGCTTCAAGTTCAGATTTAAGATATTTACATATGTTTTGACTAATGATTAGATTTTATTGCAGGTATTATACACATACATTATGTGTTCAAATTATGTTTATATCAAAAATTGTTCCGTGTGTTTTCTCAGTCCATCTAATCTAAAGTTGCCCATTAGACATGTGTGTCTCCTTCCATAATAAAACGATTTTTGGAGATTCGGATATATATACGAATCTCCAAATGGACATAGTAACAAAGGCCAACAAGCCCTAAAAAAGCTATAACGAAATTAATGAATTAATTTGTTTTATTGGAATTACGTCATATGGTGCAATAGTAGTTTGGGCCCATGGGGAATTGAATTAAATTTTCAAATTTGTGAGATAATTTAGATACGTGAAAATATGGGATTTAAGTTGAATTTCTAATTGTCACAGTCAGTAAGTTCAGTTCCAGTCTACAGTAATGCAATTCCTAGGTTTGAAAAATTCAGGACCATCAAATTTTGCATTGTTTATTCTGTTGCGTCCAAAAATATTGAATCGTTTCAATATATGAATAACAAATCCACACGATATAATGAAACTAAAAATGAGTACATAGTAATCTTTTGGAAAAAAACTGCAAAATCTTTCAAATCCATCCGAACCAACGAATATCGGAAACAAATATCAAAGATACGAAACAAATCCCTAAAACGATTCAATTCAACATAACGAATATGATTAAACGAAATTCTTCAATGAATGAATGCATCCAAAATGAAAATTTCCTGCAAGCACATGTCTATTGTTCATACAAAAGATGACAATTTAATGCTTATGGGAACAGGTAGACATCCGATGATCAGGTACTCTCTTGGGAGGAGCATAGTCTGGACATGTTAGAGATTCCTAATCACATCTTCCAGTTCTAGGTGACACTGGCAGTGCCTATCTCCTCTCATTCCCTTATTCTTAAAGTATACTCGCTTTTGCTCCAGTGATGTGGCGTCCTGGAGCCCCCTACCAGCCACTGACATCTTCTGCCAGCCGACTTCTGGGTACTGATCGCTGGCCTCTTTCATTGGCCAGACCGATATGTTGTCACTCCCACGCAAATACGGGAGTGAAGTCAGATTCGCCATTGCCAAAAGTTGTGCAGTAAGCTGCATGTGTAAGCTGCTCATTGTACGTGGCAAACAGGCAGGCGGGCCATTTTATTGCAAAAGAGACAAAGCATGTCTATTCTGCATTAAAAATTTTGCCTGTTTGCCCATTTTTATTTTTTTATAAAGTTCCACCTTTTTTCTTTAACAGTTGTGTTTATTGAAGATGTACAGTGGTACACACAAACAGAGGTACATAAAACCTAATCAAGTGGGCAATATACAACAAAGTATACAGCATACACAAAGCATCCTGGTAAAATTCTGCGTTTTACCCAAGACCCGAGCAAGCTAGTCAAACAGGAGCTTAGTGTGACCAAAAGACCGGTGTTTAGTCGGGGAGGGTGGGGAAGAAGAGGAGGACGAGTGGAATAAGGCAGGGGGAGGAGGAGGAAGGGGAAGGAAGAGGGCGTGAGAGGAGATTAGGCAGTACAGATAGCAACACAGTGTTCAGGTGCTACAAAAATCTTCAGATATATAACGGGAGACACCACAACCTATACTGTGAGACCCAATGCCTCCACCCACCCAGCCCAGATTATCAAATTTTGCTGGACAGTTGCAGTTTACGTATGTAAGCCTATAGAGAGGAAGAGCACCATTAATTGCTGCCTTCCAACCTTCCAACTGGGTGGGGTCGGCAACTTCCATCGCAACTAAATTTCTCTTCTAGCATAATAAGTAGAGAAGACAAACAGCTTACTATACTTAGGTGCCTCCACAAGATCAGTAAGTCTCAATAGCAGTATCAGCAGGTCCATAGGAACAGACAGGTTACTAACTGCATTGATAGTATCCAATACTCCAGTCCAAAAAGGACGCAGCCTCAAACATGACCAAAACATATGGTTAAACATGCCCTCAGCAATATCACAGCAGGGGGAAAGTTCCACTTTCAACATTAATGCTCAGCAGAGCAATTGTGTTTTTAATAGTGCCATGTACCTGAAGGAGGATGGATTGTACCTGCATAGATAACCATCATCAGAAACGTAAAAACCTATGGGGCCCAAAAAGAATGAATTATTTATAGAAATGAAAAGCTTGTCTGCCCCCTATTGAGCCATGTCATTTCTGCATGCAAATGAATGGAGATCTCTCTGTAAAAGGTGCACAATAGGGGGTGGGGGTAAGATAGTTCACATAGAAACCTCTGCTGGGCAGATGATGGCTTCTTCAGACCAGTTTACAAATGCATGATCACAGTTTCAATAAATGAAATGAAGAATGTACCTATGCACTTCAAACACTAGATTGTAAAGGCTGTATATGTAAATGAGCCATATAGCTGAAAGCCAAAGAAAACACACAAACAAACTATATAGTAATGGCGTTTATATTAATATGTAAAAACCCTTAACAGCTCTAATGAATGCTTGAATTTACCTGTCAATGCATCTTCCATAGGCTTTTGTGTAGGGAACAAAAAGACTAGCCTGTCATTCAAGGTGTTGTTTTTTCTTCCCTCTCCATTGATGTCTGTCTCTCCAGAGACACAACACAGGCTTGGTAATCCAGGTAACGGCGGGGAGGTGTAGGTTCAATTATTCCACAATGCATAGCCTATATAATCTGCACAGCTATGTGAACTTTTGTTTTTTTGCTTTGGCAAGGAAGGAAAAGGGTGTTTAAATTACAAGTATGCAGGGTAGGGAGTGCATATTATTTCAGCATATCCTCGAGACGTTAGTTGTTGGTGTAAGATCAGGCAATAAGTTGAAAATGTTTGCCCTGTTTTCTGGAGATGGTGCACATGTAATCTGATGACCCCATATTTTTCATTAGCGGGGTGCCTAATATGTTTATCGCTAGTCATAATTTGGGATGAGCTCAGGTGTGATCGGATCCTAGTCGGAACCAACTTGAACAAGCCCTCCAGGAGTCTTTCACTGTACTGGGCCAATCATAAATGAGGAATTCCCTGCCCAATAGCCTCATGTACACACGCCCATTGTGCACATGCAGCTGTGGGGTGGAGAATGCCCTGGCAGCAGATGATTGGCCAGTACAGAGACAGCTCCCTGGCGGGCTTGTCCAGATTGGCCCAGACTAGGATCCAAACACACCTAAGATCATGGTCTAGCTGGAAAAACTGCCTACAACTATTACATGGACCTGACATACCTCCCAACTTTAGGATTTAAGAAAGAGGTACATGCTAGGGAGACTGGGGCCTCCAATATGCCAGGGTAAAAAGTGGCCATTTGAAGTCTCACAGAATTTTGGGCATGGTTTAAAGTGATACTAAATGATATCTTTATTCTCGAAAAATAATCCATACACATCTAGTACTAGCAATGCACATTAGTTGTGGTCATGCGCACATTACAAAACCAAGTCCCGAGTCCAAGTGTGCTCAACCTTTTGGAGAGCGAGGTCCACTTAAGTGATTTGGTAACCGGTAACGGGCCACAATGAAATGGTTCAGAATTTCAAATTATTTTATTTTGAATAGCATAATGAATTTTCCTCCTGCAGCCGCTGGAGAGGAGAAGACGGCTTTCACCGGTTGCAAGAAGAAAATGTAGAGCCCTATTGCGACCCCTGAAACTGCACCAGTGGTTTGGGGGGGGGGTGGAGCGGGTGCTAAAAACATGTCTGAACTATGGGGTTTTTTCCAACCCTTAAACCACAAATGTAATTTAAATGTACTATGCCCCTATGAGGCTGCTTTCACATGAATGTGCCGCAGTTTACCCACACCATGGGTGATCCTGCGGCTTTCCTGCAGGTTATCTGTGCTTTGCCATAGACCTCCATTATATCTTGCAGGTGAGGTGCACTTTTTGAAAGTGCACCTAAACTCCTGCTTCAGGTGTTTTTGTGTGCTTTCAGAAAGTGCACCAAACCAGCAGGATATATTAGAAGTCTATGGCTCAGGGCAACTAACATGCAGAAAGCCGCAGCTGTGCTGCACCTGCAGATTAGTGTGAAAGTAGTCTGACAGTTGTTAACCCTTTTATAGATACTATTATGTACATTGAAAAAGCTCAGTGTATGTGCAGTGCAGGCTGCTAGAAAAGTCCCAGGTCCCAGGGACGGAGTTGGAGGGGTACAGAGGAAGCATAGCCTTGTGCAGCTTCTGTTCTCTCCGTCACCGGCTCAATGCACTTTGATGCTCTTGCAGGCAATCAACAGGTTGCCAACCCTGGGCATGCACTGCCCTGGTTTGAGGTTGAGGGACACATCAGAGGGCTCTGATTGGCCCGCAGGCCACAGATTGAGCACCCCTGCCCTAGTCCATATTGGAAGCAAGCAAGAGAGGGTGGCTACGTTCCTACATACAGTGGGACCATGGAGAACACATGTAGCCACCCTCTAACAGACAAGAAATCAGATCACAAAAAATGAATTTGGAGATTTGGAGGAGGTTGAGAGCAATAAAAAGGTACATTTGTGAGTTAGGAACACATACTTAAATGGAACTTTTTTAAAACTACAATGAAGTGTTAATGTAATAGTGTCTGAGCCTGCCCAATATAGCCCACACATGTATGCTGCAATCCTTGTCTTACAGACATACTGTACATTCCATCAGCACAAAGAAACATTTTTTACAATTTGAAATGCTTTCATCACACATGCCGTTCTCTGCAGAATGAAGGCTGACAGCTAACACTAATCCGATTCTACGTTAACCCCTTCCTGTCCAGCCCAGGTGTCCCTTTACCAGGGTCTCTACGCCGAGTACAAGAAGGATTGGCCAATCACATGACTACAGTGCATGACTGTCACAGTAGTTACGTGATCTGGAGTTGGTTCTGATCATTAGAAGAGATTGAGAGCTGTCTTTGACAGCTCACTCTGCTGGGAGTGTGTAGTTGGGGACTTGAGGACTACATAGCAACCTGCAACTGTAGAGATAATAAACACTGTGGTCAGGAGTATGTAATGTACAGCACCAAATATGGAGTACAGCAGTCAGGAATATACCCTATAACAGTGATGGCGAACCCGTGGCACGCGTGCCACAGCCGGCACGCCGAGCCTTATCTGTGGGCACGCCAGGAGAATCCAGCGGCGCGCTGTCTTCCCGGCTGTAGTGTGCGTGACAGCCGGGTCCCAAGTGCGCATGCACAAGAAGCAGTGCTCTTTGTGAATGGTAAGGTGGTACCTGGGACACATTTCAGATCCCAGAAGCCGCCGGACCAATCACAAAGCGCAGCGCTTCTCGCGCATGCGCACTGGGCATCCGGCTGTCCGACGAGCGCCCACACTACAGAAGCCGGGAAGACAGCGCGCGGCTGGATAAAGGAACAGGTAAGATAAAAAAAAAACTCTGCGGAAGTAAGAGCGGGTACCTGTCAAATTCAGGTACCCGCTCCCCCTCCCTCCCCAAAGGTCAGCAGTCATCTCTGTACTGTCCGCAGTCTCTGGTCATCCCTGTGCTGTCCGCAGTCTCTGGTCATCCATGTGCTGTCCGCAGTCTCTGGTCATCCCTGTGCTGTGTCCGCAGTCTCTGGTCATCCCTGTACTGTGTCCGCAGTCTCTGGTCATCCCTGTACTGTGTCCGCAATCTCTGGTCATCTCCTGTACTGTGTCCGCAGTCTCTGGTCATCCCTGTACTGTGTCCGCAGTCTCTGGTCATCTCCTGTACTATGTCCGCAGTCTCTGGTCATCTCCTGTACTATGTCTGCAGTCTCTGGTCATCCCTGTACTGTGTCCGCAGTCTCTGGTCATCCCTGTACTGTCCGCAGTCTCTGGTCATCCCTGTACTGTGTCCGCAGTCTCTGGTCATCCCTGTACTGTCCGCAGTCTCTGGTCATCCCTGTACTGTCCGCAGTCACTGGTCATCCCTGTACTGTGTCCGCAGTCTCTGGTCATCCCTGTACTGTCCGCAGTCTCTGGTCATCTCCTGTACTTTCCGCAGTCTCTGGTCATCCCTGTACTGTCCGCAGTCACTGGTCATCCCTGTACTGTGTCCGCAGTCTCTGGTCATCTCCTGTACTGTGTCCGCAGTCTCTGGTCATCCCTGTACTGTCCGCAGTCTCTGGTCATCCCTGTACTGTGTCCGCAGTCTCTGGTCATCTCCTGTACTGTGTCCGCAGTCTCTGGTCATCCCTGTACTGTCCGCAGTCTCTGGTCATCCCTGTACTGTCCGCAGTCTCTGGTCATCTCCTGTACTGTCCGCAGTCTCTGGTCATCTCCTGTACTGTTCGCAGTCTCTGGTCATCTCCTGTACTGTCCGTAGTCTCTGGTCATCCCTGTACTGTGTCTGCAGTCTCTGGTCATCCCTGTACTGTCCGCAGTCTCTGGTCATCCCTGTACTGTGTCCGCAGTCTCTGGTCATCCCTGTACTGTGTCCGCAGTCTCTGGTCATCTCCTGTACTGTGTCCGCAGTCTCTGGTCATCCCTGTACTGTCCGCAGTCTCTGGTCATCTCCTGTACTGTGTCCGCAGTCTCTGGTCATCCCTGTACTGTGTCCGCAGTCTCTGGTCATCCCTGTACTGTCCGCAGTCTCTGGTCATCCCTGTACTGTGTCTGCAGTCTCTGGTCATCCCTGTACTGTGTCTGCAGTCTCTGGTCATCCCTGTACTGTGTCAGCAGTCTCTGGTCATCCCTGTACTGTGTCCGCAGTCTCTGGTCATCCCTGTACTGTGTCTGCAGTCTCTGGTCATCCCTGTACTGTGTCTGCAGTCTCTGGTCATCTCCTGTACTGTGTCCGCAGTCTCTGGTCATCCCTGTACTGTGTCCGCAGTCTCTGGTCATCCCTGTACTGTGTCTGCAGTCTCTGGTCATCCCTGTACTGTGTCCGCAGTCTCTGGTCATCCCTGTACTGTGTCCGCAGTCTCTGGTCATCCCTGTACTGTCCGCAGTCTCTGGTCATCCCTGTACTGTCCGCAGTCTCTGGTCATCTCCTGTACTGTGTCCGCAGTCTCTGGTCATCCCTGTACTGTATCCGCAGTCTCTGGTCATCCCTGTACTGTGTCCGCAGTCTCTGGTCATCCCTGTACTGTGTCCGCAGTGTCTGGTCATCCCTGTACTGTCCGCAGTCTCTGGTCATCCCTGTACTGTCCGCAGTCTCTGGTCATCCCTGTACTGTGTCCGCAGTCTCTGGTCATCCCTGTACTGTTAATTAGTTTGCACTACTGTACGAGTTGTTTTTTCTAAACCAAAAGCTCGATATTCAGGTTTCATTGCAGTGTTGGCACTTTGAAAGAAATAAGTTGGTTTTGGGTTGCAGTTTGGGCACTCGGGCTCAAAAAGGTTCGCCATCACTGCCCTATAACATAAATCACAGTGTATACAGTGCAGTAGTCAGGAGTATGTAATGTACAACATAGGTTATAGAATGTAGAGATCAGGAGAACACACAGCACAAGACCAAAAGTGCAAAGGTTAGGAATATGTAACTGTAGTGCTGGTCAGTAGGAGGCAAATATGTCCTGTGGAAAAAACACAAAGACCCCGCTGTTGAGTGGAAGGAAAAAAATGACTGTGGTCAGTGGGTTAAACATTTCCCATCATAAACATCAGTAAACGAAAGAACTCCCCCCTCCCAGCATCTGCATCAGTGGGAGGAAGAATCCCCACTTCCAAGGCATTGGTGGATTAACCTTCTCCCCTCCTTCCCCGATATTGTCAGTCAGTGAGGGTCCATTCACACCAGGCTGATGCATTAATACATGCTATGTGGGTGTGTGCACTGATGTGCCATTTATTGTGAATAGCACGCCAACGTACCCGCACTGCAAACCAGCGCAATAAGCAGTAACACACTAAATTGGTTTATGTTTGCGCAGCAGCATGGCAACTGTATACAGTATGAGAGGCTAAGATGGCTTCTTTCTTAGCTGTAAAGGAGAGTAGGGTTTAGTTCCTCTTCAATACAATGCATGTTAACATACATTAAATGTACCCTAGTGGACCACCTCGGTTTGAATGAGCCCTAAAGGCCCCCATCATTCTTTACTAGCATTCGTGATCAGTGGAAGTCACACAAAATTTTAAAGCACTGGTGGTCCGTGGATTTATCTCCACCCATTTTAAAAATATTGATGATCAATGGATTTAATCCCCCCCTTTAAAAACATTAGTGGTAGTTCCTCTTCCCCCCCCCCCCCCCCGAAAGCATTTGTTGTCAATGATGTTTATCCCCTCTAAGGGTAATGGTAGTCAGTTGAGTGTCCCCCTCTCCTCCCCCAAAGGCATTGGTGGTCAGTAGTGGTTTTCCTTCCTCCCCCTCCTAAGGCTATTGCCTACCCCCATCTTTTTCCATTTATAAAATGAAGCTGATGAATGACATCGTCTATTCTAATAAGACACAATGACACAGCATCAGGGGTGGACTGACAACTCATGGGGCCCCCGGGCAATAGGGGATCATGGGCCACTGTGGCCTTGACCAAACTCAAAAAAGCCTATGAAAAAGGTACCAGGGGCATCTCATGGGGCCCCCTACTGACCCCGGGCCCTCGGGCAGCGCCTGAGTTTCCAAATGGTCAGTCTGCCCCTGCACAGCATACATTAGCAGCCTGCATGTAATCATGGCTGCCTGTCCTAGCCCACCTCCCTTTCTTCCCTATCCTGACACACTACCCCCTCCATAGGCAGTCCCTACCTGGACTGTACTGCACTACAATAATGAATGACACTAAACTTCTCCCATGTGCTGCCATCATGTGGGTGGAGTTAGGGAGGGCAACGCCCACAGCAGTTGGACTGCTCGTTTACTAACACCGGATGCTGGAATATACATTCCGGGACATGTGGTGGGTACATGGGACTCCAGGATTAAAGTGGTTGTATACCATTACATATACCCAGTGAAATGACTGGCCTCAGGTGATACACAGAGATTAAACATCCTCCTACATAAGTTGTACCTGTTTATTTTCAGCAATCCTTTTCATCTATTCAAAGTCAAGAATTTATACAGCTTGTCTGAGCTTCCAGAAGACAGGAGGTGGAGAGATGAAATTACACACTGCAGAGGTCAGTGAGGAGAGCCAAGAGATGATTGGAGGGAAAGGACACCCCCACCCCCTTCACAGAGCTCACAGGAACAGAGCTGAGCCTGTCAATCACAGGCTGTCTGCTGTAGGTCCCTCCCCTGTCACCTTTTTTCTCTTGGTGTCAGGAAAACTTGTCAGATGTGACTCATGCTGATAGCAGAGGAATGAAGCAGCAGACAGAGATGACACTTAGAGGCTGATTTACTAAAGGCAAACCGACAGTGTACTTTGTAAAGTGCAGTTGCTCCAGAGCTTAGTAAATAAGATAAAGCTTCACTTTGCAAAGAATATCCAATCACATGCAATGAAAATAAAAAAAACTGCATTTTTGCTTGCACACAATTGGATGATGGAAGTCAGCAGAGTTTCTGCTCATTTACTAAGCTCTGGAGCAACTGTATTTGCAAAGTGCAGAATCTATTTGGTTTTAGTAAATCAGCCCCTTAGTGCACAAGTACACACTATAGAGGGATATGCTTTGTTCACATTTCATGTCTGAGGGTTACAACCACTAGTGCTAACTAGTGGTTAGCACTTCTGGGCGGCACAGTGGCTTAGTGGTTAGCACTTCTGCCTGGCAGTACTAGGGTCATTGGTTAAAATCCCAGCCACGGCAACACCTGCCTGGAGTTTTCATGTTCTGCCTGTGTGGGTTTCCTCCGGGTACTCCAGTTTCCTCCCACACTCCAAAGACATGCAGGTAGGTTAACTGGATCCTGTCTAAATTGTCCCTAGTATATGAATGTGAGTTAGGGACCTTAGATTGTACACCCCTTGAGGGTTAGGGACTGATGTGAATGTACAATATTTATGTAAAGAGCTGCATAAATAGACAGCGCTATATAAGTACCTGTAATAAATAAATAAATCCCAGGATAGTCCTGCAGAAACTGGGACAGCTGGAGATACAGTCCAGGTATTAAAGTGGACCTTTTAGTAATGCCTGCATGAATAAATTACTGGTATGTCACCTGTTTTACTTTTAACAATTGTCACATTTTATCATTAGAAAACAGTCTTGGCGCTCCATACTGTCATTAGTCTGCTGCAAGCAGGAGGAAGCATTTCCGCTGTCTCTTCCCCCTTAGCAATCAGATTGTACATTTTAACTTTCAGCAATTCACAAGGTAAGAGGTTGCTGCAGGGGCTGATCCGTGCCCAATTTTTGTGAACAGTCAGTTCTAGTGCTTTCAACAAAAGATCAACTTGCTGTATATTTTTGTGCGGAACGCATCAAAATGCATGAAAACGCATCACAATGCACCAGCCTAATGAATACCTTGCAAACATATTTGCACACTCCTATGCTCATTTTGGAAACAATTAGCCTTTGTATATGTTGAACTGTGCAAGGCAATGAAGCTTCCCAGTTTTGGATATTTTGTCAATGGCAGTGCACATATACATATAGCAAGCTGGTGGTTTACATTCCTCGCTGGACGCTGTCATCTTCTCCTCTGGATGCCAGGAGTGTTGTGTGGGCCGCGCTTGCGTGGGCGCGGCAGCCCATTGTGAATGGGCTGCCATGCCTTGCAAAATGCAGGGAAAAGGTCTGGTCCCTGCACCTTTCCAGAAATCGCAGCCCACACTGGGAACGCACTGCAGTGCAGGCGGTGTGCCTTTAAGATTGAAGGCTCCCGTCCGCAGGTCCCACGTTTTGTGTGCAGGTGGTTCCAGCTCTGGGATGAAGTGTGGATCCTGCAGCAGCTTCCACCCACAACAGTGTGAACCAAGCCTTCAACACCACACCTCAAGGAGAATACTTACCCTTATGTCCAAAAAAACAAGGCAGTATTGCATTGTGTGCCAACTATACTGAAAATAAACGATCCACTTAAAGGGATTGTAAACCCCTACATATACCCAGTGAAGTCACTGGCCTCAGTTGATACACAGAGATGAAAAAAATCCTCCTACATAAGTTGTACCTGTTTATCTGAAGTCTTCTAGTCTCTACATCCGCTTAGAATGCTGAATTTATACAGCTTGTCTGTAATTTCTCCAAAAAAGGGGTCCAACAGCTGAAGTTACACACTGCAGAGCTCAATGAGGAGAGCTCTGAGAGCTGATTGGAAGGAAGAGACATACCCCTATCCACACAGGAACACAGCTGAGGCTGTCAATCTGCTGGAGGTCCCTACCCTGTCACCATTTTTCTCTTGGTGTCAGGAAAACTTGTCAGAAGTGACTCAGGCTGATAGCAGAGGAACAAAGCAGCAGACAGAAATTACATTTTGGGGTTTATTAAAGTCAAATAGTGCACTTTGCAAAGTGCAGTTGCTCCAGAGCTTAGTAAATTAGCAGAAGCTCTGCTGACATCCATCATCCAATCACATGCAAGCAAAAATCAGTTTTTAAAAATGTTCCTTGCATGTGTTTGGGTAGTCTTCGCAAAGAGAATCTTTACCTAATTTACAAAGCTGTGGAGCAAGTTCACTTTCAGAGTGCATCTGCACAATCTATTTGCCTATTTTGGTGTTACTCTTTATAGTAAATCAACTCCTTAGTGCTCTAGAGTGAGACAAGTACACACTATAGAGAGATATGTTTTGTTCTTATTTCATGTCTGAGGTTTATTATTATTATTATACAGGATTTATATAGCACCAACAGTGTGCGCAGCGTTTTACAAAATGAAGGTAGACATTACAGTTACAATACAATTTGGTACAAGAGGAAACGGAGGGCCCTGCTCGTTAGAGTTTACAATCTAGGAATACCACTTTAAGGGTCTGATGATTCCAAAATAAACATTTCTTACCCATTTCTGTTTATTTATTGAGACTTCCACATTTCCACCACATACTAATAGGCCACAAAACAAGAATGCCCCCTCCCCAACCTGCACACATTTTTGTATCGTACCACTATATGAAAACCTACTGATTGACTGTATGACAAGGACTTTGGTTTAGGAGAGACAAGGACTGTTTCCATGGTACATACAAGTACTGTGACCTCCATGGAGCATGCTGTCACCCTATAAACTCATGTGAAATAGCAGTGGCCGCCTTGTTTTTGTTGGCCGACCACCGGCCTGATGGCTTGATAACAAGCATGTTTTCACAGGTGTGGGAAGCTTTCTCTAAGACAACATCTCCGAGTCCTGACATAGTCTGCTCTCTTCTTAAAACAAGAAACATGCTTAGAAAGTTACAAGCAGTAATGGTGTAAACAGTAATTAAATGTCAACTGCTGACTTTAAAGAAAGCTTAAAAATCATAAAACAAAAAGGAATGAATACGAGTTCTACACTAGATATTCTCGCCATGGTTGGCAATGGACTTCAGAATAAATAAAACTTTTTGCGGGTTGACACTGATGCAGTGCAGCACATCGCATGTGAATCGCACAGGAACTGCACCGCATTCCTGTGCAAATCGTGCAACTCTTGTATGGCTCGAATCGCACTGCATCCGCACCAAAGAGGTGCAGGACCCTTTTTTTGGTCCTCACTAGAATTGGATTGCATGGGTATTCACACCCATTCTATCTGATTCTGCACATCGCACCGCGTTTTGCGAACCAATTTCGGGGTGTTGTTAACTTAACTTAATCTCCAAACTCGGAAAGCTTTTTTTCACAGTAAGAGCTGAAAGCCGGATTCTTCTCCTCTCCTTCTTGCTGGCTTTCAGCTGCTGCAGAGAGACCCATACAGGTTTAATAATTGCCCCCTTGATGCACCCATCACCCTCACTGTGCACCATACATTTCCCCCTGCTGTGTAGGCCACCCTGAGTGCTCCTACCAATACAGTGTTGAAGCTTTCCCACCGGCAGCTGCAAGCACACAATGGCATCCTTCAGGATGCAGAGTGGGGGAATGGTCCAGTAAACATGTCACATTTACCAGCTCCTTCCTTTCCCAAATGAACACAATGAATGATTGGTACCAATCATTCACTGTGTTCATTCATAACTGAAGCACCGTAAACTGTGTTATTGGAGGGAGGCCCTGTCAGGTTGGCTGTATGGGGCCCCGTGGTTTCTAACAGCAGCCCTGGGTAGGGAAGCTAGAGAGATTTTTTTTTTCTTGGGAGGGTGCATGTGATCAACACAGGGCCAATCTGTGCTGTCCAGACAGAGGTCAGGGGATTTCCATCCTCCTAGAGAAAACTCCTCCTACATGCTTTAACCAGTGCTCAGCTGAAGTCACAAGATTGCTCTAACTGCTGATGAGAAAAGGTATTTAGCAGTTTATATTTACTAAAATAATTGCATTTCCATGTTGTGTGTACTGTGGGAGAACAGATTTAGTGAATGCAGGGCCCTGGGTTTAGTATCATTTTAATGTTTATTTCTATCATAAAAAAATAAATAAATAAAAACATAAAAAAGAAAAAGTACGTTTCCTTTATATTCTTTCTGTTGCATGCATTTACCCTCCTGCTCTAATCCTCCAATTATATACTACAAATAGTTGGTGTTCTTGTCATTCAAACACACAAATGGCTTTTACTACAACCAAGAAGGTGATCCAGATATCAGTGGTGAAGAGATCCCCTTTCTGGACCACCTTCTTGAATGTAGCAATAGCCATTTATGTGTTTGAATGACAAGAACACCAACTATTTGTAATATCTATTGGAATATTACCGCAGAAGAGTAAAGTATATGCAGCAGACAGATTATAATGGACATTTACTTTTTTCTAATAGTTTTTGTGATGATAAGCATGTTTTACAGTATATATTTCCCACCCAATCCAGTGCCATGTGCTTTTGTAATGTCATCTAGGGGAATATGATGCCATTCTTCCTGTCATCAAAGAGCTCCATCTGCTGGACAAAAAGCTATTTTTTTCTTTATTTACTTGTTAATTCCTGGCCTGTATACTGATTCCAGTGCACAACCTATTTACTGCACAGCTACAAAAATCAGCTTCACTGCTATGGAACGGTTTTTCTGTTTGAGATTAGTGAAATGGTAGTTTCCACGTGACCCATCTCACATTGTTTAGCTTCCTGAAAAAATTCCCCTTTAGAGGATCAGTAAGTCCAGTATTTATTTTGGTTGTATATAGGGCTTTTTTTTTTCAGAGAATAGGTACAGGAACTCCCCCTCCCTAGTCACCTCTTGTCCCCACCCCCTGTCCACCTTTGAGCACTGTCCTTTGGTTCCTCACCCTACCCCCCTCCCGATATCATTTTGTGGTGCTAAGAAATTTGTATGGAATGTGTTAATCCCCTGCAGCCAGCAACAATAAACCGCCAGCAACAACAGATCCTCCAGCAGCTAGCATCAAGCAACAATAGACCCCTCCTTCAACAGTAGATCCCTCCCAGCAACATAAGACAACCCCAAAGGAACAACATAATCTCCCACCAGCAACAACAAACCTCCCCAAAAACAATAGACCCCCCAGCGACAATAGATTCCCCAGCAGCCAGCATCAGTAGACCCTCCAGCACCCCTTGCCATGACACACATTCAGTGCTGGAGGTGCTCCTATGGGTTCCTGCTGAAAAAAAGCTCTGGTTGTATACACTCTGCATGCTGTTGGGTTGAAGAATGTAATTGCCTCTTGCTGTAACACCCTCCTAGTTTAGCTAGGGGGAGGTAGAGTCCTGATTGTCAGTGAGGAAAGCTGAGTAGCAGCTTGGGTGTATTAGCCAGAAGATCGAATTGCGGTCAGAAGCTGTGAGGCTCTGCAGGCCAGCCCCTCTGGAATTTCCCTATGCTCCGGGGCTTTGGAGGAAGGCCCTAGAGGCAGTGTGTGGATCTGATCTGAGGAGTGGCTGGCTGCACTCTTGAGGGGTCCTAGCCAATCTCTAACAGAAGATTTGGCAAGGGGCTGGACACCCTCAAAAGTGTTGGAGCCTGCTCAGCTGCAGGAGAGTTTGGGTGGAAGATAGTGAAGAAGATGTGCGGCTGAAGGAAGAAGGCTGCGAGGAGGCCCAGTGGGATGCGGCCTACCTTCAGGCCTGGAGCTGAAAAGGTAGAAGCTTAGAGACTCACTGGCCCCCAGAGAGATGACCACCTGAATGGCAGAGAAGGAGCAGCCCAGCTGGAAAGGCCTGGAAGCAGCCACCAACCAATCAGCGGTACAGGAGAGGATCTGAGTGAGTACACCTGCACCCCTTGGGTGGATAGGGGAAGGAGCACTCTGGTGAGAAACCAGATTAGCCACTTACCAGTGACTGTTCATCCTTTAATGTGAGAGGAACTGGATCCCCTGTTCAGGGATACCTCCAAATTGCTGGGTGAAAAGGAGAAGTTCATTTAGGGTTTATGGTGGTACATTAGGAGAGGCTGGCTAGCTCTCCATCAGAGACTGTGCTGCAGACAAGGCTTGTAAATAGTTCCAGGACGTTGTCCTCCGTTTATAGGTTTCCATGGGCATCCTGTACACCCCTAACCCTATCACAGTTCAATTCCCCTAAATCAAACAACAAAGCTCAAGGACTGATCTCTGACTCCGGATGCAAGCCTGTGTGAAGATGTGTGATGCCTGGCTGTGCAGGACTATAGGGGGACCCATATCTAGTGACTCCTAAGGGGGCAGTGCTACATTGCAATGCAAGGCAAAGACATTCTTAGTTCTCCTGCTGTATCCTCTAAAAACTATTGGCTTCATAAGATGCTGCAAGAAAAAGCATTCACCCTGACATGGGAAACCTGGGGTAGTTATCATGGCACCAGCTTAAACCTGAACATAGGCAAGTATTAACAAGATTAGGAAGATGCACACTTGGCAAGTGATTAAAGCAGTTGCTGAGAGTGTTTAAAGAAAATGAGGGATTCATATCATTTTAATGTGAACTTGTAGAAAGAGCATCAAGCAACCATCTTCTCTGTCAGTGGGAGACATTCCTAGTGACTGTTTTTGTGGGGAAAAAAGATCAACTGGTCCAACCTGTGGACTATGGAAACCATTAGACAGCCAGATGGTAACATGGGATTAGGATGTATTTGAAGTCTATAGGCACTCCGCACCTACTAGACACTGCTTGGCTAAAGATCTTCTCAGAATGTTTGATCAGTAAAGTTGGATGTGTTGGGCTCATTGCTGTGGTTCAGAAATAAAGCTGGGATTTGGGACCTTCTCCTGTTCTCCACCCTCACCTCTATAATAAACATGCATGCTTGGGCAATATGAGTCTTTTGTGTATAGATCTGTCAAAGGTTTTCCTGTACATTCGAATGACCTCCGATATCCATCATTGCACTTCTATGTATTCTGTGACAACAGACCATGTTTACTGTGGGAAGGTCTCAGAGAAGTAAAATGTAGTTGTTCATCTGTGGAAAGTATAGAGCTGTTAACCAATAATCACCTCTGACACCCTGACTTCTCTTTTGTCAGTCTAATTATTTTTATCTGCCATTCCTATCTGCAGTGTGTTTGTTGTCCAGTAATGAAGCATAAGCCCTGATCCTTGAACTGTCATCTACCTTCTGTTATCAGCCTCCAGAAATTCCATCTGCCTTGTACATCATAACATAATGAATGAATCCGAAATTAATTTCATTCCATTTGTGACTTTCAGATGCACGCAACTCCAGTCGATATTGTCCAATCTGCTCATTCCATTTTGCTTTGTGGGCTGGACTAGCAGGGATGACTCAGAGTTCATTGTTAATCTCCCAAAAAAACAAATTCACAGTTAAATGAACATAGCCAGTCTTTTGAAATGACGTAAGAATAACAGAACTTCTGAAAATATGAATCGATTTGGAACAATGAATATATATTCTCCCAAAATAACAAAACTGTTCCAATGAATCATTCTTTTATAATGACTGTGACAAAACAACGAAAACAAAAGAAAACACATTTTTCTGTTGTGTACATCTCTAGTGGCTGGTAAAGCGGTGGCACAAAACGTGGAGGAACCCTTGATACAAATTTCTGGTGTGAGGGTAGGTTCACATCATTCCTGGAGCTGAACCTGCACTGTCCGTTCCAGTGCCATTCATATGCGGGTCTGTGCGGTGTGATTTCAATCCCACTCATTATGAATGGGTTAAAATCACACCACACCATGCTAGAAGTAGTGCTTGCACTACTTTTTAAAATGCAATGTAACTGGATCACATGGTACAAAAGTACCATATGATCTGCTGTGGACAGGTGTGGGCAAACGCACTTTGGGGTTTCTTTACATTTTTATTGACACCCTCTGTAGATCACAAAAATAGTGTGTTTTGCATGAGGGTTGAATCGTGCAGGACCTTAAGGCTAGTACACAGTATGAGACAATCAGAACGATCATCAGATTTTCAACAAAAGTGCGTATCATGATATATTCAGAATGGTATTGGCTTGTCAAATTCAAACGTAGCTTTGTACTATCAACAAAAGTGCAGCGCTAGATAATAAAGTCTGAAAGAAAGTCCACTAAAGTCTATTCATAAAAATGTGCCAGATGACAAGTAGAAAATCAATGGTGGCGGTCCGTGAAGAAAAGCGGAAATGCGCACTCACCAGAAGACAGATGTAAGTAAGCGGTGGGTGCGCACCGCAGGAGGCACGTTTCTCGGAGGACATCATATGATGCCCTCTCAGAACTGGACGTCCGCATCAGGAAAAATCTGCTGCCTTAGAGGAGTACCTTTTTGCAGAGTCCTTTACTGAGAATTCAGGCCTTTACCAAGAGGAGGAAGACCCTCCCTTTAAGCAGGAGACCCCTTCCATCCATCCAGCTGTAGGAGACCTCTGGCTACCTGGATCTGCTTTGGATTAGCTCTGCATCCTTAAGGGAAGATCAGCCCACTTTGACCGGACCAGTTCTCTCCTTGATTGAGGATCTATGGGCTTTGATTACTTACATCTGTCTTCTGGTGAGTGCGCATTTCTGCTTTTCTTCACGGACCGCCACCATTGATTTTCTACTTGTCATCTGGCACATTTTTACGAATAGACTTTAGTGGACTTTCTTTCAGACTTTATTATCTAGCACTGCACTTTTGTTGATATTACTCTGTTTAAGTATTTTTTGGTTGCTTAGAGTGCTTAGCTGCTTTTTTTGGATTAGCGCTCATTCTTTTATTATTATATACGTAGCTTTGTACTAGCGCATTAGAAGAGGAAGTGGCAGCACAGTAGCTAAATGGTTAGTACTTCCGCCTGTCAGTACTAGGGTTGTTGGTTTGAATCCCAACCACAGCACCACCTGCCTGGTGTTTGCATGTTCTCCCTGTGCCTGCGTGGGTTTCCTCCAGGTACTCTGGTTTCCTCCCACACTTCAAAGACATGCTGGTAGGTTAATTGGCTCCTGTCTAAATTGGCCCTAGTATGTGTATGTATGAATATGAGTAAGGCTAGGTTCACATCTGTGCGGGTGGTGCCGCTGTGGATCCACACAAAATACCGTGCAGCCGCACCACCCGCACAGAAGAATGCAGACTCGCAGGCTGGTGCCATTAATTCTAATAGCACGCTGGCTGCACTGAAAATTGCAACTGTGCGGGCTGCAGTTTCCAAAAAAGTGCAGGGACTTTTTCACTGTGTGTCTCGGGGCACGGAAGTCCATTCAAATGAATGGGCTCTCGTGCCCACGCAAAACACGGCCCACAGGAACACACATATGTGAACCAGGGCTTAGGAACCTTAGATTGTACCCCTCGAGGGTTAGGGACTGATGTGAATGTACAATATATATGTAAAGTGCTGCGTAAATTGACAGCGCTATAGAAATACCTGAAATAAATAAGTGTAGGGTCATTCTATGCTTCTGATCATGCGCACGTATTTTTCTGTTCGATTATTTCCGTACAATTACATTAAACAAAAATAGGATATTTTGGTCATGTAAAAACTTTCTAGCTTGTACCGTCGGATTTTGCCATCTGAAAAAGTCATAATCAGCTGTCCAAAGCACTATACTAATGATCACATGATCGGCCGATCGTTGGTTGTATGAAGTACAATTTTCTTACCATGTGTACTGTTCATTAGGGAACCCCTGCTAACAATCACTATATCTACAGCTCAATGGTATATTAGCATGGTGGTCACTGGAAAGAATGCTTCTAACCCACTTGAGCTCTGGAAGATTCCCTCCCCCCCCCCCCCCCCCCATGACCAGACCATTTTTTGCTGTTTGGCACTGCACTACTTTAACTGGTAATTGTGCAGTCATGCAATGCTGCATGCAAACTAAATCTATATCATATGTTTTACACAAATAGAGCTTTCTTTTGGTGGCATTTCATCACCACTAGGTTTTTAATTTTTTTTATATAAATAAAATAAAAAACATTTTGAAAAAAAAACCCAATATTTTCTACCTTCTGCTTTTAAACATATCCAATAAAAAAAATATGAAAAAATAATTTCTTCATAAATTTAGGCCAAAATGTATTCTGCTACATCTTTGATAAAAAAAATCCCAATAAGTGTATATTGATTGGTTTGTGTGAAAGTTATAGCGTCTACATACTATGGTATAAATACTGCAATTTTTACTTATTTAATTTATACTAGTAAAGGTGGCGATCAGCTATTTATAGTGGGAACACGATAGTGTGGCAAGCAATCTGACATTAACACTGGGCCTGGAGGCGGAGAGAGGAACTGACTACTCCAACTCCAGTGACAATAATACAGTGATTAGTGCTAATAATATACACTGTCACTGTACTAATGACACTGCCTGGAAAAGAGTTTAACACTTAAAAGCAATCAAAGAGTTAACTCTGTGCCTAACAATACAAGTGAAATAATATAAGTGAGCGCTTTTCAAATAAAGCAGCTAGGCACACAGGATAACCAATAACAATCCTCACAAAGACATATGTAAAAAAGTGCAGTGCTAAAATAAAAACATAAAAAAGGAAATAAATTGCTAAAATAAAATAAAAAATATAATAATAGTCCCAATAGAGGTAAAATAAAGTGAGAAATGCACACTAACCAGATTTGCACATTAAATGTGCAGTGTAGATATCCTACAGTTCAGCAAGTGGTCATCTGGGTGGTAAAGATAGGTAGATTCCCTCACGCAAAATGGATCCACGTATGGCACATAGTTAAAAAGTTCCTTTTAAGGGTAAAACCAGGCACAGCTCCATCAAAGGGTAAGACTCTTTCACTGGGTAGAGCGGGTTATGGTGTCTAAAAAAGAGATGCTCCCCGCAAGGGGTCAAGAAAAAAAAAAAAAGGTGCCCATAGTGAAGTATAGTTTAATAAACAGCATTTATTAAAAGCATGTGACAGTAGCAGAGGATGCATCCAATAAAAAATTGCAGTGTACAAAGGACTAATTGTCCTGAAAGGAATAATGGCCGCCAGAGCTCCACGATGCTCCGACGGCGTGACGTCACGGCGTACGTAGGCTCCTCCTTACGCGTTACGTGCCAAGCACATCCTCAGATAAAGAACCAATCTTTAATGTTTATTGTGTGTACTGTGTACTGCTTTACAAGCAACATGCCAGTTTTCACTCCCTGCTTTGCAGGGAGAAAAAACTGGCACATTGCTGCTGTCTGAAGAGAGCTCTGTGTTGTTTACCAACACAGAGCTCTCTCCTGTCATTCCCTGAGCCGATCCATGGTTCTGGACATTAATCATTGGCTGGGACCCGGTGATCGGCTTGTGCTGCAGTGAATGACAGCACAGGCCTCTGGGTCTGCATGTGGAGAGGACCTGGAAGAAAGCTGCGGTGTACAGGTACGTGATTGTGCCTATATGAGCAGTAATTGTACTTCAGCGGGTCAGCAAGTGGTTACATTTGTGGTCATTGGGAAGAATCCCCCTCTTTTAAATAGCTACAAACATCAATAGTTTCAGTAGTTACTTATCTGAGAAGCAGAAATTGCTCATTGATCAAGGAACCCCCAACAACCTCTTGAGGAATCCAACAGTTCAATAGAGCTCTGGTTCAGGAAGGATGGTCTATACTGAATATCTCAGTACAAATCTTTTCATCTCTGTTTTTTCATCCAACCACTTGTAGTGGAATTTTAAACTGTTACAAATATATATATATAGTATATTTTCATTAAGATGTAGTGTTTTATTTAATACAACAATACCATTATATAAAAGCATGTATGCTCCCAGAGTTGGATTACATACTTAGTACATAGTTGTGTTCAAAATAATAGCAGTCCCACATCACTAACTACATCAAGCGCTGGGGCCTATTTACTACAGCTGCAAAATCAGGCTCCCTTCTGCATGGAAACCAATCAGCTTCTAACTTCAGATTGTTCAATGAAGCTTTGGCAATAAAACCTGGAAGCTGATTGGTTTCTATGCAGAAGTGAGCCTGATTTTGCACTCTCCAGCTGTAGAAAATAAACCCCACTGTTTTTGGCATAAATTATATTTCTACATGGCAAAAAATTTAATAATAATGTAGGTGTAGTAGAGTAATAGAAAACCATAAGAACCAACAGTCATGACATGCATGCTGCTGATTCTGTGTAATTGAATCACTAATTGAAAGGGACATGTTCAAATTAGTAGCAGTCTGGAGTTCAATTAGTGAGGACATTTAATCTGTGAAAAAAACAGGGGTCAAATAGGTGGCCCTTACTTAACCACTTGCCTACGGGGCACTTTTACCCCATTCCTGCTCAGACCAATTTTCTGCTTTTAGTGCTGTTGCACTTTAAATGACAATTGCGCGGTCATGCAACACTGTACCAAACAAAATTGATATCTTTTTTTTTGAGACAGAGCTTTCTTTTGATGGTATTTAATCACCACTGGGGTTTTTATTTTTTGCTAAACAAACTAAATTTAAGACTAAAAATTTTGGAAAAAAAAGTTTTTTCTTAGTTTCTGTTATAAAATTTTGTAAATAAGTAATTTTTCTCCTTCACTGATGTGCGCAATGAGGCTGCAGTGAAAGGCAGCACTCATACATGGCACGGATAGGCGGCATTGATGAGCACTGATAGGGGGCACTGACAGGCGGCACTGACTGGCACCGATAGGCGGCACTGATAGGTGTCACCAACTGGTACTGATAGGTGGCACTGACTGGCACTGATAGGCAGCTCTGATGGGCACTGATATGTGGCATTGATGGGCACTGATATGTGGCATTGATGGGCACTGGTATGTGGCATTGATGGACACTGACAGGTGGCACTAATGGGGCTACACTGATCATCAGTGCCCTAATGATCAGTGTAGATGTCCCCTCTGAGGAATGCTGCTTACCAGCTCTCTTCTGTCAGTGTGAAGAGAGGACTGCTGATAACCGGCATTTCTTGTTTACATGCGATCAGCTGTGATTGGACACTGCTGATCACATGACAGAGCCTGTGTCATGGGCTCTTTACTGTGATCGGTGATCTGCTGTGTCCAAGGGACACAGTGCGCCCCCCGGGGGCACATATGAGCAATTAGAGTGGGAGGACATCATATAGTGTCCTCCCAGAGCGAGAGAGCCGCCACCCTCCCATCATTTCCTTATATGGTGAGAGGGAGGCAGTTAAAGATGAAGGCAGCAAATGTTGTACATGCTGAGTATAGTGCAGCGGTCACTAAATGGCGGACCGCGGTCCGCGAATGGCCCCAGCAGCGCTTCTGCCGACACCACCAGCCCGCAATGACAGATCCTCTGCTGAGCAGGGAGATTGTCTCGGCAACAGGACATCACGTGTGCGCCCTGCCCCTTTCAGCTCATTGTCTCTCAGGCTCCCACTTCCTGCCTGTACACAAGCGTCCAACAAGGATCCCGGCACAGCTCCTGTCTGCCCTCAAGGTAGGGTGTAGTCTTACAGGGGCACTCTGATGGGCACGTTGAATGTTAAGGGGCACTCTGATGGGCACAACAGAGAATGTGCCCATCAGAGTGCCACTTAACATAACATGTGCCCATCAAAGTGCCCCTTATGTTATGTTAAGGGGCACTGTGATGGGCACATTTTATGTTAAGGGGGCACAAATGGGCACATACTGTGGAAAGGGGCACTCTCATGGGCACGTGATGGAAAGGGGAATCTGATGTAAAGGGGCACTCTGATGGGGAAATATGATAGAAAGGGGTACTTTGAGTGTAAGGGGGCACTCTGACTGGAATACCTGATGTACGGTGGCAATGTGATGTGGATACTTGATGCAAAGGGGCACTTTGATGGGGACAACTGATATGAAGGAGCACTCTGTTGGGCACACCTGATGTGATGGGAATACATGATGTAAAGTTGTACTCTGATGGCAACACCTAATGTAAGGGGGCACACTGATGAGCACACCCTATACGGACCTCGGCCAGAAGAAAATTTAAGTGACCGGACCTCCTTGAATTTTAATTCAATACCCCTGTTATAGTGCATTTCTCTCTGAAAATCTGAGTAAAATGGGTCGTTCCAGACATTGTTCAGAAAAACAGAGTACTTTGCGTAAAAGGTTGATTGGAGAGGGGAAAACATATAAAGACGTGCAGAAACTGATAGTCTACTCAGCTAAAATGATCGCAAATGCTTTAACCACTTAATGACCAGGCCTCTTTTTGCTACTCGGCACTGCACTAATTCAACTGATAATTGCGCGGTCATGCAATGCTGCTTCCAAACGAAATTTACGTCCTTTTTTTCACACAAATAGAGATTTCTTTCGGTGGTATTTGATCACCTGTGCGCTTTTTATTTTTCATGCTATCAACAAAAAAAGACCAAAAATTTTGAAGAAAAACAATATTTTTTACTTTCAGCTATAAAAAATATATAGTAAACTCAAAGTTAGTTATAAATTGAGGCCAAAATGTATTCTGCTCTATGTTTTTGGTAAAAAAAAATCCCAATAAGTGTATATTGGTTGCTTTGTGTGAAAGTTATAGCGTCTACAAACTATGGTACAGATACTGCAATTTACGCCATTTTTTTTTGCTATACAGCGCTGTGCTAGTTTAATGGACAATTGCGCGGTCATGCAATGCGGTACATAAATGAAATTTACATCCTTTTTTTTCACACAAATTGAGCTTTCTTTTGGTGGTATTTGATCGCCTGTGCGTTTTTTATTTTTTGCGCTATAAAAAAAAAGGCTGACAATTTTGAGGAAAAAAAACTATATTTTGGACTTTTTGCTATAAAACATGTCCAGTAAAAAAAAATGTAATAATAAAATTTAGTCATAAATTTCTGCCAAAATGCATTCTGCGACATGTCTTTGCTACAAAAAACCCAATACGTGTAAATTAATTGGTTTACGTGAAAGGTATAGCATTTACAAATGGCGGGAAAGATACTGGGATTTTTAATTTTTTTTTATACTAATAATGGCGGCAATCAGCGACTTATGCGGCGGACATTCTGACACTGGGGGGGGAACTGACTTGGGGTCACTGACATCAATACAGTGATCAGTGAAAAAAAAAAACACTGACACTGTACTAATGGCACTGGGGAGGAAGGGGTTAACTTTATTATACAGTGAAAGGGTTAACTGTGTGAGGGGAATGTTTTACTAGGGAGCGGGGGTGTGTACTGCAGGGAACACCACTGATCGGGAGAGATAAACTCTTCTCTCCCGATCAGCCTGTCAGGAGCTGTCAGGGAACTGACAGAAAGCACAGCCACTGCAGCTGTGCTCTCTGTCACTGATTGCCGCTTACCGGGACATAGCCGGTAACGACCAGCTGTGACCCGGCGACTGACATCGGCCGTGATCGGCGGGACAGGTAGGGCAGCGGTGCGCCTCGCACGCGCCCCCTACCTGTTTTGAAAACATGTTTTAAAACGTGGTTTTGCCCAGCCCTGCCGCCGTATTTCTACAGTGGCTGGGCGGCATGTGGTTAAAATAGGAACCAGAGAGATGTGAAAGAAAATGGAAAACTACCATTCAAATGGATCGAGGAATAGCCAAAATGGCAAAGCCAACTGTTCAGCTCCAGGGTGAGCAAAGAAGGTCAAAAGCTACCCACCCATGAGTACTGTGAGTAGAAGCCAAGCTATCAGCAAGAAGTCCCCGCAGAGTCCCACTGTTGAAGAAATGGCCTGTGCTGAAGAGGTTACAATTTGCCAAAGAACACACTGACTGGCCTAAAGAGAAATGGCGCAACATTTTGTGGACTGATGAAAGTAAGATTGTTCTATTTGGGTCTAGTGGCCGGAGACCGTTTGTCAGACGACCCCCAAACACTGAAGTCAAGCCACTGTACACTGTGAAGACAGTGAAGCATGGTGGTGCAAGCATCATGATCTGGGGATGTTTCCCTTACTATGGCGTTGAGACTATTTATCACATATTAGGGATCATGAATCAGTCTGAATGCATCAGAATACTTGAAGAGGTCATGTTGCCTTATGCCAAAGAGAAAATGCCCTTGAAATGGGTGTTCCAACAAGACAACGACCCCAAACACACCAGTAAGCGGGCAGAATTTTGGTTCCAGAATCCAGACCAACAAGATTAATGTTACGGAGTGACCAGCCCAATCCCCTGATCTTTATCCAATAGAAAACTTGTGGGGTGACATCAAAAATGCTGTTTCTGAGGTAAAACCAATAAATGCAGATGAACTGTGGAATGTAGTTTTCTTCACTTTCTCTAAAGTAATAACAAATTTGAAACATTTTTCTTCTTGATTTGATTTGGAATAGACTGCATTGTTCCCAATGTATTTGCATGTATGGAAATAAAAGCTATTATAAGGATTTTGAGCTTTACCATAGCTCCCAACTTTTGAACTTCAGAATGACGGACACTTGAGGGAGGAAGTGACCTGTGGTGTGCGTAGCGCGTCAGGAAAAAAGTGGGTGTGACCAAATGCTTAACAGTGGGAGAGGCCTAGTGGTCATGGCTAAACAAAACCCTGTTGTTCTTGTACCTATAAAATATGCTTTGATTGCTGTGCCACAAGCAAGAGGCTCATAGACACAAACCTTAGCAAAATCATTAAATAAAAAGCTTCCATTACAAATGTTTTTGAACAAACTATGGAAGAGTACGTTACACAAAGTGTGGAAGGATTCAGGAATGCGTTACGTACAGAGTTCAGGAATCAGGAATGCGTTACGTAAAGAATGCAAGAATCAGGGATGTGTTACATACAGAGTGCAAGATTCAGGAGTGCGTTACGTACAGAGTTCAGGAATCAGGAATGCATTACGTAAAGAATGGAAGAATCAGGGATGTGTTACGTACGGAGTGCAAGATTCAGGAGTGCGTTACGTACAGAGTTCAGGAATCAGGAATGCATTACGTAAAGAATGGAAGAATCAGGGATGTGTTACGTACAGAGTTCAGGAATCAGGAATGTGTTACGTAAAGAATGCAAGAATCAGGGATGCGTTACGTACAGAGTGCAGGATTCAGGGATGCGTTACGTACAGAGTTCAGGAATCAGGAATGCGTTACGTAAAGAATGCAAGAATCAGGGATGCGTTACGTACAGAGTGCAGGATTCAGGGATGCATTACGTACAGAGTTCAGGAATCAGGAATGCATTACGTAAAGAATGGAAGAATCAGGGATGTGTTACGTACGGAGTGCAAGATTCAGGAGTGCGTTACGTACAGAGTTCAGGAATCAGGAATGCATTACATAAAGAATGGAAGAATCAGGGATGTGTTACGTACAGAGTTCAGGAATCAGGAATGTGTTACGTAAAGAATGCAAGAATCAGGGATGCGTTACGTACAGACTTCAGGAATCAGGAATGCATTACGTAAAGAATGCAAGAATCAGGGATGCGTTACGTACGGAGTGCAGGATTCAGGGATGCGTTACGTACAGAGTTCAGGAATCAGGAATGCGTTACGTAAAGAATGCAAGAATCAGGGATGCGTTACAGAGTGCAGTATTCAGGAGTGTGTTACGTACAGAGTGCAGGATTCAGAGATGCGTTACGTACAGAGTGCAGGATTCAGGGATGCGTTACGTACAGAGTGCAGGATTCAGGAGTGCATTATGTACAGAGTGCTGGATTCAGGAATGCATTACGTACAGAGTTCAGGAATCAGGAATGCGTTACGTAAAGAATGCAAGAATCAGGGATGCGTTACATACAGAGTGCAGTATTCAGGAGTGTGTTACGTACAGAGTGCAGGATTCAGAGATGCATTACGTACAGAGTGTAGGAGTCAGGAGTGCGTTACGTACAGAGTGAAGGATTCAGGAATGCATTACGTAAAGAATGCAAGAATCAGGGATGCGTTACGTACAGATTGCAGGATTCAGGAGTGCATTACGTACAGAGTGCAGGATTCAGGAGTGCATTACGTACAGAGTGAAGGATTCAGGAGTGCATTACGTACAGAGTGCAGGATTCAGGAGTGCGTTACGTACAGAGTGAAGGATTCAGGAGTACGTTACATACAAAGTGAAGGATTCAGGAGTACATTACATACAGAGTGCAGGATTTACGAGTCTGTTATGTACAGAGTGCAGGATTCAGGAGTGCGTTACGTACAGAGTGCAGGATTCAGGAGTGCGTTACGTACAGAGTGCAGGATTCAGGAGCGCGTTACGTACAGAGTGCAGGATTCAGGGATGTGTTACGTACCGAGTGCAGGATTCACTATTATTGTCCGTTAATTTTTGAGGGGGCCCTATCAGGTTGGCTGTATGGGGCCCCATGGTTTCTAACAGCAGCCCTGAGTACAGTCTTGCAGATGACCACACTGCTGGACTGGAATGCGTACCACTTACAGATAAAGACAAGGATGTTTCCTTCTAGAAGATATCCGGTCTCAATGTATTGTACCTTGTAGTCCTCACCCTCTAGGCATATGCCTCTGTTTGCTGTATGTCATAACAATTATGTTTTTCTTTATATTGTTTTATTACTATTTGCTGTTCTGCATCATACTTATATTTATGCTGTGATGACAATGGGGCTCATTTACTAAAACTGCAGAGTGCAAGATCTGGTGCAGCTCTACTAAGAAACCAATCAGTTTCCAGATTTTATTGGCAAAGCTTAATTGAACAAGCTGAAGTTAGAAGATGATACCATGCTGGAATGCGTGGAATGTCAGGTTTGCGGTTTTGTTTCTACACTTTTTGTGTCATACCTATACAAACAAAATAAATAAACATGAGAATGCCTAAACATTTGTAATTGCAACAATTTTTGGGGTGAAGTGGTGCATTATCTGACAGAAGTAGGTGCCAATATTTTTGGCCATGACTGTATACCTCTTGAAGTGGCTGGCATCAGGTGATTCTCAGAGATTAAACAAATCCTCCTACATAAGTTGTACCTGTTTATCTGTCTCATTCTCTTCTCTACATCCCTTCCAAGTGCAGAATTTACACATGATCTCTCAGCTCTGAAAAGCAGGGGGTGGGGAGCTGAGGTTACATCAGTGAGGAGAGCTCTGAGAGCTGATTGGAGGGAAGGGACACACACCCTTCACACAGCTCACAGGAACAGAGATGAGGCGATCAATCACAGGCTGTGCCTTCCCAGGTCACAATTTTTCTCTTGGTGTCAGGAAAACTTGTCAGAAGTGACTCATGCTGATAGCAGAGGAACAAGGCAGAAGGGAGAAATGGCACTTAGTGCTCTGGATTGAAACAAGTACACACTAGAGAAGGATATGCTTTGTTCATAATGCATGCCTGAGGTTTGAAAGCACTTTAAAGAAGAACTCTGGTTTAAACAGATGTCTTACAGACTGTAAATGTCATAGCTGTTTAGTTGTTGAAACATAACATATTAACAAATGTGTCTGGGTTTCTAAAGCAGGAAGCACTGTTAATATACAAACTAGCTGACCTCCAAAGCAGGCATACAAATACGTCCTTTTCAATTCTTGGAAGCAGACGTAGTTTAAGTTATGAAATGAAGTGATAGAACCATACATGATTCTTTTTTTTCCATTCAGTCAGCATGTTGAAAAAAAAAAAATAGCCGATTCCCCCATCGACACATTCGATGTGAATGGTGGAATCCTTCCCGCTGTGTCTTTGTATTCTGAAAGCAGGGAGAGTTCCCCGCTGGCAGAATACAATGGTCAGTGTTGCTGGCTATAGCTGGCTGCACTGATCATTTGGGAAAACCCAAGAGGCTGGTTGTATACAAGTCAATGGATAGATCAACTTCTGTACAACCAGCTATCCCATACATGCAACAAAATTCAATTTGAAATTGAATTCAATTTCAATTAGAGATTTCCACAACAGAAAAATCTGTTTTGTTTCATTATGGGTTCGTTTGTTAAGTTAATAATTTCCTTTCATCATATTTGTTATGTTAGAATAATTCATTTTCAGAATTTGTTTCATATATTCGGATTCATTTTTGTATATTTGTTATTTTCAAATCGATTCAAAATCAAATTTCAAAACTCCAATTTTGAAATTCAAAATTTGAATTTCATAAGAAGGCTATATTCATTTTTTTATTCTATTTCTTTCTTTTCTTTTCTATACTATTCTATCCTTTTATTTTCTATTCAATTCTTTTTTTTATCTAGTCTTTTCTATTCTATTCTTTTCTTTTCTATTCTATTCTATTCCATTATATTCTTTTATTTTCTATTCTACTCTATTTTATTCTATTCTGTTCTATTCTATTCTATTCTTTTCTATTCTCCAACACAAATAGGACTCATCATCTTATTTCACTTGTATACCTTACTGTATTTATTGCAATGTGCTACCATTTCAAAATAAAATTCATTTTCAAATTCATTTTCGAATTCAAATTCATGTTCAAATATGGGCCATTCATTTTGTTATAATTTATTTAAGATTAGCTGAAATTTGTTACTATTGTGATAAAGAAATTGGAATACATCGATAATGAAAATGTAATCTGAATTTCGATTAGTAAAGAAATGAATTGCACATGTCTAATTTCAACCCATGTATGGCTGGCTTAACAAGTGATCATGCCACTCAGTAGAAGCTCTGAAGCTGATGAAACATGCCAGGGCAACATGGTCTAATTTAGAAGCTGTACACCTGCCAGCAGTGACACCGCCTTGGTTTTCTATGTACATTACGTATGTTATTACAATCTCCTGATAAGGGTGTCTCATCATTTAATACATTTAACTCACTGCAGTTCACATGAGGACATGATGCTTGTATAACACATATGGAAATGACTGTTAATTATGACTGATGGCTGTTTATAGCTTTACCAACACAGGGGGGTGCTGTGGTCCCTCCGGTGGACACAGTAGAATGAGAATCAGGACCCGGTGATTATGTCATCGCTGTGCGATGACATGATCGCAATCACAACAAAGCTTTTAGGAATCAATCATATTCATAAAAGCTTTGCTTCTATTTCTGGAGAACTTTGATTGGTCCACAGCTCTCACATGGCACATGGGGCCAATCACAGCACCCTGTACCATGTGACCAGCTGGAGACAATCACAGATCACTGTATTTTCAACTATCATGAACGTAACACATTCATTACAGTTCAAAGCAAGCTTTGCATTGTAGAGAAATTTTCTTCATTGCTCCTGCATTGCAAAGTGTAAAAAAAAAAAAAAACCCTGATCACCCGAACCCCAGAGTAGTACAATGTTACTATGGTAACATTGCACTACTCTGATGAAAGTATTTAAAAAAAAATAGCAATAAACAAAAAATGTTTAAAATAATTATTGAGAATTTTTTTTGTTAACCACTTGCTGCCCGCACATTGCTGGTGGCAGCTCTGGGCAAACGTAATCTTACATTGCTTTCTATTTCCGGGTGTGTATGCGCATGCATGCACCCCCCCCCCCCCCCCCCCCCCGCTGCCCCTTATTCCATCCAGGGAGAGAAGAGGGACCATGTCAGGGAACACGGCACTGAGTAAAAGCAATTTCAAAAAACAAAAAAGGAAAAATGGATTTAGCTCAATACCTCTGCCCAAATCACTTTTTCAACCATTGTATAAAAGTAAGAAAAATATCGACACATATCATTAACATGCAAAATACTTTATTTATTAATTAAAATTACAAAGAAACACACTCAAAACAATGACGTGCAAATGAAACACACTGGAATAGTGTATTATGCCTCTGATGAAGCCGGGTGGGTCTGGCAATACGGGCCAGGCTGTGCAAGTCATGACAGGACCTATTATGGATTCCTTACAAGACTGATAAGTATCACTCTCATGGCATTTTGGGACATTATGTTCGATTTGGCTGGATATGGTTACAAGTATTAAAAATCCACATTTGCTAATTTTTTTTTTATATTCCCGTTTTACAGTTGTGCCAAATAGTATATATATATACTGTTGTGTTCAAAATAATAGCAGTCAGACATCACTAACCTGATCAATCACTGTTTTTGGCAGAAATAATATTTCTACATGGCAAATAATTTACTAGCAGGTGTAGTAGAGTAATAGAAATCCAACAGACCCAACAGTCATGACATGCATGCTGCTGATTCTGTGTAATTGAATCACTAATTGAAAGGGGCATGTTCAAAATAATAGCAGTGTGGAGTTCTATTAGTGAGGTCATTCATTCTTTGAAAAACAGGTGGCAATTATTGCCCTTATTTAAGGAAGGAAGGCAGCAAATGTTGTACATGCTGGTTACAGTGCATTTCTCTCTGAAATTCTGAGGAAAATGGGTCGTTCCACACATTGTTCAGAAGAACAGCGTACCTTGATTAAAAAGTTGATTGGAGAGGGGAAAACATATAAAGAAGTGCAGAAAATGATAGGCTGCTCAGCTAAAATGATTGCAAATGCTTTAAAATGGCAACCAAATCCTGAAAGACGTGGAAGAAAGCGAAAAACTACCATTCGAATGGATAGAAGAATAGCCAAAATGGCAAGGACTCAGCCAACAATCAGCTCCAGGAAGATCAAAGAAGGTGTAAAGTTACCTGTGAGTACTGTTACAATTAGAAGACGCCTATGTGAAGCCAAGCTATCTGCAAGAAGCCCCCGCAAAGTCCCACTGTTGAAAAAAAGACGTGCTGAAGAGGTTACAATTTGCCAAAGAGCACATTGACTGGCCTAAAGAGAAATGGCGCAACATTTTGTGGACTGATGAAAGTAAGATTGTTCTTTTTGGGTCTAGTGGCCAGAGACAGTTTGTCAGACGACCCCCAAACACTGAATTCAAGCCACAGTACACTGTGAAGACAGTGAAGCATGGTGGTGCAAGCATCATGATATGGGGATGTTTCTCATACTACTGTGTTGGGCCTATTTATTGCATACCAGGGATCATGGATCAGTTTGAATACATCAGAATACTTGAAGAGGTCATGCTGCCTTATGCTGAAGAGGAAATGCCCTTGAAATGGGTGTTCCAACAAGACAACAACCCCAAACACACCAGTAAACGTGCAACATCTTGGTTCCAGACCAACAAGATTGACGTTATGGAGTGGCCAGCCCAATCCCCGGATCTTAATCCAATAGAAAACTTGTGGGGTGACATCAAAAATGCAGTTTCTGAGGCAAAACCAAGAAATAGAGAAGAACTGTGGAATGTAGTCCAACCATCCTGGGCTGGAGAAGTTGGCTGACTCCATGCAACACAGATGTACAGCAGTTCTCAGAAACAGTGCTTATACAACTAAATATTCATTAAGTGATTCAAAGGAAAGCAAAATCTTCAAACATTTTTCAGTTTATATAGTGAATGTTTGAGTTTGTAAAGAAGAATGCAAACACTGCTATTTTTTTGAACAGTCACTTTTCTTCAATTTTTTTAGAGGAACAACACAAATTTGATATATTTTTCTTTATGTTTTGATTTTCCATGACCGCGCAATTACCAGTTGAAATAGTGCATTGCCGGATAGCAAAAAAATTGCCTGGTCATTAAGGGAGGTAAATCTTCCAGAGGGCAAGTGGTTAAAGTCCTTTTGGCTAGACCAAGAGAGGGTTATGACTCCTGGCTTCTTTTTTATCATGTGTCCCATTTGGGAGATTTCTCTTCACTTCCTGTCTCATCGCCAGTGCAGGAAGTAAGAGGCAATCCCTCCAAAATGAAGGAATCCCTGGTTGTCACTTATATTACATTACACATCATTTGCAGATAATGGTGCCAAAAAAGTCCCACCATAGAGTCAATCTGTAGTAGTATTAGAAAGTAAACTGATAAATTGGACTTTTGACATGCGTTGCCAGTGGTGTATTTTGGTTTTGTGCTGCCCTAGGCAAGACTAAAATCGCCCCCCCCCCCCATCTAAATTTGTCCCACCCTTTCACCTGCAAACTCCACCCCTTCCTCTTTAGGCTCCACCTCTTCCTATTAGAGCTCCACCCACTGACACAGATGGGGCGCTATTCCTTCCACTGACACCAATGATGGGGCACGTATCCTCCCACTGACACTAATGATGGGGCACTATTCATCCCACTGACACCAATGATGGGGCACTATTCCTCACACTGACACTAATGATGGGGCACTATTCCTCCCACTGACACCAATAATGGGGCACTATTCCTCACACTCAGGGGACAGGAGGAGCGCAGAAGGATAGGTGAGGGGCAGTGGGACAGGAGGAGCGCAGAGGGACAAGTGGAGCGCAGAAGGATAGGTGAGGGGCAGTGGGACAGGAGGAGCGCAGAGGGATAGGTGGGGGGCAACATGACAGGGGGCATAGGACAGGATCAGGGCAGCAGGACAGGAGGAGCGCAAAGGGACAGGTGAGGGGCAGTGAGACAGGAGAAGCCTCCTCCACTCCGCTCTCCTCTGCACCCCTCCTCCAGCAGCGCCTTGTGGACCAGATCAACGTGGGACACGAAGTCAGGTAAGACACAGCAGCCCCTGTCCCTTTCCCACAGAAGTGTCCCTTCCATGGGGGGGCGGCGCTGCCACCGTGTCGCCCCCCTGAAAAGTGCCGCCCTAGGCAAATGCTTTGTTTGCCTCGCGGCAAATACGCCCCTGTGCGTTGCCCTAATTGTGCCTTATAAGATAGCAAAACAATCGCTACCCTTCACTAATGCAGGCCATACAGGGGTCGAATTCTGAACTAATTTTCTTTAGAAAATCAGAAATTGAGTGTGTTTTGTAATCCCAAATTACCTCACCAATCTTGTCTCCAAATATCATCCAAAATGTACTCTCCGCTCCTCGCAAGCTCTCTAGCTCCCTTGTCTCCTCCACCCATGTTCATCTCCAGGACTTCTCCAGAGCTTCCCCCATCCCCTGGAACTCTGTACCCCAATTTATCAGACTATCACCTACTCTGCTCACTTTTAGGCGATCTCTGAAAACCTATCTCTTCAGGGAAGCCTATCCTGCCCTCAGCTAATAATGGAATCTTCTACTCCTCCTACCAATCCATCCCCCACAGTTATTACCTTTTGTACCACTAGCCCCTCCCTCTTAGATTGTAAGCTCCAAGGAGCAGGGCCCTCCTAACCCTCTTGTATTGAACTATATTGTTGCTGTATTGTCTCCCTTTATATTGTAAAGCGGTGAGCAAACTGTTGGCGCTATATAAATCCTGTATAATAATAATCTGATGGTGCCACCATTGATTTCAAAATTTGACCAACCCAGCCTTCAATTTCACCTTGTGTTGCTACAGAAAAGAATTTTCGTGGCCAAGAATTTTCTTTTCTTTCCAGGTCACAGCTCATGCTCATTTCTCTTTCGATTATATTTCTCGTGTGATTCTCCCATCATTGATTAGAAAATTGATCGTTTTTCAAAACATTTCCAACATGCCTGATCACTCAAATTCGATGGTCGCACAAAAAGTTTCTGTGGCCCACTAATGGTGCAAAATTCAAATGAAAATTCTTAGAAAAGATGTTCGAAAGAGAATTCTTTCGGAATTCGACCCATGTATGGCCAGCTTTCCTCCAGCATCTCTAATTCAACTTCAAGATACAAAAAAACAAAGAAACAAGGTTTTATCGGACATAACTAACATATGAACAGAACTTTAGTAACAACACGTCTATCATCAATAAAGCCATCTTCTCTGCTCAGAGTTTAGTGAATATTAAATGACTGTGTATTGAGGCTGATATTCACCTGAGATGAATTTGGACATTTAAATTGAGCATTAGTCCAGGCGGAGTCTGTTCCTCAGCAATTGCCATCTCTGGCCATTCTGAAATCACAGTCCTGCACTGAAAGCAGATTTTGACTTACTAGTGACACCATGTGGTTTTTAAAGGAATTATAAAAAAAACCAAGGTTTTGTGCACACAGATGACATTATTATTTATTTCCGGTACTTATATAGTGCCGTCAATTTACGCAGTGCGTGCTTTACATATATATTGTACATTCACATCCAGGGGTGTATTTACCACAAGGCATTTGCCTAGGACGGCATTTTTCATGGAGGCAGCACCAACCCCTGGAAGAAGGGACTCTTGCGGCATGGGGACCAGGTGGGATCTGAGAGAGGCTGCGGGCTGCTTGATGGTGTATGTAGAGTCTCACTCTCGTTCCTCTCACTGCCCTACATACCGTTGACCTCTGTACACTGCCCTACATACCGTTGACCTCTGTACACTGCACTACATACTGCTGATCTCTGTACACTGCCCTACATACTGCTGACCTCTGTACACTGTCCTACATACTACTGACCTCTGTACACTGCCCTACATACTGCTGACCTTTGTACACTGCCCTACATACTGCTGACCTCTGTACACTGCCCTACATACTGCTGATCTCTGTACACTGCCCTACATACCGCTGACCTCTGTACACTGCCCTACATACTGCTGACCTCTGTACACTGCCCTACATACCGCTGACCTCTGTACACTGCCCTACATACTGCTGATCTCTGTACACTGCCCTACATACCGCTGACCTCTGTACACTGCCCTACATACCGCTGACCTCTGTACACTGCCCTACATACCGCTGACCTCTGTACACTGCCCTACATACCGCTGACCTCTGTACACTGCCCTACATACCGCTGACCTCTGTACACTGCCCTACATACCGCTGACCTCTGTACACTGCCCTACATACCGCTGATCTCTGTACACTGCCCTACATACCGCTGATCTCTGTACACTGCCCTACATGCCGCTGATCTCTGTACACTGCCCTACATACCACTGACCTCTGTACACTGCCCTACATACTACTGAGATCTGTACACTGCCCTACATACTACTGAGATCTGTACACTGCCCTACATGATACTTACATTGGCCAGAACGCAAAGCAGACAATCAGACTAGCATTGAGGCTAACCAGACCTGAAACTAGCAGTTGCAGGTGTTCTGCCTTCATGACAGACTCTGGCATCAGACTTGTGGGGGTGACCAATTACTTTTCAGACATACAGAGAATTGTGGATGAAAGTGAAACCAAGTTTCTCACTGAAAATACCTTTTAGGTAGGCTAAGGATATATTTGATGAAGAGCCAATTCACACCATGCCCTCATCTGAATTGCACAGGAATGCATTGTGCATTCCTGTGCAATTCACATACGGTTCTGTGCAGTGCGATTTCAGTCCATTCATTCTGCATGGGGTGAAATTTCACTGCACAAAAAGTAGTGCACACACTTCTTTTTAAAACGCACTGCAACCGGATTTCATGGTACAAAAGTGTCTTCACCTCTAGAAGGTTGCCTACCCCTGATTTAGATATTATTGATATTTGTAATTATTTATAGGTTTTTTGTATCATATACTGTATTTTAGATTGTTTACCCATCATTAACTCTGGAAGAAGTTGGACATATTCAACAAAAGGCATTCAGTTGACCATTCATCTTTCTTCAATAATATTGTAATAATACTACAGATAATGTACTTTTAGAAGAAAGTGTTCTCATAATTTAGAATAAGAGACAGGCAACATGGAGAATATGAACATGGTGGTGTAGATTTATCATGTGTGAGTCTTGCTGTATCAGGCTCAATTGTGTAAAATGTTGCAACTGTTCCAAAGAACTATCAATTGTTATTGGGTGAACCTGGCAACCACCGCAGGTGGTGCCGGGTGGGGGGCTTCCTAGCGCTAGTGATCGGACCCACCTGGTTCACTTTTAAAAGAAAGACAGTCGCCAGCTCTAAAAAACACTATAAAACACCGGCTCTAATAACCACTTGCTGTCGGGGATATTTATGTACCTACGCTTGATAGCAATTGATATTTTGATATTTTGCTGTATTTATCGTCTTTTACACTTAACTTCACAGTAACCAAAGAAATTAGTAAACTTTCATTCTCCACTGTGTTTTAGAATCCAAATTAGTGTATTTCTGTAGAATGCACCAGTGCTATACAAATCTCCTATCCCATGGTTATATTAAATGAAAACCCCAGAAAGAGGGAGATATAATCTCACCCACACCCTTTGTTGTGGCAAAGTAGCAATGATGTAATGGTATTTCAGACCAAGAGCCCCAGGTTTATTATATGAGCAAAACTGTGTGTAATTCTGGCTGTTTTGTTACATTCACCGAACCATCCACTCTGGACACTGTGCAGTATGCAGCATACTCTGTACAAGAGAAGTAAAAGTTCTGGAAATTTTGAAGCCATGAAAAAAAAATCATTTTCAGTGTTGTTTCTGATAAAAAAAATGGAAATGTTTGAAGTAGTTTTACAAATTGAAAGTCATTTTGTTACATTGCAAATTGCAAGTTCCCAAACTCTAGATGTTGGTCTTACCATTTTCCTGAGAGGAGGAAAAGAAAATCCAATTTACTGACCAGACAATAGATAAAAAATATGCTGTGATGGTGGAGAAAATGAATAGGAATCATTTAAAGGTCATAATGATAAACTAATTATCCAGAAAATTGTACCCTCTTACCTGTCAATTAAAGCTGAGGACAGAAACTATCATCTATTGTATCCCAACAATCCCCCAACTGTAGGAGGTACTAGATAGAGTCCACAAGCAAACTGGAGTCTTTTCCCCGCAGTGCCCCTAGTGGCAGAAATGCATATTTCTCTTGTTTGAGAACTGCGTTGAAGAGTACAGTGTTACTTGAATTGTATTTCAGGCTTTGCTTGCCTTCAGCTGAGAGAACTTACACTATTTTAAGAATTTAGATCAAGTCTCAGAAATCTTTCATTATGATTTTTATATTATATAGTTTGAATACCATATCATAGATATATTATTTATCATTGTGAAAGAACATATTCCATATTCAATTTTTCCAGAAAAAAAAAACAAAAATGGTTTTGGAAACAAAATGTAAAAAAAACTTTTTTTCTCAATGTTTCAATTTTTTTTCATGCCTTCTCATCTTTATTCTGGACTCCCTACTCCATATAAGGTGCTGTAATCAAGTAGACCACTTCACTCTGTGCTCTCTGTTACATTCACTGAACCATCCCACTCTGGACACTGTGCTAGATGTGCCAGTACCCCAGACTGGTATACGCTCTGTGCTATGTTACAGACTCTATTCTAAAAGAATGCAGTAAGTTATATACTGTATTCCAATACAGCAGGGGTCTCCATACTTTCTGAACAAAGGGCCGGTTTGCTGTCCTTCAGACTGTTAGGGGGCGGGATTGTGGCCAGTGGGAGTAGAAAATGACCCAACGTCAATGGGAATAAACAATGCCTCATCATTGGTATTGATTGGAGGAATAGTGATCCATTGTTGGTAGTAGTGGAAAAAAATAGTGCCCCATCATTGGGATCAGGGAAAGGATTAGTACCCAATTGTTGGTATCAGGGAAAGGAATAGTGCCCCATCAATGGTGATAGTGGGAAGAATATTTCCATACCATTGGTGTCAGTGAGAGGAATAGTACCCCATCATTGGCATCAGTTGTAGGAATAATGCCCCATTGTTGTTATCAGTAACAGTAATTATACCCCATTGTTGGTGTCATTAGAAGTAATATGCCTTGTATCGGGGGTGGAATAGTGCCTCAAGGGCCTGATAAAGGCAAGCAAAGGGCCACATCCGGCCCCCAGGCCACAGTTTGGAGACCACTGCAATACAGTATTATCATAAAGAGGTTATTTGCCTCATACAGTATGTAATTTCATTGCACTAGGGCTTCTAAAATTCCATCATTTTTAACAAACAGGCAATCATGTCTTAGCAGGATAATAAAATAAACTTTTAGTTTTCTTCACCGCCTTCTCTACCCTCTCCCTTCCCATCTCCGGTTCCTTCGAAATGTTTTCCCTGCATATGGTAAATTGTTCCTTGTTGATGCACATACGGTGCAAGTCAATTTCATGTTACAGCAATGCTTGATTACAGTACATGTCAGTATTGTTAGCTGTATTTGTGAAGAATCAGAAATAAAGATTATATATTAAAAAAAAAAAACTTTTGAAAATAGAAAGTATGAGTTCATGTAACAATTGCAAGGTTTATTTTGAAGCAGACACACCATTGGCAAATATTAGTTGAAAATTATGATAAATTACATTTACAACTTGTACAAACTTTTTACATATGAACATACACTGTTATTAGCTTTAAAACAATTTAATGCAGAAGCAAATGGAAAAAAGTAAAATAAAACAAATGTAATTTCAATCTCTAATTTTAACACAAGTTAGGCAAGAAAGGCAAAGACAGCAGAATCTGATTTCCAGTTTTCTAAAAAGATCACTTTCATTTGAAAAGTAAATCTAAGTCAAAATAATCGCGTAGTTTAACAAAGGAAACTATAAAAATGCAAATCTTAAAAAAAAAAAATAATAATAATAATAATACTCTGATGCAAAAGATGTATACTTAAAACAGAATCTGGGAAAATGCTGTAGAAAAAGGCATTTCCGTATTTTTGCATACATAAAAAAAAGAAAAACAAATGCAGTAAAATAGCCCACAGTTGGTCAATATGTTAATTGATGTACTTATTGCTTTTTATTCCATGTTACACTTGTCTATAAACATTTAATATATTAAAGGAGAACTTTATCTTTTGCCTTGTCACAGTCCTCGAAGTTATAGTGAAGTTACAGTTGTTGTACATCAACCTTGAATGCAAAAAAGTATTGCTACTTGTGGAAAATGTCAAAAAGTTTTATGGTACAATAAAAAAAATCACTGACACCTATAAATAAGCTGCCAATGCACCACAATAGATAAAAAAATGCAAATGACCATTTTTACAGTGATGCAGCCCATCTTAATGTATGATATGTACGTTGTGGTCAGGGGCAGACTGACAACTCATGGGGCCCCCGGGCAATAGGGGATCATGGGGCCCCTGTGTCCTTGCCCAAACTTAAAAAGCCTATGAAAAAGGTACCAGGGGCATCTCATGGGGCCCCCTACTGTCCCCGGGCCCTCGAGCAGTGCCCGAATTTCCAAATGGTCAGTCCGCCCCTGGTTGTGGTGGTCTGTGGTGTGTTACCCATTGCCCTCTACTGTACAGTGCAACGAGGTGCTACTCACTAAGAATGGCACTGCAGTGCACTGAACATTAGCAGGTGCACTGCAGTAATGAATATTTTTTATCACACTTTCCTGCAACGCAAAACTGTGGATATGGCTTGAATGAAATGTAAAAATATATATATGCAAATATTTACAGGCAATTTCTCTGTGCATCAATGACAACTTGTTAAAGGAGAAGTATGGGAATACAAGAAAAAAACAAACATACATATTCACCTCTATGCTTCAGCATCAGTCTGATACTGTAGCTGTTCTCTGCCACCTCTAAGCTCAAGAAGAGAGATCTAATGACCATTGATTGCTCAGTTCTCGGTCCTCTTGAAGCTGAGAGTGGTGACTGACAGTCACTGCTCTCCACTCTGGTCCTCCAGGGCTCATTGAGTGCCGGGAAGAGGAGAGGTGAGTGCAGCCACCTGCTAAGAAGCAAAGACGGCTGCCAATCAGGTATCTGCGTGGATCCTGACAATATGGTTGGGATCCTTCCAGAGCAGCTCTGTGATGTCAGCTGACAGAGGGCTTTAGCTTGCTATCAGCTGATTGTGGGTCACAGGAAAGTAATTGCACTCCTGTGACCCACAAGAGACGTATGACCAAAAAAGCTTTGGCCATAGTTCTCTTTTAAAACAAAATTCCCCAACTAACCAATATCCACATAGATAAATATGTGAGCTGGAAAACAAAATCATGGTTATTTTTGCATGAATAAAAAATGAAAATAGATGCAGAAAATAATTTAAAGGATGATTACTGCACAATTACATAAAACACAAAAAAACCCACAAAAAGTAAGTAAGCTATTACGGAAACATTCCGTGGAATTTTTAAAATTCTGTTAAACTTAAAAAAAACCATGGTGCAGCAAGCTGAATATTTAAAGATACATTTTAATGTGCACAGATTTTGGGATCACATTGTACCCTATACTAATTTACATACATCATTCACATTTTTATATCCTTGCTGTAGCATGTAGTATGCTTGTATTATATACAGATTAATACATTTCCTCTGGCTCTGTGTTTCCCAACAATAACAGCCCCCCTGATCAACAACAGCTAAAATCATGAGGTTGACTTTTTAAAGTTGTATTTAAAGTAAAATACTTAGCACATTGCATACAGAGGTGCTTTGTTCTGTATAAATAATCATGTGCAAGGAAATTAAACAGGCTTTTGCCTTGCACATGCTTGAAGTGAATATAGCTCCACTTTATTTACTAAACTAAGCAGATATTTATTTGGGTGTTGTGCTTGTGCAGAGAACAGAGCTGTGGGAGGGACCCAGTGAACTCGCCCTCTACAGGCTGCTTGCAGAAAACTACAGAAGGGGGTGGAGCAAGACCAGACACTTTGTACAAGAAGAGAGAATGTCAATGACTGGTCTTAATACAGGAAGCTCCGGCACAGAGGCAAAGTTTCACACTAGATTCCTGAACAGATCTGGAAGAAATACACAAAGAACACCAAGATTCAAGAAAAAATACACATGCCCCTTTTATTTAGGCAATATTTGCTTATCCTGGAATTCAGCTTTAAACATACAGTATATCCTGGTAGGAGTGCTGACTGTAACTTTAAACAAGCTTTAAGAAGGCTTTTAAGGAGATTCAAGTAGAACTGAAGGGTATGTAAACCCAATTAACTTCTCTTATTTGGTCCCTTGGTTTGTTAAATATACTATTTAATTTTTTTAATCTGTTTGATAAGTCTAAAACATACCCGTTGATCATGTCAAAAATGTTGTGATAACTGATAACATCTTGTGCTGTCTGCTTATGGTGACTCTTATCATCTAGGTGTTTTTCCTCAGTTATATCTGAGGACTACAGGTCCATGTCCCTCTATGTTATGAACAGTAGCAGAAGGATGGAGTGCTATAGTCCTTATCAATTGTTGTTGTCCTGATACAGTAGACTGAGTGTTATCATCCTAAGACTGGAAGTGTGTCATTGGCAGAATAACCAAGAGAAAATAAAGTAAAATATACATGAAATAAAGAAAACTAACCATTGCATCCAAGGACTGGTAAGCTGCAATAGATTACATTTTTATTTTTGGGTTTGGATACAAATAAAGCTTTTGAAGCCTGATAATTAGTTTGTTAAAAGAAACAGTAAGCATTGCAGTTTAGATATTCATTCAACTGACTGCAGCTAAAAGTTGCTTAAAGCTTACTGAAAGCTTTACCAGTTCTTGGTGAAAGCTTGCTTGGTAAAAGCTTGCTGTACACTATAGGTGTGTGCAGCTTATTGCATGATTAGGGTGTGCACATCAATGTTCAAACACACATGCATGTGTGTGTGTATATATATATATATATATATATATATATATATATACACTCACACACATACATACAGGCGTACCTCGGTTTACGAATTGAATGCATTCTCCGGGATGCTTCGTATTGCAAAACATTCGTAAACCGAAATGCAGTTTCCCATAGGAATGCATTGAAAATCAATTATCTGTTCTGGAGGTCAGAAAAAAGTTAAAAAAAAAGGTTTAACCGTTCAAAATTCTTTATACAGTGTACTTTAAAGGCATAAATACTATACAGGGACATGATTAAAAATTAATGCGTAAATGTATTGAAAACCAATTCATCCTTTCCGGAGGTCAAAAAAAAGTAAAAAAAAAGTCTTATCTGTTCAAAACTCTTCACAAAGTGCACTTTAACGGCATAAATACTGTACCAAGGACATGATTAAAATAAATGTATAAATGTATTGAAAACTAATTAATCCGTTCCGGAGGTCGGAAAAAAAGTCAAAAAAAGTCTTATCTGTTCAAAACTCTTTATAAAGTGCACTTTAAAGGCACGGGGAATTATAAACATCCCAGGTGCAATGCATCCTGGGGAAACTTACTTTATACTGCAAAAAAAAAATTGTAAACCGAGGCATTATTTTCAATGGATATTCATTCGTAAACTGAAAATTACGTTAACTGAGGCGTTTGTAAACCGAAGTACGCATACAAGTCCCCTTGCAGTACTCTGGCCAGCCAGCCTATTATCTCCCTGCCTGCAGATTCAAATTGAGAAAGAAATGCTTCTATTGTTCTCTTATAAGCAGAGCCCCTCAGTGGGGGATCTTTTCCATCTCCCCACCAACACACAGAGAGATAATGCCAATGCGAAAAGGGTAATTAGGGCGTGCTCAGGCACACCCAGCACACCCCTATGCTGTATATTCTGTTCTTTTACAAGCTGGATCCTATATGTACAAGGCCTTAGAAAATAAACCTCAAAATCTCAGACACACATGCTGTCAGACCTGGCTGGGAAACTAGCATTGGGAGAAAGAACAGTAAGGCACAAGCACTGCATAGCACAACTAAACAGGAAGCAGATCTTCTCCATGTTATAAACAATATGGCTGCCCCTGGGTACCTATATGGCCCCACATATACAGAGCGCCTGTTTAGCCCCTCTGAATGTCAGAACTCTTTGCAGGAGAAGAGCTGCTTAAAAAACGCACTGAAAGCCATGTATTGCGCAAATGTTTAGGCTTGTTTAAGTGTTAATGGATTTCAATAGCCAGAATATTAATTTATTCCGGCCTTTGGAATGCGTTAATGCTCAACTATGCCTAGCGTTTAGATGTGTTTTTTTTTAATCCTGTAAACACCTATGTGTGCAAGGACGCATAGGCTTACATAGAGGTGCATTTAGAGGCTGAAAAGAAAAAAACATCAAATGCCTGTAAAGCAGTGTTTTTTTAAGCCCAGTGTGCATGAGGCCTAAAGTTACAAACTATACACCAAAACAAAGTTTTTAAAAGTTCAACATTGATAAGATTATTTAAATTAAGCCGATTTATTTCACATGTACAGTATATTAAATAACAAAAAATTTTGGTAATCCTACTTCCTAAATGAAAAGGATGTTTGAATTTTAAAGGGATAAGTAGGGGTGATGTATCACGGCTTGCCAAACCAGAAATGTTTGTGTTCTTGTCAAATTAGTGATGTTTGTTCCTCTGTAAATCTTACTAGGTTTGTCCAAAGTGAACAGACGCTCGCTAAACTGGCAACTAATTATGGAGTCAGCTAGTATTGTTTTTGTATGTTTTAATACATTATTATGGCAATCTTACAACCAGTTATTAAAGCCAGCAATACATGGAGTGGTTTTCTTTCCTGCTTCCACTGGTTTATGGGGGAAACCCTCCCGCGGAGCCATTGTGTTCTCCCAGCAGGGGGGAGCTGTCCCCACCAGAAAAGGAAACGCAGTGATTACTGCTAGTGGCTATAATAGCTGCTAGCAATAATCGCATGGAAAATTCGACAGGTTACTTGTACTCAAATCGATCGAGTAACTTGGGTATATTCAGCCTGCCTATAAATGGTTTGACTCTCGGCCGGTCCCTGCTGAAGATTTGAACCATCTATGGCCAGCCTAAGTCCTACAAAAAGAATGGTTCATTATCACACATAGACTTTCATTGGAGAGATGACCACTCTCTTTCCCACTTTAGTCCTCATTTACCAGTTGTAGTGGTGCTTTATGTTTGTAGGCCAATACAATACGGGCCCAAACACCTCTTTAAGTGCATGTGCTCTGATTCAATGAAATGTGCTTAGATCACCACTTCTAGATATGTCAAATGATTTGGTAGGTTGCAGTGATAATTTTGCTTTGCACACTTTTCAGTGTGAACACATTTCTTTTTAGTGTTCTACAGCCCCTAATGTCTGTGCCTATCCCTCACAGGCAACTGGAAACTTCCTAAGGGGTATTACAGTATATAGAGGAACTGGTGTATAAATAATGTATTGAGATAAGAAGAAAGAAGAAGCAGTTGCCCATAATCACCAATCAGGTTTCAGCTTACATTTAGGGCCCCCTGTACAACTATGCATTGTGTTACTACACAGTAAGATATTGTATCATCGTGCCTTAACGCATGCCATTTCCACATGGCGCCCAACACACAAATAAAGGAGCTGATGGACCTTCTCTGCGGTGCATTGACAGCCCATTCAAAATATATTAGCTAGTTAGTGCAATGCACCAAATGTTGAGGTTTCAAGCAAGGTCAAAAGGAATCTGTCTAGTAGCAGCTGATAAACTTTACTTAATCCCTTAGCACTGCCTCTTGGTGGACCTTTATTTGGGCCTTAATGCCCAGAAGGTGGCAAGGCTTCTGTATCTGGTGACCCTGCTCTGACACTCACAGCACTCACATGATCAGAAGCCATGACAAAAGTCGGTGACAGATCGGGTCAATGTGCTTGAGTGCTATCTCAGCACACCATGGACACATCTGTTGAGGCTGGGTATTATAGTCCACTTTTCTTGCCACCATCTACTGTATATGTGGTCAGCAAGAGGTTTACTTTCACACACAGATCTTAGTATAGAAATGAAATGATTTTGTTCCTGTCACTAAAAGGCACTGGACCAATGGAAGATTTGGGCAGGCACTTGAGAGCTAGTTGGCCAGATGTTCATTGGTATATCTCAAGACATAACTAAACTTGTTCAAGATATTTATTGTGCGATAAAAAAGTAACATCTACCTGCTATGATTTGGTTCAAAGGTTTTGTTGCAGTACATCAGTACATTTCTAAATTGTTGTCAACTGCTCTGTGGGAATAGTGGTTGGACTGTGACATGTACACAGCGTCATAAACACGGTAAACCTGTGTTTGTGCCCAAGTGACACCTCTTTAGCAAAAGTGTCAGTTGGGCTGTAAACTCTCATAGTATAATCTGTTTTTATTGTTTTTCCCAGTTTACAAGAATATGAACAAAGAAATAGGAAACAGGCCCAGAACAGGCAAGAAGTCTAAGTATACATTAAGAACATTATTTCCGAAGACCATAAGAAAAGCCTCATCTTGGTGATACAATGAACATTCGAGACACAGTGTTTTCACAGTACCATTGCATGGATGTATCTTCTATATAACCAAGGGAGGATGGTAACACGTAAAAATGATGTGTGTGTCATGCTGGTGAGATCTTCAGGAGAAGTGGGGGTAAAAAGAGGCAGGAAAGACTGGAAAAAGGGGGAGATAAGAAAGGGAAGCCCAGAGGGGAGTAGCGTTCCAAAATGGTGCAGTAAGACACGCCCTGCAACATTACAGATATGAAGAAAAGTCAGTAGAGCACACAAAGTAGTCCCATTAGACCCATGGCTGATTGATAAGGTTCAATGCTTTTTAATCGTGTCCCTATGCTATTGGAAAAAAAAGGAAGAAAAATGTACAGCAGGAGGGAATCCTGAGTTTAAGAATAGAAGGCCCCCAGTCTAAACAGACACCACTTTCCAACACATACCTCTAGGGCAGTGGTCTCCAAACTGTGGCCTTTTGCTTACTTTTATCTGGCCCTTGGTATCCACTGATACTAACAATGGGGCATAATACTCCCCACTGACACCAATGATGGGGCACAATTCCTCCCAATGACACCAACAATGGGGCCCATTGACACCAATGATGTGGCAGAATTCCCCCTACTGACACAAACGATGGGATGCTATTCCTCCATATAACACCAATTATGGGGCACAATTCCTCCCAATGACACCGACAGGTCACAATTTCTCCCAATGACACCAACAATGGGGCCCAATGACACTGCTAATGGGGCACAATTCCTCTCACTGACACCAAAGGCATTGTTTTTGCTCCACTGACATTGGGACCTTTTCTATTCTCAAAGGTCACAGTCTGGCCCTCCTAAAGTCTGAAGGACAGTAAATTGGCTCTTTTGTCTAGATAGTTTGGAGACCCCTGCTTAGGGTAATATTATAGATGTATTTTTTAGTTTAGACTGCAAGTGAGGTGGTATCCAGGGAAGGAAGTTTCAATAAGACAATATTTTCCTCTATTGTGTTTGGGATGTATAAAAGATGGTCTTATATAATCTAGATCATTCGTAGTCCTGTGTGGCCTTGGTTATTTGAATGAAGAAGCATTAAGGAGGTTTTACTAGGATAGTTTGAACCACAACATATTTGAGAGAGAATAGCAATCTTTATTATATTTTAATAGTTCCTAGCCAGGAAAATGTGGGTTCTAATATTTCAAGGCTTTGTTTACACTTGTGGCTGTAAACATAGGCAGCTGAGCCACAGTTTTAGTGCCCCCTGACTACCTACTTAACACAGTGGAACACATGCTGCAACAAAAATGATATCCCATGTCACATTTGGGGGACAGTACCACTGCCAAACTCACCCCATTATGTTTTAGTTATTGATGCCCATCTTTACATGTCTCTTGATATACATTTATCAGAATGCAGGATATTGTGTGTAGAAAGGCCAGCAAAAATTATACTCTTTTTCTGTCTTTCCTCTTCACACCCGACAGTATACTGCATGTACCATACTGCTTTTAACTTGTTAAGGTGGTTCTAAATGCCTTTTACTTTCATGCATTCTATGCATGAAGGCAAAAAAAAACCTTCAGTGTGCAGCTCCCCAATATTTACCTGAGCCTGATCTCGATCCATTGATGTGATTGAGATCAGCAGCTCTCCCAGGTCTCTCTTTCCACATTGGCTGAGACACAACAGAGGGAGTCATTGACTCCTGCTGCTGTTAATCATAGCCAGTGAGCCAATGAAGAGAGAGTGGGGGTGGGGCTGAGCTGTGCTCTGTATGTGAATGGACACACAGAGCATGGCTCAGGAGCGAGCCTGCTCGAGTGCTCCCATAGCAAGAGGCTTGTTATTGGGGGCACTTGGCAGGGGGGAGTAGCCAGGACCATGGGATAGGACCCAGAAAGAAGAGGATTGGGGCTGCTCTGTGCAAAACCATTGCACAGAGCAGGGAAGTATGATGTTTTTATTAATTTAAAGAAAGGGAAAAAAAAACCTGAATCTTTAGAACCACTTTAAGCTTTCTTTCAACTTGTAGAAACAGAGTTTCTCTGACTTGACCATAACAACTTTGGGAAAATGGAGACTGGCCAGTATAGATGTATGAACATAGCTCTGAAACACATGCTGAACATTACAATATCAAACATGATATACCACAATAAAAAACCAAAGGGAGACAACGTCTACAGTCATTGGGGTTAACATCAATAACACCTTTGGTCTTTGAATACATTTCAAAATGAATTATAAATGCCTGTGCCTCTCTGCAACATCACAAAACACATGAAGTCAATTTATAAGCAGGCAGCGTATTCATCAGTCATCATGCTATTACTATAAAAAAAGACATTCCTTCTAGAAGATGCCAAAGGCACATCCTGAAATGTTCTGTATAAACAGCTTAGACTGTTTTATAGAGCTAACACTGTTTTATTACACCTCACTTATGGCCAGCAAACAGCATTTAGGATAACCGTGTGTACTCTCCAGTGCTCCAGGAAATAAATTGCCAAAGGGAGGCCAAGGGAACCAGGGCAGGAATGGCCTGCAGAAAATGCTTCAGGGATGCAGCCCTCCCCAGACGGGGTAAATCAACCACTGAGAAAAAGAGCAGACAGGTGGCGCAAACACCTAGTGCATTATCCAAGATTTATTAAACGATGTAAAAGACAGAACATACTCACAGACATAACATGTATAAAAAGCTTTGCATATGGAGATGGCCGCAACAACAGGCAAGGTGTTTGAGTTGTCAGTGTAGACTGATGGCTGACGCGTTTCTGGGACAAGTCCCCTTCCTCAGAAGCACAGAGGAAGGGGACCCAACCCCGAAACGCGTCAGGAACTGACCACGCTGACAACTAGAACACCTTGCCCATTGTTGCAGCCATCTCCATTATGCAAAGCTTTTTATACATGCTATGTCTGTGAGTATGTTCTGTCTTTTACATCGTTTAATAAATCTTGGATAATGCACTAGGTGTTTGCACCACCTGTCTGCTCTTTTTCCCAGCAAACAGCATTTGTTAAACTGGCAGTCACAAAGGGGTTTATTTACTAAAGCTGGAGAGTCCAAAATCAGACTCCCTTCTGCATAGAAACCAATCAGCTTCTAACCTCAGCTTGTTCAATGAAGCTTTGGCAATGAAACCTGGAAGCCGATTGGTTTCTATGCAGAAGGGAGTCTGCTTTTGGACTCTCCAGCTTTAGTAAATAAACCCCAAAATGTCTTTAGATCAGCTATAGGAATACAGTTTAAAGCCTATAGTATAAAGCTGATCTCCAGGGATAGAATTTGTTGCAGTTATACTGGTCCAGCTTGAACCAATGTACAATTGGCGTTCAAGTCAGACTGGGACGTTTGAGTTTATATAATAAAATAATACACTTTAAGGAGTGGAAACTGTATTTATTGTTTTATATACTCCCCTGCTACATTTATACACTTATCCTAGCATTTACCTAATGCCTGGAAAGCTTCGGCATAGACAGATTTGTCAGTACGCCTGAACCATGCTAGAACAGCCTGTTGCACTTTGTCATCATTGTGTTCACCGTTCCCACAAAAAGATTTGTCTCTTGTGCAATTTTGTGTCAGGTTATACATCGATTATCCAGGATCAGGCGATCTATGTGCTGAATGTTCACAGGAATGACCACTGTGGGCTGGGATTGTCACTGGTGGACGTACAGCCATCTTTGAAATGTTTACACCATTCAAATGTCTTACTGCGGCTGAGCGTCTCATCACTGTACTGTACTTGGAAGTTTTCTGTAGATATCTGCTGGTTTTATGCCTTTGTTCACAAGAAACTTCCTCCCCACCCACTGTACATTCACACACCAAAACTGTTGTCTGCCATCTTGATTAACAGTCTCTGGACTGACCTGCAACATGTGCGCCGCCTATCAGTAATAGGACACACTTGCCACTTGCTGCATATAGTGCCACTACACTAGCATCCCTTTTTATACCTATAAAATTAAAAGTCCCAGTTTGACTTGAGCGCCCCTCATATGCCATACCTGTAATACTGTGGTGTAAGCTAAAAATCACTGTAGTAGCCATTGCTACTACAGTGATCATTGTTGCCTTCTGGGCCCTGTGCCAAGCGAGGAGCCCCTGTGGTTACTAGGCAGCAGCTAAGAAATTGCAATGATTCTCTGATTCCACAGCCATCCAATGGGTATAGTATAAGGATACTTACATTGGGCCACGCTAGATCAATGTAACTGTGCAATAAAATTTATACCTGGAGCTCAGCTTTAACTTTTTTACATTGTTTAATGACCCTTATGCATACTTGCTGCCTAAAGCCTTTTGTACCAATATGGCCGGGGATCACCTGCTTGAATCCGAATATAGGGCATGAGCCCCACGGGTCTCCAAACTTTCTAAAGAAAGGATCAGTTTATTGTCCTTCAGACTTTAGGGGTGGGGGGGGGGGGCAGACTGTGCCCAGTGGGAATAAACAATGCCCAATTTATGGTATTAGGGGGAGAAATATTTAGTGTCAGTGGAAGGAATTATGCCCAATTGTTGGTGTCAGTGGCAGGAATAATGCCTGAAGTGTTGGATAAAGGCAAGAAAAGGGCCACATTCAGGTTCAAGGGTTGCAGTTGGAGACCACTGGCCTATACCAATGGATAACAGCGGTAGTACCATCATTCTTAATACTATAGCACAGGTGTCAAACTGGCAGCCCTCCAGCTGTTGAGGAACTACAAGTCCCATGAGGCACTGCAAGGCTGACCGTCACAAGCTCGACTCCCACAGGCAGAAGTATGATGGGACTTATTGTTCTGCAACAACTGGAGGGTCGTCAGTTTGACACCATTGTATTATTGGATAGCAAAAAGTTTATTACGGTGAAGGTGAACATTTGTGGGTACTGGCACAGATCATGCTTAGTGATGCAGGAATTCATTCTGGCCAAAGCCGCAGTAACCCAGCATACACCATGGTTTCCTGACTGGCTCCATATGGCCACACAGGTTGTTTCAGTGTACTTGTCTCCCACTAGCAGATAATTTATAAAATGCAAATGGAATTAACATAACAAAGAGCAGGATTTCACAGATTATATTTTAGGAGGTGGTTGTAAAGCACTAACTACATGCAGAACTGCAGACTGTAGTGTAAAAGCGCAGCTAAACCCATAAGCAATTTCTCAAAGAAGGCATGCTGCCATCCTCCACCAGGTCTTTGTATTTGTTGAGATTAGCAAAGATGTAATGCTCAACCACATGGACTTGCTGAGGCTGGAACCACTGCTGCTCAGACTCTAGTACTTCCACACTTTTGTAGGTAATCCATTCAACAACACAGGGCCAACACTCAAGGGTGTTGGCCCTTGAGGCAAACAGACTCAATGCACTCTGCAAGTGCAGTTGCTCTAGAGCACTGGTCTCCAAACTGCAGCGTGGGGGCCAGATGCGGCCATTTGCTTGCCTCTATCCAGCCCTTGGGACACTATTCCTCCAACTGACACCAGTGATGAGGCACCATTCCTCCCACTGTCACCAACAATGGGGCACTACTCCTCCCACTGTCACCAACGATGGGGCACTATTCCTCCCACGGTCACCAACGATGGGGCACTATTCCTCCCACTGTCACCAACAATGGGGCACTACTCCTCCCACTGTCACCAACGATGGGGCACTATTCCTCCCACTGTCACCAACGATGGGGCACTATTCCTCCCACTGTCACCAACAATGGGGCACTACTCCTCCCACTGTCACCAACGATGGGGCACCATTCCTCGCACTGTCACCAACGATGGGGCACTATTCCTCCCACTGTCACCAACGATGGGGCACCATTCCTCCCACTGTCACCGATGGGGCACCATTCCTCCCACTGTCACCAACGATGGGGCACTATTCCTCCCACTGATACCAGTGATGAGGCACTTTTCCCCCCATTGACACCATCCCTGGGGCACTATTCCTCCCACTGATACCATCGCTGGGGCACTATTTCTCACACTGACACCAACACTGGGGCACTATTCCTCCAGTTAAAATCAATGATGGGGCACTGTTCCTCCTGTGAATGCCAATGATGGGGCACTGTTCCTCCTGTCATGCCAATGATGGGGCACTGTTCCTCCTGTCATGCCAATGATGGGGCACTGTTCCTCCTGTCATGCCAATGATGGGGCACTGTTCCTCCTGTCAATGCCAATGATGGGGCACTGTTCCTCCTGTCAATGCCAATGATGGGGCACTGTTCCTCCTGTCATGCCAATGATGGGGCACTGTTCCTCCTGTCAATGCCAATGATGGGGCACTGTTCCTCCTGTCAATGCCAATGATGGGGCACTGTTCCTCCTGTCAATGCCAATGATGGGGCACTGTTCCTCCTGTCATGCCAATGATGGGGCACTGTTCCTCCTGTCATGCCAATGATGGGTCAGGGTTTACTCCCACCTATGCAGAGACATTTTCTACTCACACAAGCCACAGTCCGGCCTCCCCTTAAAGCCCGAAGGACAGTAAACTGGCCCTTTATTTAAAAAGTTTGGAGACCCCTGTACTAGAGCTTATTAGATGAGCAGAAACTCTCCTGACTTCCATTTTCCAATTGTGTAAGTAAAAATGCAGTTTTGTTTTTTTTTAATTCCTTCCATGTGATTGGGTATTCTTCGCAAAATGAAGACTTACTTCATTTGCTAAGCTCTGGAGCAACTGCATTTTGCAAAATTCACACTCTATTAGTCTTTAGTAAATCAACATTTCAGTGTCATCCATAAAATAAATCTTTATTAGTAGCATGGTGAAATCTGGGCATAAATACAGCCTTACTCATAGCACATTAAGTCTGTATACTCAAAATGAGTAAACCTGTTTAACTGAATTTCACCACGTAGTTAGTAATGATTTACATCTATTGATGACACCGAGTGTCAGTCCTATCTTGTTGATTGGATTATTTGCCAATCTACCCTTACCCCAGATGCAGGTCTGACAGGCCAAACTCAACGTAAATATCAAATATCCCCTAGTGCATTGGGGTGCAAAAAGCTGGTATAGAAAACTCCAGGTGACATTTCTTTACCTAAAACCCAAGTTTGTCCCAGCCATGTCTGGGTAAAAGAAGCCAGGGTCCAACAGCAGAACACACCTTGCTCCATGTAATTTGACACAGAGAAATCTGTTTTGGGTCAAGCTGGCTTTTAGAACAGATTTTTCACTCCTGACATTTTCAGGTTACATAAACTACATATGTGATTATACATTTTACTTTAGTGCTGATTATACAAAAATATACACAGCATATCAACAGGAGCATATAATGTCTTAGTGTTCAATCACTGTTTTATTTTGCATTAAAAAATAAACATAATATTAACTGGCTGTGGTAAACAGCCTTTGAATATCCTTTTTAAACAGCATAAATTAAGTGCAGTGAATTTTGAGCTTCAGCATATGAAAACGTAAAAAAAAAAAAAAAGTTATTTACTAAAACAAGGTCACAGTCATTAAATATCAATTCAAGTGTTCTCACATGAAAGGGCATTATTATTATTATTAGCGATTAATATCAATACAATCGTACAGAGGATTCAGTTTTTACTTTTCTACATAGATTTTTTTCCATTCCTGTATCCCTGCAAAATATATTTAAAAAGATAACTCAAGCTGACCTGGTCTAAGTCTAATGTTATAGAGCTGAAGTGCATGGACTGTCGATGTTTGTGTCCATGTGTCATTCCCATGAATTCCCAACTTGGGATGTACATGCGGCCTCGACATCTGTCCGCTAATAAAGCCCTCCACCCTTGGCAATAAATCTCACTTCTGTTCTTCAGCTGCCAAATGCCTGAGCTTTAGCGGCAGCAGAGCATCCGACAGTTAAATGATAGGAGCAGCAATTGGTATTGTGATGGGGCAGGAAATCAAGGTTCCATGTACAGTCTAGTGCTAGGAACCAAGGGGCTCAGATGAGGTATAGGGATTGAACTGAAACTATTATAGATAATTCAGTTATCACAAGGTCCCCGTGCTTTAGCACAGTTGTTACTATAGAACGTATTAAGCCAGGTCAGCTTCATTTTAAAAATACTTTGTCACTTCATTAAAAAAAAAAAAAAAAAAATTTAAATAAAAATGCTGCAAGTATAAGCCCTGGTCCACATATATGCAAATTCAGATGTGTTTTGAACTGCAACGAGTCGCATGATATGTGAACCAAACAGATTTTCCGTGAAGTCCATGCACATATGTGTGGGCCGGCCGCAGTGTGATTTTCAGTCTGGTTCAGGTGCAACTTCCAATCTCCTACACTTTAACAAATTGCTTAGGAATGGCACCTGAACCGCTGAAAGAAATTACACCGCATGGGGCTAAAATTTGCACTATAAACCGGCTCTGCACATATGTGAATCCAGGCTAAGTAGAGGCACTTTGAGATGCACATACCTGAAGGAGACTCTCAAACCCTCCTGACATGGCTGAATCCTTGGCTATTCTAACAGGTCACTAGAGATACTGTCAATTTGCTGCTAAATCCTCAATATGAGCTGGGCAGCCACTCTGGCCAATATCCAGGAGGTAGAAAGACAAGAAAGCTCCAGAAAGAACTGAAGCTTTGCCATATAGAATGGTCCAGCGCGTTGCCATGATTGGAGGGTTTGCGAGGCTGCCGCATGCGTATGCAGCAACCTTCAGGTGCCTTCTCCATACAACAGTGAGGCTGCATGACAAGTAAAGAATATTTTGTTTTTATCATATGCTTTAAACTGTAAGAAGCTGCCTTGTGCCAGCAGTACAGTGAAGAGCCAGACCGCTGCTCACGAAGAGTTAATCTGTCCAGATCTCCAGCAGCCCAACACAGCGCTCCAACCAACAATGCTGCTCAGGGAGCATGAGCATCATTGATTCAAGTACTGTGCAAGAGGAGTGTTGGTCTGCTGGAGACTCAGACCGCTACACTCAGCAGTATTCATTTAAAAAAATGCCTTTTTATTTGTTAGGCAGCCTGATCATATATCAGTAATAAAAAGCAGGATTTTTGTTGGAAAAAAAAAAAATCATCTCACATTTGTCTTAATATAAATAAAAATGAAGTTTTCTAGCTTTCCTTTCTCTGACTGGCATCCATTGAAAAAAAGCTTAAAAGGATATGTTCACCTTTTGGGAAATAAATAGATAATGCACTTTTTCTTTTTTTTAATTGCAAAATTAAGTGCATTTATTATTTTTTCCTGCAGGTCAGTTGATCACAGGTGTAATGTAATGTCAGGCTCCTGCAGACAAGACCTACAGCTTTTAGCCCATGCTTCTTTATGGGTTGTCTGTTTGAAAGCCACAGGTCTTGTGAATGAACAAGGAGCGTGCTCATCAGCGTTCTTGCAGTTCACTGAGAACTACAAGCTGTCTGCTGCAGTGGCGGACGGGACATGTATTTGTTTCATTCACAGATTCCTGTGAATGAATAATACATCTGTGCGACCACGGTGCTTTTTTAAAAAGGTGACGAGTGGGGGTGCAAGGTGGACTGCTAAAGCATGTTACGTATTACACTTTAACTATGGGTGTAACGTGTAATATCCTACAAAAGGATAAAAAGTCCTAGCGCTCAGCCACAGATGATGTGATTTTCTTACCTGCAATCATGAGTTGCAGAAAAAAGAAAAAAAAAATCTCGATTCCCCCATCAACACAGTGTTGACTGGGGAATCATGCCCACTGAGCTATTGTGTTCCCCTGGGTGAGGGGGAGCCGCTGGTAATTATTGCATGACAAAACTGACATGCTGATTGCACCCAAGTAGTACAACAATTGATACGGGTACAATCAGCCTGTCCAAAGATGGTTTGAATCTCAACTGGTCCCTGCTGAACCTGCCAAGATTTTAACCATTTATGGCTGGCCTAAAACTAAAAAGACTGCAGAGCTTTAAAACGAATGGCAGCAGTGCCTTTAATGGATTAAGGGAATGTAAAGTGTTTTCTGTACATTTTTCTGTTTTTATTATGCAGAATTACATATATAAAAAGCTTTCTTTTTTTTTGTCAGATAAAGAAATATTGTCTATAAATATATCCCATTTACCTATTGCAGCAGGTGGCATGTTAGAGGGAGAAAAGTAGGTTAGCTGCACTGACATTTACTTTTATGCTGTGAATAGCCTGGGTATTTTGATCTGCTATTCAGGTCTATTCACAACTCACAAAATCAGAGGAGGAATACACCCCCTTCCAAGTCAGCTTGCTCGTACACACACGTGATTTTTAGTGTTTTCAGCAAACAAGGGCAACCTAAACTGTCTTGGAAGCACCTTGTATCACAAGTTTATTTGAAAAATAAAATTGTTATACAAGTAATGATAGAAATTATATTAAAAGATACCCAATAAACATGGAAGCATTTCTTAAAAATGAAATAAAATAATTTGTCTTTCAATAGAGATAGGAAAGGAAAGCTAGACCTTTTTCAGTATTCAGGAGGTGTATCGTTTCTTCAGATATTATACCACACTAAATCTAGTCCAAATGTGGATGATATGTCTTTTCATCAACTGACTCTCATTAGAAGGGTGTGTGTGACCCAACAAGTAATTACAGGATTTCATAGGTCCAATCTCCACAAAATTTGCAAAGCCACCCTCCGAGTCCCAAACAGAGTATTACTGAGGTTTAGCATTAGAGTTCAACTAACAGAGATATTATGACAAAAAACATAAAACTGAGATCTCTATTTTAAAACAGCAGCAGCCCTGCACAACCAGCAGGGTAAAAGACTATTTACATAAAAAAAGAAAAGAAAAGAAATATAAATATGAATTACTGCATAAAAATTAGTTCTAAAATCACTACAGTACATTTGGCCATGTTGCAAAGTTGGTTTATACAATAAAATATACAAATATGTACAGGATTTCAGTGTCTGTGGAAAGGAATCTGCTCTATGTACAAGACACGACATACAGGTGGGAAATGGCTTTGTATGCATCTCTTGGAAGCTTAGGAAGGAGGAAGCCTCTCAGACAGCAGCCTTGAGGTGTGCAATTCATGCACCAACAATCTTCTTAGTGATCGTCATTCATCTTCAGTAGCTCCAGAAGGGCCCCGACAGCTCCAAAATAACCCTAAAAACACATTTTGTTATTCAGAAAGGCCATGGAAATTATTTGTGTGATCAAACATGCATGTTAGCTTTAAAACTGAACTCCAGGAATTTAGATAATTTGAGAAATGTGCAAGCATACTAAGAGTTAAAGTGATATTAAAGGCAATTAAATAAAAAATAACAAACGTTAAAGTTACTGGCTCTGTGTAATGGTTTTGCACAGAGCAGCCCTAATCCTGCTCTTGCGTCCTCCACCATAGCTCCGGGCCCCTCCTTACTGCCAAGTGCCCCCAGAGCAAGCAGCTTACTATGGGGACACCCAAGCAGGCTCGCTCCTGAGCTGCTGATTTGTGTGCCCATTTGCATACAGAGCCATGGCTCAGCCCCCCCCCTCTCCTCTTGCTGGCTGTGATTGACAGCAGTGGGAGCCCTTGTCTCAGCAAATGAGGAAGGAGCATCCCTGGAGAGACAAGGCTCTTGTGCACATCGCTGGATCACGATGGGGCTCAGGTAAGTATTTGGGGGCGGGCGCTGATGCACACAAGGTTTTTTACCTTCATGCATAGAATGTAGGAAGATACAAAACTTTAGGCCTTTACAACCACTTTATGGCCCAGGAGTTGCATGCCACCTTGTGGATTTATCGCTTTAATTTACATCTTACAGTTTTATGGAGCTCTGAGGGGTAGCTTTTGCTACATTCCTGGAGCTCCGACATAAGACCTTTTGGTCTCAGCAACTTAAGCTGCTGTGCCTGCCCCTCCCTTCCTACTGCCCAATCACAAGCCGCTTTGTATTATGTGAACGAATTCACAAAATACAAAGGCTTCTCTGAATGGGCAATGAGGGGTGCAGAACTGCTTGTGGTGTATGAGAAGACAGCATCTCTTATCTCAGAGCCCTGGAGTGTAGCCATAGCTTCATAAAACTGTCAGATGTAAAAGAGATATGCACATCGCTGGACTTGACTCAGCTTGCCAGCACTTTTTATAAAATAGCTGAATTCCTGTATTTCAGCTTTAAGAATATTTCTAGATTATGTAAGAAGCAGTGGAAAAATGCATATGGTTTGTAAGGGAACAGCTATTTGTAAGTGCCAAGAGCCTCCAATGCTTGTGGCATGTGGTGGCACTATGGTCATCCCTGCTCCACAAACAGGCTGACTTAGCAAAGCAAGTGCACATTGCCTTTACCATAGGAACACAAATTCCTGTGTACCTAAGTCCATTCACAAAAAAGTTCAATTCTAATTGGATACTAGAGATATGTGCCCCGTTGAGTCAGCCTGACCTTCAAACATGATTTGACCACCTGCCAGCAGCTCCAAAACCATACCAGCTCAACATGTTTATGCTAAGGAAAGAGAAGTGGACCTCTGGCATCAGCTTATTAAAGAAAGAATAGAGATTCTTTCCACATAACTGATCACTCTTTCACCGGACATCCAGAATAGCATATAAAACAAATTGGGGTCTGATCTGAAAAAAAAAAAAAAAAAAAAAAAAAAAAGGGTGAAGTAGACAAGGGTCATCCCATATCCACGGGTCTCCCTGTCATCGGTACACCGGTTTTCATTGGTATTTGTGGAGACTGGAGAAGCTGCCAGGTTCTGCATTGATGTTGGTCTACCACAACCGGTCTGGTGCCTGTAAAGCGCCACTAACTGGGGATCACATTCATAGAGGAATGCTGACAGAAGAATACCGCTCATATCATCCATGCTGATCTTCTATCACGTTGCCTTCTGATGCCGACCATATATTTAGTGCTACTAGTTTCAATAATGGAAGAATAACAACCATGTCACATGATACTCAAATCAAATGGCATAATGGTGCTTTGTTGAGGCATGCTTTCTTCCAATTATGTCATAAAAAAAAAATATACCATGTTTACTAGATTGTTAAAAGCTAATATTTTAGGGGACACTGTGGGGCATAGCTGATTTAGGAGATTATATTTCATTAATATACAATGAAAAGCAACACCAATAGCAGGACAGCTCACACAAACAATACAATAGGATGTACTAACAATCAATCTTATAAGCACGATACAGAAGCCAGGTCTATGTACAAATGCACAAAGTATACAAGCTTTATATATTAAATATGAACTCCGGGAAACCCACTAAATATATTAGCTGAAATACATATAAAGGAAAGTAATTTAACTGCCGAAGGATTTCTGTTTTTGTCCATCTGGTCCTATTATTTACTTGGTCCTGCTACACAGCAGAGCCAGACTAGTGACCGGATTTATCTCTGCTGCAGTTAAGAGAACACAGCATCTGTCCTCTCCCAGTCTGAGCTCTGCTGTATAGGAGATTACAAGGAGCTGACAACAAGTCAATTTCAGCTACTAAAATCAATTGTATTTCAAAATACAGGTCATACTTTATTCATCAATTGGTGCTTTTTATAGTCTGCCTGGAGCAGATAATCCTTTTGTACCATGAATACGTGTGCTGCAGATTTCATCTCATATTTAAAGTAAATCTCTTTTGGTTTCCAGTTAAACACATCAATGACAACTATATAAATCTTCTTATTTGTACTACAAAAATACGACATTTTCTGTGCCAACAGTAAAACGATTGGATATGCAGAGTCCAATTGTTGTACAATACATAGGATTCCAGCGATTAATATATAGCAACAGAAAACAGTGTGCAGCAAAACCAATTGCAGGGTATTGGTCAGCTTGTTGGACATGCACTGGATAGTGGGTGTGTATAAGGGCTTTTACATTCCTAAGGCTGGCCATACAGTAATCATTTTCTTTTTCTGTTTAACCAGCGAGTTGAAGAAAAAAAAAAAATTCTCCCTCTCCCACACACACACATATATATATATATATATATATATACACACACACATACATACAGTCAGGTCCATAAATACTGGGACATCGACACAATTCTAACATTTTTGGCTCTATACACCACCACAATGGATTTGAAATGAAACAAACAAGATTTGCTTTAACTGCAGACTGTCAGCTTTAATTTGAGGGTATTTACATCCAAATCAGGTGAACGGTGTAGGAATTACAACAGTTTGCATATGTGCCTCCCACTTGTTAAGGGACCAAACGTAATGGGACAGAATAATAATCATAAATCAAACTTTCACTTTTTAATACTTGGTTGCAAATCCTTTGCAGTCAATTACAGCCTGAAGTCTGGAATGCATAGACATCACCAGACGCTGGGTTTCATCCCTGGTGATGCTCTGCCAGGCCTCTACTGCAACTGTCTTCAGTTCCTGCTTGTTCTTGGAGCATTTTCCCTTCAGGTTTGTCTTCAGCAAGTGAAATGCATGCTCAATCGGATTCAGGTCAGGTGATTGACTTGGCCATTGCATAACATTCCACTTCTTTCCCTTAAAAAACTCTTTGGTTGCTTTTGCAGTATGCTTTGGGTCATTGTCCATTTGTACTGTGAAGAGGCGTCCAATGACTTCTGAAGCATTTGGCTGAATATGAGCAGATAATATTGCCCGAAACACTTCAGAATTCATCCTGCTGCTTTTGTCAGCAGCCACATCATCAATAAATACAAGAGAAGCAGTTCCATTGGCAGCCATACATGCCCACGCCATGACACTACCACCACCATGCTTCACTGATGAGGTGGTATGCTTAGGATCATGAGCAGTTCCTTTCCTTCTCCATACTCTTCTCATCACTCTGGTACAAGTTGATCTTGGTCTCATCTGTCCATAGGATGTTGTTCCAGAACTGTGAAGGCTTTTTTAGATGTCGTTTGGCAAACTCTAATCTGGCCTTCCTGTTTTTGAGGCTCACCAATGGTTTACATCTTGTGGTGAACCCTCTGTATTCACTCTGTGAAGTCTTCTCTTGATTGTTGACTTTGACACACATACACCTACCTCCTGGAGAGTATTCTTGATCTGGCCAACTGTTGTGAAGGATGTTTTCCTCACCAGGGAAAGAATTCTTCGGTCATCCACCACAGTTGTTTTCCGTGGTCTTCCTGGTTTTTTGGTGTTGCTGAGCTCACCGGTGCGTTCCTTCTTTTTAAGAATGTTCCAAACAGTTGTTTTGGCCACGCCTAATGTTTTTGCTATCTCTCTGATGGGTTTGTTTTGTTTTTTCAGCCTAATGATGGCTTGCTTCACTGATAGTGACAGCTCTTTGGATCTCATCTTGAGAGTTGACAGCAACAGATTCCAAATGCAAATAGCACACTTGAAATGAACTCTGGACCTTTTATCTGCTCATTGTAATTGGGATAATGAGGGAATAACACACACCTGGCCATGAAACAGCTGAGAAGCCAATTGTCCCATTACTTTTGGTCCCTTAACAAATGGGAGGCACATATGCAAACTGTTGTAATTCCTACACCGTTCACCTGATTTGGATGTAAATACCATCAAATTAAAGCTGACAGTCTGCAGTTAAAGAACATCTTGTTCATTTCATTTTCAATCCATTGTGGTCGTGTATAGAGCCAAAAATGTTAAAATTGTGTCAATGTCCCAATATTTATGGACCTGACTGTATATATCTCATTTGATGTGAATGGGGGAAGCACTGCCCTGGTGCTTTTGTGTTCTGACAATGGGGAGATTTCCCCACTGTCAGAATACAATCAGTGCTGCCAGCTATAGCTTGGGAAAAACCAGACAGGCTGGTTGTACACAAATCAATTGATGGATCAAACCAACACCCAGGCCATACATGGAAAGAAAATCAGCCACTCTCCTGAACCGGCTGAATTATCAATCCATGTATGAGCACCCTAAGTAAACATCATAACGTTTTAAAAAAGAATTCCAGGAAAAAAGGTTTCCCCATACAATGGGGCTGTGCCTAAACTGCATGGGTTAACTGCTTATTTTTGTCTAGGGGTGAGGAAGGAGATATATTTACTTAACCAGCCGATCCTCCAAGTGCAAGATTAGTCCCTACTGCTCCTGTCCCCCACACGCTAGTGGTCTTGTGCAGTGAACTGTTCCTATTATCATCACGCCCACAGACTAGCTCTGCACGTGAGGTCAGCAGGAACAGTCCACCACTGGACGTAGGGGAGTGCTCCTTTATGGAGGATCGAAGGATTGGGTAAGTATAGCCTTTCTGTATGCCCCTGGACAAAATGAGCAGTCAACCCATGCAGTGTACATTTTTTCCCAGCGTTCAGCTTTAAATTATCCATGAATTAATACACTGTTACAACGTCTCTTACCTCATGCTCCAGAAAAAGGGCTTTGAGTTGTCCTTTCGACCAGTAATCCATGGCATAAGATAGCAGCTTCATTGAAACCATGTTAATTCGTAGAAAGTTCCCCACAAATAATACTCTGTCAATGTTCTACAAGTGCAGAGCAACACAGACATGAATTACACACAACATATTCATTCCAGATAACCTTCTAGAATACTTAACAGACATGCTTGTTATGAATGACTGAAAACACTCATACTGAAAAAATATATACAGACTTTATAATGAGAAAAACACAGAACAAGGATGATCAACTGATGGATGAAAGTAATGTTCTTAAAGCTGAATTCCAGGCAGAACCGCACTGAATGGGTAAAATGCTTGCTTATGTCTAGGAGACCAGAAAAAGCACCTTTACTTATCCAATCTTCCCCTCATGCAGGATCCCTCCACACTGCTAGACCAGTTCCCGCAGTCTCTTCTGCCGAATGCAGGTCCTCTGACATCATGAAGTACAATGCAGGGTCCATAGCCTTTCATTTGAGGTGAGGACCAGGAGACACAAGTAAAAAAAAAAATGCTTTTCCTGGTCCTGTAGACCTAAATAAGCTTTTTACCCTTGAAGTGCAGGGGCAGCCCCATCACAAGGGAAGATTTTTTCATTTGCCTGGAGATGAACTTTAAAGGATAGGTTCGCCTTTTCTAACATGTTACACCCGTATTCGGCTGCCCCGTGCCCCTACTCCCCACACAAAGGAGTGGCAGACCGAGGATTTTCTCCCCGTGTCTGCTGTCGTAATTAAAAAAAAAAAAAAAGACGCATCTGTGCGGGGCTCTGCCCACCCAGCCACGTAATTTAATCACAGAATTATGTGAATGAAAAACTACACGTCCCAATAGACTTTGCAGCTGTCTGCTTGTAGTTCTCAATGAACTACCATGGAACTGCGGTGCACTGTAGTAGTTCATTCTCTTTTCCTGTTGGTGTAGAACTGCCTGCATGTACGAGGTACCGCCACACAGATATACAGACAGGTCTGCAGGAGTCTTGCATGGCAATGAGATCTGCTGATCATTAGTGCAATGCTTTATAGGTTCCAGGTAAAAGAAATTTAAAAAAATAATAATAAATGCACATTTTTTTACCTGCAAAAAGAGAGTTTTTTTTTCTTTTTTTTACAAAGGTGAACTTATCCTGTGAAGAGATCTTCATTTTCACATGACAAACAATAGGGTAGTGATAACAAAACCAACAGTATTGTAATAATGCACGAGGGCAAGGCAACACTGAAGATCTATGAGCCAGTAAGAACAACTTCTTGTCTTTTTCAGGTCCCTTGTCAGCCTAGTACTAAATTCTAAACAGGAAATACTCTCCAGGAATTACTCAGGAAAACCTCTCAGAGCAAAAATGACTTCTGGGTAAATGCCCTTATTTCACAACAGAGAATTTGTGAATTTCCCAATTAGGGGAATTTAAAAAAGAGTAGTATGACCAAAGCTATTTGGCCCTATCCATTTTGTCACAGGAGTGCACTTACTTTTGCTTTCCAATTACCCAGAATCAGCAGAGGTAAAAACAGGCAGCTGAGCCGCAGTTTTACCGCTCCCAACCACCCACTCAAACTGTAACAATACAGCTGGACAGAGTTCATTGCTTTGCAGCTGTGACATTTTCAACTAGGGAGCCTACCTGTCAAAAAACAAAAACAAAAAAAACACAGTCATTCAGGAGACTGCAGTAGCAACTCCCGAATGCCTGTCAACTGCTGCTACACCACCCTCTAAAAAGCAATCCATTCATTTCAGAATGTGGTAAGCAGTACAGCTAGGTACCGCTGTGTTGGGAAGACATACTGTGCTACACAAAATGATGAAATAAGGGGGCCTAGAAAACCCTTGTCCAATTCAAATATCCAAGTTCAATGACAATTTGAAAAAAATAAATGATAAAAATGAAACTCACAGGGTGTTTGAGACACATGATTAACATCAGAGTACTAAAAAAGAAAATCCTGTCCTAACAATTTTAGCCAATGCTATCCATCTGGCATATGACTAGATTGGCAATATTAGAAAGTAAGAAGACTTGTATAAGTGGCCATTAAGTCTCTTTCCTCCACAAGTGTCTGACTATAACCAATATGGCTGATGGGACTTCAGAATCCACACATTTCCCACTTATGTGGGACTGGTTACGTTTGTACTGGACTGTCTTCCCTTCAAGCAACACCATGGTATCCATCATCTGCGTGCCCTCCCTCTGCCATCTTAAAGTGATTGCAAAGCTTCTATTTTTGTTTCATTAAAATAACAAACAAGTTATACGTACGGGTTCTGTGTAATGGTTTTACATAGAGCAGCCCAGGTCCTCTTCTCAGGCCCCCTACTGGTGCTCCTGGCTCCTCCCCGTCAAGTGCCCACCACAGGAAGCAGCCTCCTATGGGGGCAGTCATGTGGGCTTGCTCCTGAGCCGGGCTGTTTACATCTATTCAGCCCTGCTTGCAGGTTTTGATTGACAGTAGCAGGAGCTCCTGAACCAAAAGTGCTGAACCGAGATCGGGCTCGGGGGAGTGCATACAAGCCCCAGCAGGTCTCTTGGGAGTATTGGGGGGGCTACATGTCCCAAGCTCCCAGCATGTCTTAGGGGAATGCAGGGTTACAAGTTCCAACTACTAGTCCACATATGTCACCCAATAGGGGAAGTTCCTCTTATTTGCATCCCTCTCCCCTCCTCTTTAATGATTGGTACTTTTTTTGGGGGGTGGGGGAATTGAGTACCTTATTTTGACAGGCACCCACTCCCACTTCTGGTCAGATCACCGAGGCAATCTGAGCAGAAGTTCGGCCTCCCCCACAGGTCCCAGAAAACTGCGGGACCATTCACAAAGAGCAGCATGACTCGCAAATGCGCAGTGGGAAACCGGCTGTGAAGCCACAGGGCTTCACTGGCAGTTTCCTTATTAAAGAAGCCAGTGCTAGGGACCTGAAGCTGACTGAACAATCGGCTCAGATGAGGACAGTGCTGGATCCTTGAACAGGTAAGTCTCCATATAGTAAAAGTCAGCTGCTACAGTATTTGTAGCTGCGGACTTTGAATTCTTTTGGGGTAGACTTGAGCTCCTCTGTAAGTTCACCTTCCCAATTCCTCCTGTGCCACAATTAACACATTCTGGCCAGTGTTGCTAATGGAGGTATTCTGGCCCAATAGCAGAAGTTGGGGTGTTGTTTTTCTGTGTCAATTCAAAAATAAAAATTTGGGTTGATATTGGCAATACGCCACTGTTGCTTTTCTCCACTTGTATAGAATATCATTATAGCATTTATTTAAAAGTGTTATAACTGGAGAAAAAAAAAAAAAGAACACTAAAACCACCAGACCAATGAAAAGATGGATGCTGAATGGTGTCTTTTACTTGAAGTAAAGGCTATAGCAAAGGAGGTATTTGATGCCCAGCCATTACATTTCATTGATAAAGTCTAAGACAGTTTTACGTCCCAGTATGCCTAGACTGCAGTGACAAAGAATTTTCAACATTGGACAAAATTAGTCTTCAAGCAATACAACAGTTACAACAAAAAAGAAAGTATAAGACAACACCACACAAAAAGACAGGAGTTCTCTTGCAGGGTTTTGCTGCAGTTCTTCATGCTTTGATAGCCCTGTACAATGCTGCTTGAACTCCATGCCACAAGGCAACACTGTAAAGAAGCTGAAAGCAGGAAGAGGACATCATATTGCTGGTTAATTACACCAAATGTTCCCCAGTGGATGAAAATGTGTACCTTCTAAATTGAAACAAAAATATCCGCGTACAGAAAGATATTGCAATAATACGTTTATACTCATACCAACACAGTAATCCCATTAATAATGTCACCTATGGTCATTTTGTAAAAACTATCACAGCATGTTTGTCATTATTTTATTCCTTCAGCAGCCATCAAGCTCCTTATGTACGTAGTCTAAACTGAACTGTACAGTCCTTCCCCCACAATGTCCTCCACCAATGTCCTTGTGTTTACAAAAACTGGGATTCCCACTTTACAGTCCTTCCCCCCACAGACTATGTGAGTGCACAACATACCTAAGCTGGAAATAGGTGGGTAAAATTTGGACTGAAAAATTTTAGGAAAAGAATGTTCTATGAAAGTTTGGCTTTTCTAATCAGTGGATAAAATCAGCGTTCATTTTCAATCTGTCTAGGAAATTCGAAGGAGCAGGATGGGAAATTTTTCCCGTCTGAACGAATTTCAAACAATGTTTGTGGTTTTCATTTTGTAAAGTCCATTCATTTCAAATATCAAAAGCAAACAACATTTTTTGAACAACATTTGAATGTTTTGAGAATTTTCCCAAAACTTCCTAAGAATTTTCATTCGAAATTCTATCCATATATGGCCAGCTTTACTGTACAATCCTTCCTCCACTATGTTCTCCATTAAGGTCTCTGTATGTGTACAAAAACTGATCTTCACTGAAGAGTCCCTCCCCTACTATGTCCTCCATCAAAGTCTCTGTATGTGTACAACAAACTACAATTGTCACAGACGAGTCCCTCCCCTACTATGTCCTCCCTCAAAGTCCCTGTATGTGTACAACAAACTGTGATTCTCACTGAAGAGTCCTTCCCCTACTATGTCCTCCATCAATGCGCCTGTATGTGTACAACAAACTACGATCCTTACTGAAGAGCTCTTCCCATTCTATTTCCTCCATCAAAGTCCCTGTATGTGTACAACAAACTGATCTTCACTGTACAGTCCTTCCCCCACTATGACCTCCAGCAAAACCCTGTATGTGTAAAACAAACTACGATCCTCACTGAAGAGTCCTTCCCATACTCTGTCCTCAATCAAAGTCCCTGTATGTGTACAAGCTATGATCCTCACTGAAGAGTCCTTCCCATACTCTGTCCTCAATCAAAGTCCCTGTATGTGTACAAGCTATGATCCTCACTGAAGAGTCCTTCCCATACTCTGTCCTCAATCAAAGTCCCTGTATGTGTACAAGCTATGATCCTCACTGTACAGTCCTTCCCCCACTATGTCCTACAACAAGGTCCCTGTATGTGTACAACAAACTATGATCCTCACTGATGTGTCCTGCCCCTACTATGTACTTCATCAATGTTCCTGTATGTGAAGGGCAAATCTGGAAAGATTTTTCTTCCCCCATTATGTTTACCATCAAAGTTCTTGCATGTATACATCAGTCTGTGATCCCCACTGTACAGTGTGGCCTCCATCAAAGTCCCTGCATGTGTGCAGCTAACTGGGATCCTTGCTGTATTTTTCTTCCCCTATTATGTCCTCCATCAAAGTCCCTGTATGTGTACGGCAAACTGGAATCCTAAGGGCCCATTCACATCAGATGCAATTGGATGCATTTTTGACTGAATTCCAGCTGCACAGACGGACCAAACTGCAGGTTATCCTATGGGCATAGTACACACCATTACAGTGCAGTGCAAAAAAAGTACAGAAATTTGTATTTTTCCACACCACAAGCATGTTAAAATTTGCACACACAGCAACGCATTGCTGTGTGCAAAAAAACCCAAATAAAGAAAGGAGGAAGTGACCTCACAGGACAAACGAGGATGGAACAATGTCATCAACTGCATGCAAAAGTGCATAAAGCGACGCACAATAGCTGTGCAGTTTCTGGTGTGAATGGGCCCTTACTGTAGAGTCCTTCCACTGCTATGCTCTCCAAGTGCAGGAAGCAGCTAAGCAACACAGATATACAGGTTAAACTCGAAAAATTAGAATATAGTGCAAAAGTTAATTTATTTCATTTAATGCAACTTAAAAGGTGAAAGTAATATATGAGATAGACTCATTACATGCAAAGCAAGATAGTTCAAGCCGTGATTTGTCATAATTCTGATGATTATGGCTTACAGCTCATGAAAACCCCAAATCCACAATCTCAGAAAATTAGAATATTGTGAAAAGGTGCAATATTCTCGGCTCAAAGTGTCCCACTCTAATCAGCTAATTAAACCATAACACCTGCAAAGGGTTCCTGAGCCTTTAAATGGTCTCTCAGTCTGGTTCAGTAGGAATCACAATCATGGGAAAGACTGCTGACCTAACAGTTGTGCAGAAAACCATCATTGACACCCTCCATAAGGAGGGAAAGCCTCAAAAGGTAATTGCAAAAGAAGTTGGATGTTCCCAAAGTGCTGTATCAAAGCACATTAATAGAAAGTTATGTGGAAGGGAAAAGTGTGGAAGAAAAATGTGCACAAGCAGCAGGGATGACTGCAGCCTGGAGAGGATTGTCAGGAAAAGGCCATTTAAAAGTGTTGAGGACTTTCACAAAGAGGGGACTGAGGCTGGAGTCAGTGCCTCAAGAGCCACCACACACAGGCGGATCCTGGACATGGGCTTCAAATGTCGTATTCCTCTTGTCAAGCCGCTCCTGAACAACAAACAACGTCACAAGCGTCTTACCTGGGTAAAGAAAAACAGACCTGGCCTGTTGCTCAGTGGTCCAAAGTCCTCTTTTCTGATAAGAGCAACGTTTGCATCTCATTTGGAAACCAAGGACCCAGAGTATGGAGAAAGAATGGAGAGGCACACACTGCAAGATGCTTGAAGTCCAGTGTGAAGTTTCCACAGTCTGTGTTGATTTGGGGAGCCATGTCATCTGCTGGTGTTGGTCCACTGTGCTTCATTAAGTAGAGGGTCAGCGCAGCAGTCTACCAGGAGATTTTGGAGCACTTCATGCTTCCTTCTGCAGACGAGCTTTATGGGGATGCTGACTTCATTTTCCAGCATGACTTGGCACCTGCCCACACTGTCAAAAGCACCAAAACCTGGTTCAATGACTGTGGGATTACTGCGCTTGATTGGCCAGCAAACTCGCCTGACCTTAACCCCATAGAGAATCTATGGGGCATTACCAAGAGAAAGATGAGTGGCATGAGACCGAACAATGCAGAAGAACTCAAGACCGCTATTGAAGCATCCTGGTCTTCCATAACACCTCAGCAGTGCCACAGGCTGATAGCTTCCATGCCACGCTGCATTGAGGTAGTAATTGCTGCAAAAGGGTCCCAAACCAAGTACTGAGTACATATGCATGCTTATACTTTTCAGAGGTCCGATATTGTTCTATGTACAATCCTTGTTTTATTGATTGCATGTAATATTCTAATTTTCTGAGATTGTGGATTTGGGGTTTTCATGAGCTGTAAGCCATAATCATCACACCTATGACAAATCACGGCCTGAACTATCTTGCTTTGCATGTAATGAGTCTATCTCATATATTAGTTTCACCTTTTAAGTTGCATTTCTGAAATAAATGAACTTTTGCACGATATTCTAATTTTTCGAGTTTCACCTGTATGTACAAACACTGAACTCCAGCCTTACCTTCAGTCTTGCACAGCTGTGCAGGCACCCCTTCTGTACTAAAAATGCTTACTCTGATTTCACAGCACACTGTGACCTTCTCACAGAGTACACCAGAAGCTGCAGCAAATCAAATAAAGCCCACATCATTTCCTGACTGGAGGCCATCCAGCATCATCTAACTCTTTCTTCCCAGCCTCGCCTTTCATTCAGTTTCAGTTCTTCCAATCAGGGAGGCTGTTACCTAAAGTATTCATCATGTAACTGCAGTCTGCCTAGGAATGCCCACTTCACCAGACTGACATCCACCCATTAAAGCAATTTGATGCCTTACATTTGCACTGCTTGCACCAGGGTGGAGTTGAGGCTTAAATACAAGAAGACCTACGCAGAAAGGCAGTGTAGAAGACAGCAGTGAAAAGTATTTAATCTATCGCAACCAATCAGTATTATCGGTCTACAGAAAAATAGCCAATCAGAAATCTGGTCCTGCACATCTTCAATGTAGTCTTTACTGCCTTAAAAAGAAGTCCACTAATGTCTCCATATAGGCCGTGCCATTGGACGGTATGAAAACATAGACATTTTGCTTTATAATCTGCAAAGTAGTGGTGTGATGCTGCAATCCAACCAATGTAAAAGAAGCTCCACGTGTGCCCATACCACAGCCACACAAGCTGTCAGGTAAGTATCCAAATGAAGAGGTTGGCAACACAGTGTGCTACCATGCTTCAGCCCGGGTGGGCTTTAGATTGGCAAAAACCCACCCGGGCTGAAATGCGTCGACTCTTTGTATTGGATTTCTTGCACTCCTGTCCTGCTTAATTAACAAGATTTTAGGAGCATAGCACACTTCTGACCTCTTTGAATATTTTGCTTTATAAACAGGATGTTGTGCACTGAAAAAGCACATTCAACAAAACACATCTTTTCCACTAAAAACTAATTTCCCATCTGATTTCAGCATAAATACAGTTGATGTTAGCATGTAAAGCAGCTGAAGAGAATGTCATTTTATTTAGAATTATGCAGTTTTAGCTTCTTTCTGTACATGAATGTAAACGAAAGAGAAACCAATCAGATAAAACGTTGCAAATTTCACATATAACTGACAAAATCTAAAAAAATATCTGATTGGTTGCGAAGCATTAATTGCATTCGAGTCACCCTTGTGTTATCTGGTATGTAGTAGTGACAGAGGCACTATAAAAACTTGCACAGTGACAGTTGTTACCAAAGAATGGAATACATTTTAAAATGTTAGGTGTAATTGACATTAGGCAATTCTTTAAATGTCACTGAAATTGATTATTGCAAAACTTAACTCTTACCTCATTAAGGGCACACATACGGGCAATTGACCCTATGTTATTTGTAATGGTAACCAGTGTCGCTCTTGCCAAGTCCTCCTTACTGATGGTATCTCTTTTTTCCTTGCTCATCATATGGCCAAAACTTTTTTAGGGAGAAAAATTTGAAACAATAAAAAGAATTAACTATCAGAAGTAACATGCTTTTATCCACTGATGCATATGCTTTTTACATTTTTTGTGGCAAATTAAAATGAAGTATATATACAATAACCACCTCCAATTACTGTGACTCCCCCACAACACAAATCAACACCCTTCCCTAAAGGTGTACAAAATTATAATCAGTGAAAAACTCATTTTCACTGATATAAATTAAAATGAAGGTTAGGTATGGATTACGTATACTGAATGACAACATGACATGAAAAACACAATCTTTCCCATCCATCACGGTACTCCCTTTAATGAATAATTGCTTATAAAAAAGCTTTCCCATGCTAATCCTCAGAATGTTGTAGCTAAAGTAAAGCGACCAAGTGCCTAGACATATGATCATGTGACATAGTCCAAAGTGCCATTCTGTTCAGCACTGGTAAGTTTTTTTTTTTTCATGATTCATTGTTGGATGGCAGGGTAGTTTCATAAAGCCACTTTCGTATAATCCTTTCTATTGACACTGTGCTTCACCAGACTAGCAGGCTGATTTAAGCCAGTCATGGACGGACGGATTTGGCTGGTTCAGCAGGCACCGGCCATATTTAGATCCATCTATGGGCAGGCTGGCTGTACTGATGTTGATCTACCCATCGACTTCAGTACAACCAGCCTGTCATTTCTTTTTCATACAATTTCTGCTGCTGGTTATAGTATTGCTCATAGCTTTCTGATGGCTGGAAAACCTCCTGCTGTCAGAACACAACAGCACAGCAGGTGTGATCTCCCCCATCAACCCATAATTGAAGCAAAGAAAATTGTATAATGTATGGCCAGCTTTAGTAAAGGAGTTGAAAATCTTCACTCAAACTGTGTGGATATCCACTTCAATCATGTGAAAATGCACATTCCAGTGGTCAGCTGCACATAAACTGGGTTATCAAAAGTGAACAGGAATTTGCTCATCACATGACTGAATAACTGAACTGAGTGAGTATTCATGCAGTTTAATGAGTGAAGATTTGTCAGTAAGGCTGCCCATAGATAAAGAGATTTCCCCCCTTCATACAATCAAGGTGGATAGAGGAATCCTCTCTGCCATGCCATAGCATTCTGACAGTGAGAACTCACCGCTGTCAGAATACACTGCTCAGCATCTGCAGCCACTGATCGACAAAAGTTTTCCAACACTCCCTTTCAAAAGAAGACGATCATTAGATTGAATTCTGTTCATTGGGAACAGCCATACATGGATTGAAAGTTGGCCGAATTTCGATCCATGTATGTCTGTTCTATATCTGTCTCTATACATCATGTGGTTCCAATAGCCACAAGCAGGTGACTCCTTCCAACACATAACCCTATACCAGGGGTCTCCAAACGTTTCAAACAAAGGGCCAGTTTATTGTCCTTCAGAGTTTATTTCTGTCACCGGTGGGGGTAGAAAATGTCCCAAGCCAAGCATAAGAGAATAAAGTAGGAGGAGGAATAGTGCCCCATCATTGGTATGAGTAGAAGTCATAGTACCACATCATAGATATCAATGGAAGAAATACTGCCCCAGTGTTAGTGAGAGGAATAGTGTCTCATATCATTGGAAGGAATAGTGCCCCAGGGGCAGGACAAAGGCTAGAAAAGGGCCACATCTGGCCCTCAGGCCACAGTTTGGAGACCCCCAGCCAAACTATTAAAAGCAGTTCTCCACTCTGTAACAGAAAATTAAAAGTCAGCAGCTGCAAATCCTGTAGTTGCTGACTATGTCCTGGGATCCAGCGCTGTCCTCACCCACGCTAGATCTTCACTAGCCTTCGGGTTCCCAGTGCCAGCATCTTAGGTGTTGGCACCTGGCTGTGACAACTTGCAGCTTCAAAACCAGATGTCCATTGCACATGCGCAAGTCATGCTGTGCTTTGTAAATGGTCCTGTAGTCTTCTGGGACTTGTCCTAGAAGACTTCGGGGAGGAAGGGAGAGAGGTACACTTCCGCTCAGATCGCTTAGGTGATCCGAGTGGAAGTGGAGCCAGTACCAGTCAAAGCTAGTTACCCACTTTACCCCCCTCCCTCCAAAACAAATTACATGCCAAATCAGGTAGAGGAGGGGGTAGGAGGACTTAAAGAAGATCTTCACCTTTTGGCTGAAGCTCTGCTTTAAATCAAAAGCTGTTCCTAGCTGCTTGAATACTTTATATTTCCCCTCTTCAACACTTGGATATTACATAGTTAGTCTGGTTGAAAAAAAAGATAATACATCCAATAAAAAGAAAAAAAATATACAATCCATATACACAATCCTATGCCCACAGTTGATCCAGAGGAAGGGAAAAAAATCACCAACAAAGCATAATCCAATTTGCTCCAGTAGGGGAAAAAAATTCCTTCCTGATCCCCCCGAGAGGCAATCGGATATTCCCTGCTTTCTGCCAATTTCTTTGCCTATTACCTTGTTGCTCTGGCCATCTAGTTTCCCAGTCTTGAATTATGACATGCTTGTTCCCTATCCTGTTGATCATTATTTCCCTGTCCTTCTTGTCCCAGTCCTATCCCTTCCCTAATTACCATTCACTTACCTTGTATATTGTTTGCATTGTTTAGTTTGTTTTGGTTAATTTACACTATTGTTGTTTGCTCATTGTCTATAGCTGAGTCTATTGACTTTTCAATTATCCTTTCATGGATTGCCTACACCTGGGTTACACAGAAATCACACACAAGATCTCCTGATGGGTGGGGTAGTACTTTCTCAATAGATTTGCTTTTCTCATGAAACCTGAACAATTTAGATAAGTCTGTAATAAAGGGAAGAGGGACAATTCTGAGGAATAATGTTGATAAGTCAGATACTCCTCTTGGGTTGTTAATTAGAGACATGACGGCCTGCACTGCCAAAGCATGGTGGGGTCAGACGTTTAGGGATGACACTTGTTACCTGTTGTACATAGTTGGGTGGTGGGTAAGCATGTGGATGCCTGGCTGGTTGGTCCCTACATGGGAAGAATGGCTGGATGTGATTTATGAATGTGAAGGTCATGTGATCCTGAACATTGATTCAGCACTTGCTGTAAGATCCTTCCATCGAAGCACCGCCTACACCTTTTTATCGACTGCTCCTTTTTTGTACTGTAATTGGTCTCTGTTTAAAGCATTTTTCCAGCATTGTGTGAGAACAACAAATTGATTTTTTCCTGTTTAGAAGTAGGCAGCTGTATTCTGGCAGTGGCTATGTGACTGTTGGACTGCACCTACCTGGATGTTATTGTGACAAATATATATATATATGGTTACCTCATAAAACCTGTAATCGCACTGTTTAAAGAATATGTAAACCCAACATTTCATATTTTTTATATGTGCCTGCTGTACCATGTATGAAAAACTATCCTGTTCTCTTTGCATTGCTTCCTTTGTGTGAAAACCCTGGTGTTCTCTGCCAGTCCCTGTGCTTTTCGATTAAAAACTGACCACACTTGTCAATTTTCTGACTGGGAACTCAGCCTGCTCTCCTCCAATGATCAGACTTGTTCTGACACACCCCTGCCCCCTGCACAGCCATTCACTGAGAAAAAAACAAAAAAAACAAAAATCGGTGTGATGCTGTTTCTCCTCCCCTAGTTCTTCTACAGTTGAGAACAGAAGGTATAAAATAATAGGTATTTACATTTTTTTTATATCTATACACAAATGTTTTGCCTTTCATTTCTCTGAATGGATTGTTTTACACGGTGATGGTTTACATTCACTTACGGGGCTCTTGAAGGAACAAACTAAGCAGGCTGGGCAAGGAATCCCTTTTCCCAGCCAAAGACTCTAGCTCTTTGCTGGGCATTCCAAGCTCAACATACTTTTTTGAATCTGCCCCAAGACCCCCTCCCAATTGTATGGACCCTATAATTCCACAAGTTTTAGCTCTAAGGCTGCATCCATGTGAGAATGCCCAAAACAGACATATTTAAAATTAAAACATATGCAGGACATGTCCTCCATGTTCCTCTTCACATCACTGAGAATCAGCCCTGAAATCCCACAGAGAAACCTAATTACTTTTATTTTGCACCTAAAGCTTTATGCTCTTGGTTATTACTCACAACACATACTGTAGATCGGGGGTCGGCAACCCGTTGATCGCAGTCTACCCGTCAACTGCGGTCAGGTGACAGGTAGACCGCGAACAGGTACCTGCACTGCCTACCTCCACCTTATAGGTGCTGGTCCCCCTCCCACTGGGCACCGCTGGGGATTGGATTTTTCTGCCCCAACTCCCTACCCTGGTGCCATAAGGCAGCCGCCTCAGGGCACCAGGGTAGCTGGGGGGCAGTAAAAAGTCACTTGCTGGGAGTTTAGATTTTTAAAATAGATGCCTTCCGACGATCCCCGTTATTGTCCTGGAGCAGCTGAAAGCTAGAATCTCCTCCTTGCTCTCCCGCCAGCATACAGCTGCTGCAGGAGGAAAATCCAGGGGACTGGTTCTAGTAAACGCCTCCCCTGCTGCCCCTCCTGCCCTTGTTCCTCCTATTTTCTGCTGCCTGGCCCCTCCCCCAAGTGCTCCCCTTTCAACAGGGATCCTAAAAAAATTGTGAAAAAAAATATTTTAAATAAAAAAACCACTGACACCATCCACTGCCCTGCTGATACTGTCCACTGCCCTGCTAACACCATCCACTGCCCTGCTGGCTGACACCATCCACTGCTCTACTGATGGACAACAATCTCTGCCCTACTGACACATTGTCCATTGCCCTACTGACTGACACTGTCCATTTTTAAGGTAGGTCAAGTTTGTATTTTTACAGTGACATTTGTTTTATTATATTATTTTTATACATTTTCCTTACCATTTCGTTAGGCCGTGCTAATTTCCTTTTTTTTTTCTTTTTTTTTTTTAAATGGCGCTGAACCCTGGTGATCTTTAATCTCTTTCATGATGTTCAGGTACATTTCCACCTCCCAAAGTTGCCTACCCCTGCTGTAGATGCTATTTAGACTATGCTATATAACGTTTTTTGCATTTCGGAAACTATTGTTGTCATTATCCTTTCAATAAATATATGTATGTATGGTTCTTTCCTTACTGAACAGTGCTGTGGAGTTGAGTAAATGATAAGATTGGCAGTACTGTGACCGAGTTTGTTGCAGCTGTTCAGTTTTATACAATGCTCAATTTTATACAGCTGGCATACCAGCAGTCACATTGTATGTTGCAGGTCAGTGGTTATTAGTTACATTAAGTTATGTACACTTGCAGCACAATCATGTCACCCCACAGAGATTTGTGGTAGACTACTCTTTAGAGGCATCTGACAGGCAGTAATCAATATGTTGCCTCCTCACTGCCTGTTTTAGACAGCACCATAACCAAATGCATTGCACGCTTTTAAGGAGTGGTCCTATTCACTTGAATGGGTCGTGTTCAGTAGCAGTACTGCCCGACGAACACAGCAGGGGGTATAATTTTTGCTGCGCCCATAGCATGTGTACAATCCTACTGGGCTGCTTTTACAGCTCAAGGAGGGGCGGTAAAACTGAGATGCAACTGCCTATTGCCCAAATGCAAAAATAAACAATCCCTATTACATTTGTAATAGGTATTCGCTCTTTTAGGCCTAGTTTCCAAGGGTGTTTGTAAACAGCAAACTTTTATGAAGCTTCAAGCAACACAGAATGCCTTCATTCCAGGCATATATCCCTGAACAAACGGGCTGCTCAATACAGTTTCAAGCCGCAGCACATTTCTGCAGGTCACAGACTGACAGGCAGTGAGACTGGACGCTGTACCTGTGCTTCCCTGTTGCATGAAAGCACGAGATTGGGACAAAGTGGCTCAATGCCCCGTGTGCAAGGGGCCTAAAAGCTCTCTTCAGCTCCTGTATGGAAAGGTTATTCACAGATCTTAATGGGAATACTGACTGTCGCTTTAAACAAGCTGCTAGCAGGCTTCAACAGGCTTCCAACAAGGCTGAAGTTGTAGTGAAGTCTGCTAGTCAGCCTGTTTAAAGTGAAAGTCAGCACTCCTAGTAATCTGTATTTAACATTTCCAAATGGAAGCTGAATGATACTTTTTAAAAGCTTCAACAAAGCTTGCTGAAAGCAAATTTTCTATGGTTATCCTGCACCCACTTTATGTGAATGTTACTGAACCAGTAAACTAAAACAACTGCAATATTATATAAACGAATATGCCATGTGCTGTTTCACCTCCCTGTAATTATAAAGTGCAAAGAAAATATACTCTGCAACCATAGAAAACACCATAACAAAATCTAATATTACAAGTTAACCACAACAATTAAAATTGTGTATATATTACAAACACCTAAATTACTATATTCATTAAAATAAACAGAATCAACAACTTCAAGTCCCATTAAAGTGTCCACAGTTTATATGTATATGCCTTCAATTATCTTCCAAAAATATACGTACGGAGTCTGTAAATAAGAGAGGAGCAGAACAAAGGACCTCATTTAAGAGAAACAAGCGCTGATGACCTGTAAGAGGACAGGTCTATGAGTGGAGGTGAATGCAAGATTGAACGGTGGTGGATACACATTTTTGTTTAAACAACCTAGGAGGTGACACGTATATTTTTGGAAGTTAATTGAAGGTATATACATATAAACTGTGGACACTTTAATGAGACTTGAAGTTGTTAATTCTATTTATTTATTTTTAATGAATATGGCAATTTAGGTATTTGTAATACACTGCTCAAAAAAAATTAAAGGAACACTATTTAATCAGAGCATAGCTTCAAGTCAATTAAACTCCTGGGATATTGATCTGGTCAGTTAAGTAGCAGAGGGGGTTGTTAATCAGTTTCAGCTGCTTTGGTGTTAATGAAATTAACAGGTGCACTAGATGGGCCACTGAAACGACCCCCAAAACAGAAATAGTTTTACAGGTGGAGGCCACTGACATTTTTTCCTACTTATCTTTTCTGTTTTTCACTAGTTTTGCATTTGGCTAGGGTCGGTCTCAGCATGAGGTGATACCTGGACCCTACAGAGGTTGCACAGGCAGTCCAGTACTCTAGGAGAGACCGTAGAAGGTCCTTAACCCATCAGCAGGACCGGTATCTGCTCCTTTGTGCAAGCAGGAACAGGATGAGTACTGCCAGAGCCCTAAAAAAGGACCTCCAGCAGGCCACTGGTGTGTATGTCTCTGACCAAACAATCAGACACAGACTTCATGAGAGTGGCCTGAGGGCCCGACGTCCTCTAGTGGGCCCTGTGCTCACTGCCCGGCACCATAGAGCCTGATTGGCATTTGCCATTGAACACCAGAATTGGCAGGTCTGCCACTTGCGCCCTGTGCTTTTTACAGATGATAGCAGGTTCACCCTGAGCACATGTGACAGATGTGAAAGGATCTGGAAAATCCGTAGAGAACATTATGCTGTCTGTAACATCGTTCAGCATGACTGTTTTGGTGATGGATCTGTGATGGTCTGGGGAGGCATATCCATGGAGGAACGCACAGACCTCTACAGGCTAGACAATGGCACCCTGACTGCCATGAGGTATCGGGATGAAATTCTTGGACCCATTGTCAGACTCTACGCTGGTGCAGTGGGTCCTGGGTTCCTCCTGGTGCATGATAATGCCCAGCCTCATGTGGCGAGAGTATGCAGGCAGTTCTTGGAAGATGAAGGAATTGATACCATTGAATGGCCCCCACGCTTGCCTCACCTAAATCCAATAGAACACCTCTGGGATATCATGTTCAGTCCATCCGACAGATTGCACCTCAGACTGTCCAGGAGATCAGTGATGCCCTGGTCCAGATCTGGGAGGAAGTACTCCAGGACACCATCTGTTGTCTCATTAGGAGAATGCCCAGATGTCAGGTATGCATAAGCATGTGGGGGCCATACAAACTACTGAGTACCATTTTGAGTTGCTGCAATGAGATTTCAGGAAAATTGACTAGCCTGCAGCATAATTTTTTCACTTTAATTTTCGAGGTGTCTTTGAATTCAGTCCTCTGTAGGTTGATGATTTTTATTTCCATCAAACGATTTTTATTTCCATCATCCTTACATTCCTAACACATTACCCAGTCCATATCAGTAGAGATATCTAGAATGAGATTTTTCCCCCATTGTGATCTGATGTGTTTTCAAAGTGTTCCTTTAAGTTTTTTGAGCAGTGTATATACACAATTTTTATTGTGATTAACTTGTAATACTATATTTTTATGGTGTTGTATACAGCTGCACAGTAGAACAGTATATTGTTTTTGCACTTTATAATTGCAGGGAGGCGCAGCATCTCATGTATGGCATAAAAACTTTCTGAAGGCTCTGTGTCAGGGAAAGTAAAGTACATGCAGGCGCACAGTTATGCTCCAGTGTCAGGTCCTTGGCAGTCGGATCTCTGCGCATCCGACTGGCGCCAGACGGGCTATTTAAACTGATGCTGCACTAGGAAACACTGCCTTCTGGTCTTCCCAATCCCCTCATCTGCTGTTTGTGTACTCCGATTATGTTGCTTACCTGATCTGTCCTGACCTCGTTTGAACTCCGCCCGCCCCGACCCAGCTTGACTCTGACTACTCTCTGCCTGCTCCCTGTACCTGATCTGCTTGTTAGTTATCGCCCAGCTTGTCTGACTCTGCTTCTTCCTCAGCTTGTGCCTTGTTATCTGCAGTACTGCCTAACCCTGCCTGCTGCTGCTCCTGCTACTTGCATCTTCCGCTGACCTGTATCCGCAGCTCACCTGCATCCTGTTCGTCCCAACGACACACCATCAGCTGACAGCACAGACATACCCGGCATTCGTGCTACTCCTGGCTCGTGTTCCCTGTCTACTCTATCAGGCGCACTGAGCAGGACGCCCTCACCTCCACGTCAGGCTCCCTTACCAGGTACATGACGCTCTGCAATCGCTTTGAAAATGCTTGCTGTACACACCAGGGATAGATTCAGATAATAAGCAAGTGTGAACTTAGCATTAAAGTGTTTCTATACATTTTTTAGACTCAACAACTAGTGTTACTGTATAGTTATTACCTAGAGGCAACAGCAGAGCCCTGAAGACTGAAGCGTTCGTAGTCCCCACCATAGATGTCTTTCACAAGTTTATCGACATTTGTGCTGTCTCCTTTAGCAGCCATTTCCAAAGCCTCTTCAAATGTTTCACAACCCGTCAGCAAGCAGCACAGGCCAAGGAATGTTCCTCCTCCCAGACTAAATAGATTAGGAAATAAAATTGTAAAAGAATTAAAAATATCAATAAGCTTTTTTTTCTGTAATACACAAATTTTATATAACCTTATTATGGCTAGAATTACTTGGGACTTTTCCATCAAGAATACAACTATCAGTCCCTCCTCTCATGCCAGGGTGCTAGGTGTAATCATGGACTCTGACCTGTCCTTTTGGACCAAACCCAATCACTGTCAAAAGCTTGTAGACTTCACCTCCATAACATCTCTAAAATTCGCCCTTTGTTAAATAATGAAACCAACAAGCTACTCATTCCCTCCCTAGTTATGGCTTGCCTTAAAGTGGAGTTCCACCTGAAAAAATAAAAATAAAAGTGAGCAGCTACAAAAACTGTAGCTGTTGACTTTTAAAATACAGACACTTACCTGTTTCACCTGCCGTCTTCTTCAGTGTGGGCACCCAGTTGTGACAGCTTGCGGCTTCACAGCCGGGTGCCTATTGTGCATTCGTGAGAAGTGCTGCGCTTTGTGAATGGCCTTGTAGTCTTCTGAGACCTGTCACGTGTCCCAGAAGACTACGGGGAGGGAGGGGGGAGGACAACCTCTGCTTCCAATCGCCTAGGCAATCGCAGCGGAAGTGGGAGTGGGTACCTGTCAAATTCAGATACCTGCTCCCCAAAGGTACCAATCCTTAACGGGGAGCGGGAGACAAAGACTTAAAGTGGAGCTCCACCCAAAATGGGAAGTACCACTTTAAGTATTGCAACTCCCTTCTCATAGGCTTACCTCTCCATAGGCTATCCCCTCTTCAGTCTATCATGAATGCTGCTGCCAGACTCATCTACCTTACCAACCGCTTCGCGTCTGTCACTCCTCTCTGCCAATCCCTCCACTGTCTTCAGATTGCCCAGTGAATTAAATTCAAAAGAGTAACATCATCACACAATTCCATTTACAGCTCTGCCCCGAGCTACATCACCAATCTTGTCTCCCAATATTACCCAAACCATCCTCTCCACTCCTCCCAAGACCTCCTGCTATCTAGCTCCCTTGTCTCCTCTTCCCATGCTTGCCTCCAGAACTTCGCCAAAGCCTCTCCCATCCTCTGGAACTCTCTACCTAAATCTGTCTATCTCCTACTCTATCCACCTTTAAGCGATCCCTGATAACTCATCTCTTCAGAGAAGCCTATCCTGCCTCCACCTAACAACTGAAATTTTAACTTCTCCATTAGCTTATCTCTCACAGTTATAACCTTTTTGCCCCCCCCCCCATTAGATTGTAAGCTCTTTCGAGCAGAGCCCTCTTAACCCTCTTGTACTTAATTACATTGTTATTGTACCGTCTCCCTTTAGATTGTAAAGCACTACGCAAACTGTTCGCTCTACATAAATTTTGTACAATAATAACAACAATAAAACCCTTATTAAATGAGTGCTCATGCTGGTCAGTCATCAAATGATCGCATAGGATCACAGCCTACCATGATGGGCTTCTGCCTAGGTGTATTATACCGTGTAATATAAAGACTGCCAAGGAAATGAGGACTCTGTGAATCGGTAAAGAGAATTGGAAAGCTATTCCAGAATAGCCAGAAGCCTCCTAATATTAAGGCAATTTTAGAAATGTTTGCCTCAGCTGTTCCCAGCCAACCCTTCACTGTTTGAAGTGATTTGATGGCCAACAATTGAGATGGATAATATTAACAAATTGTCTTCAATCGGATTACAGTGGTACTGATCACTTTAAACTGTTGTTGATCATTTGGATGCTCAAAGTCTGAAACTGACCAAGCAATGCCTGGAAGATTGCCATGTACCATTTTGTTCAACTTCAACAAAAATTCAAGGGAAAACTCGCTACAAACTCCTCACATGAATGGCCAACATTACAAGGCCTTGAGGTCTGGAACTGAGGCATACCTGAATGGTTCATAGGTAGAGGATCTAGAATACAATAAGATGGGCTTCAAAGCATCAGGAAATAGAGCTACATCTGACCATGTATGTCTACCAACAATAGTGTATAGAAGTGGGAATACACCATGAGTGTTCCCATTAGCTTGCACCTTTGAAGTGTTTATTCAAGGTGTTACTAACAGCCTCGGTCACATTAATAATGCTAAATACAAATTTTCAATGGGTCAATCAAAATATCACTGGGCACACTAGCTCTGGTTCAGCAGCACTCCACAACACCCCCTGAAAAACAGGGAAAAACCAGAAATGAGAATCCACATATATACAGTCCAATGAAAGTGCCAAACAAACATCCCAGAGTCCAATATTTTTTACAAAAGTGGTAGCAGAACAAAAAGAACCTTTGCTGCACTTATTACCATTGCATAACTTGCCTTGTGAAACAGTTTCAAGCAGAAAAATATAGTGCAAATATATTTGGTATCTGCTTATTCTGAGATTGACAAAGTGAGGTGTCTGGTTGGCCCTTGAAACATGTTGGATTTTTCTTCTTTGAATTAAGATTATCAATAAAACTTCTGGACATTTGTTTGGCTCTTTCATTGGACCGTATACACCGATCAGCCATAACTGTATGACCACCCACCTAATATTAAGTAGGTCCCCCTTTTGCTGCCAAAACATCCCTCACCCATGGAGGTATGGACACCACTAGACTTCTGAAGGCATGCTGTAGTATCTGGCACCAAGCTGTCAGTAACAGATCCTTCAAGTCCCATAATAAGTTGCAAGGTGAAGCCTCCATGGATTAGACATCCCACAGATGCCCGATTAGATTGAGATGTGCAAAATTTGGAGGCCAATTCCACAACTCAAACGTAATGTTGTGTTCCTCAAACCATTCTTGAACCACTTTTGCAGTGTGGTAGGGCACATTATTTTGCTGACAAAAGGCCACTGCCATCTGGAAATACCGTTTCCATGAAGGGATGTACTTGTTCACCAACGATGTTTAGGTAGTTGGTACATGGCAAGAAACATCCACATGAATGGCAGCAGTCAAGGTTTCCCAGCAGAACATTGCCCAAAGCATCACACTGCCTCTGCCAGCTTTCCTTCTTCCAATACTGCATCCTGGTGTCATCTCTTCCCCATGTAAGTACACCCAGCTAGCCACATGATGTAAAAGAAAAAAATGATTAATCAGACCAGGCCACCTTCTTCCATTGCTCCATGGTCCAGTTCTGATGCTCTCATGCCCATTGTAGGTGCTTTTGGTTGTGGACACGGGTCAGCACGGCCATCCCGATTGCTTGGCAACTGCAAAGTCCCATATGCAAGTAACTGATGACAATTTTTTATGCTTTCATCACAGGGACATCATGTTCACTTGCTGCCCAATATATCCCACCCACTTGCAGATGCCATTGTAACAAGATAATCCTATTCACCTAACCTATATGTGGCCATGAAATTATGGCTGGTTAGTGTATAGTAATATGGCTAGGAGTCAAACCAAAAACCCTGTTAAATCCATCTGACCAGAATCATTCAAGTCACACGGCACAACAGCCTCCTGGTCATAAAGAAAGTGATGTGTGCAATGATGTGTGTGGCCTTACTGCTTCCCAATGCTTTGAATGTTTTGATATATCTTAATAGGTAATAGCTTAAAAAATATTAGATACCTGGTCCCAGTTACTCTTTTATAGTTGTCTTTAGAATATACTGCAAGGATACTGACTCCCGACCCTATATTAACCAGCAACATAGGGTAAGGATTATCAAGGCAATATGGCTTCTTCAAACACTGCTCTGGGTCCGTTGGGTTTTCAAAATAATAACACTCTGGTCGTCCATTAAATCCTACTGAATCCATGTAGAGAAGGCCCTGGATCAAGCAGTCCAGTTCATCCAGTTTATGGAGCTGGAGGTCAGCTATCTAGACAGAGAGAAACATTAAGTTAATGAATAAGCAGGTGTAAGTAGAGCAGAGGAGACAATTTCTCCAAATACAAGGGCAAAGAGCTATCTGACAGCACTTTGCTCTCCTGTACATATTGGATATTGCATAACACATATAAACAAAGTACATGATGAAATTAATGATTGCTCTGCACTTTGGGCATCTATCGTTTATTGGCAAATCCTGATATGCTAAATACTGATAAACATAAAAGATTCTGTATCAATAAGCAAAATATTGTGCAAAAACTGACTACAGTGCCAAATAAAAGGGTCAGTTCACCCAATAAACAAGCTCTGGGTAAGCATGGTTGTATCTCTCCTTCCCCCAGCCTATTATTCTTTAGACTTTAGGTGAAAGATCTCTGCGCCTCATCATCATCAAACCAGCCACATTAATATTTAGAGGGCCTCACTCTTTCCATAGGATGACAGACAATTCTGAGAGTGCTATACGGGCTCTTTGGGGGAGGAGCAAAGCTGTGAAATTTGACACTGATCAAGTGTATTTGAGCTTTTGATTCCTATAGAAGACAGTAAAATGGCTGGATTTGGTAATGATTTACTGTTCATGGAGCAGTGTTGGCATTTTGTTTTCTATAGGCATCAAAAGCCTCAAACACACTTTATCATTGTTAAATATCATAGCAGTGCTCCTCCTCCAAAGAGTCTGAACAGCATTCTCTGTAGCTTAGAGCAGCTTTAGACAGTTCATCAGAACGGTTTTGTTAAATACATTAGAATATTTAGTCCAATATATATTGTGTTCCCCCACATAAGGTAGCATCAGGGGGAAGTGGGGTGTGTAGGCACTGAAACCGCACGTCTTGCTTTCATCCTCCACAGCCTGAACAGAAGGCCTACGCTCCTACCAGATGCCTATTGTGACAACAGAGGAGCACAGTTGGAACACAGGGACAATGTTGTCACCCTATAACAGTAAGTGCCTGAACAAGTTCTGTCATGGCAGGATCACTAAGTATTTTCAAGTATCTTAAGCTGACAATTTAAAAATATTGAAAATTATTTCCTAAAAGAGAAGTATGGAGTATTTTTTAAATCATACTTACCTAGGTGAATGTAGTATTGATCCGATGCTGCATTTGTCCCCCGCTGGCTTTAAGGGTGAGAACTGAGCGACCAGATACTGGTGATTGCTCATTTCTCCCTGCTGTGCCCCCCCCATGCTCACTGCAGCATTGAACTGTGGAGGGAGCTGGAGCAGCTCAGGCTCTCAGCAGCTCACTGAGAGCCTGACTTTAAAGTTGGGATCTTTCCCCAGCCTAGAATGGCTGAGTGACGTCAGCAATCAGCAGAATTTAGCCTGTTGTCGGCGAAAAATGGGTAACAGGAGTGCAGAATGAACTGCACTACTGTGATCCACAGACGAAGTACAGCCAAACGAGCTTTGGCTGTACTTCTCCTTAAAATTACAAGTATATTAGAAGTGTATATGAGGCTTTGCTGGTTGGCGTTACATAATGTTTACATTAAAATTATATGCAAACCCATGTATGCATGGGGTGCCGTTACAATTAAAGGATAAGTTCCCCTTTAGAAAAAAATAAATGCACTTTTTTGCAGGTAAAAAAAATGTGCATTTATTATTTTTTTCCTTGTAAGCCTTTAGAGCATTGTACCCACGATTAGCAGATTGCAGGTGCCATGTCAGGCTCCTACAGACTGTCAGTACACTGTCTGTCCATACTTCCAATATGGGCAGACAGTTATTGAAGTCCAGGAAGCTTAATGGACTATGGTAGAGCCCACCTGCACCACCGCATTTCATTGAGAACTACAAGCCATCTGCTGCAATGGCTGAGAATACTTGTAGCCATCAATTCACAAAACTCTGTGAATGAATGACGAGGCCATGCAAGGCTCTGCCCTGATTTCAAATTGTGACAGCGGGCGTGTAGAGAAGGTCCCCCGCCCGCTGTGACAAAGGGGGTGGATCGGAAGGGGAGGTGGTGGATGCTGAACATTTTACAGGTTATACCCTAAATATAGGTGTAATATGTAACATATTGAGAAAGGTGAACTTATCCTTTAAGGACACCGATTGTTTCAACACAGGTGATAGAAGATAGAATGCTACTTTATTGTGACTCAAAAGAAGGAAGACCAGGGAAATGGCAGATTAACCAGGTATTTACTAGCTACGCAAACACTGAAGGAACATTGATGCATACAGGCAGACATAATAGCTTTATATGTAATGAAAACAAAAACATTTCTAGAATTTTCTGGAATTACCAACATTTTAACCACTTGCCCTCCTGAGGATTTACCCCCCTTCCTCACCAGGCCATTTTTTGCGTTACGGCGCTACGTTATTTTAACTGACAATTACGTGGTCATGCAATGCTGCACCCAAATGAAATGTACAGTGAGGAACAGAAGTATTTGAACACCCTGCGATTTTACAAGTTCTCCCACTTAGAAATCATGGAGAGGTCTGAAATTCACATTGTAGGTGCATTCCCACTCTGAGAGACAAAATTAAAAAACAAAAATTCAGGAAATCACATTGTATGATTTTTAAAGAATTTATTTGTCTTGCACTGCTGAACATAAGTATTTGAACACCTGAGAAAATCAGTGTTAATATTTGGTACAGAAGCCTTTGTTTACAATTACAGAGGTCAAACGTTTCCTGTAGTTCCTGACCAGGTTTGCACACACTGCAACAGGGATTTTGGCCCACTCCTCCACACACATCTCCTCTAGATCTGTCAGGTTTCGGGGCTGTCGCTGAGCAACACAGAGTTTCAGCTCCCCCCAAAGATGTTCTATTGAATTTAGGTCTGGAGACTGGCTAGGCCACTCCAGAACCTTGATATGCTTCTTACGGAGCCACTCCTTGGTTATCCTGGCTGTGTGCTTCGGGTCGTTGTCATGTTGGAAGACCCAGCCACGACCCATCTTCAATGCTCTGACTGAGGGAAGGAGGTTGTTGCTCAAAATCTCACAATGGCCCCATTCATCCTCTCCTTAATACAGTGCAGTCGTCCTGTCCCCTTCGCAGAAAAGCACCCCCAAAGCATGATGTTACCACCCCCATGCTTCACAGTAGGGATGGTGTTCTTGGGATGCAACTCATCCTTCTTTTTCCTCCAAACACGACGAGTGAAGTTTAGACCAAAAAGTTCTACTTTGGTCTCATCTGACCACATGACTTTCTCCAATGCCTCCTCTGGATCATCCAGGTGGTCATTGGCAAACTTCAGACGGGCCTGGACATGTGATGACTTGAGCAGGGGAACCTTCCGTGCAATGCATGATTTGAAACCATGACGGCGTAGAGTTCTACCGACAGTGACCTTTGAAACTGTGGTCTCAGCTCTCTTCATGTCATTGACCAACTCCTCCCTTGTAGTTCTGGGCTGATTCCTCACCTTTCTTATCATCAGTGATACCCCACGAGGTGAGATCTTGCATGGAGCCCCAGTCCGAGGGAGACTGACAGTCAACTTTAGCCTCTTCCATTTTCTAACAATTGCTCCAACAGTTGATCTATTTTCACCAAGCTGCTTGGCAATTGCCCCGTAGCCCTTTCCAGCCTTGTGGAGGTCCACAATTTTGTCTCTGGTGTCTTTTGACAGCTCTTTAGTCTTGCCCATGGTAGTAGTTGGCATCTGACTGACTGTGGGGTGGACAGGTGTCTTTAAAGAGCTCAGACAGGTGCTACTAAGTTAGATTAATGAGTGGAATAGAGGTGGACTATTTAAAGGCACAGTAACAGGTCATTGAGAGCCAGAATTCTTGCTGTTTCTTAGGTGTTCAAATACTTAGGTTCAGCAGTGCAAGACAAATACATTCTTTAAAAATCATACAATGTGATTTCCTGAATTTTTTTTTTAAAATTCTGTCTCTCAGAGTGGGAATGCACCTACAATGTGAAGTTCAGACCCCTCCATGATTTCTAAGTGGGAGAACTTGCAAAATCGCAGGGTGTTCAAACACTTCTGTTCTTCACTGTATGTCCTTTTTTTTCCTACGAATAGAGCTTTCTTTTGGTGGTATTTGGTAGTCTGTGCGTTTTTTATTTTTTGCGTTATAAAGAAAAAAAAAAAAAAAAAAAAAAAGACCCACAATTTTGAGAAATTTGAGAAAAAAAAAACAAAAAAACAATCATTTATATTTTTTGCTATTAACTGCTTCCCGTCCGCCCTAAAGCAGAAGTACCGCGACAGGGCATCACGGTGCGCAAAATCACGTATATAAACATCATTTTGCAGTACCAGGTAGGAGGTGCGTGCTCCCTACACGTGCCGCCGTTTGCGGCTGTCAATCACTGGGTCCCGGCTGGTGATTCCTTGTGACGCCCGGTGATAACTGAGCATCTCCGATGGTGGGGAAGAGCGGTTTGTAAACAAAACAGTTTCTCCCCTGTCAACTCCTGCACACTGCTTTGCATGGCTGTGCATAGCACAGCCATGCAAAGCAGTGTGCTTACAGTGAAGCACACAGACAGCATATAATGTAAAACGGCACACAGTCAACCCTTTGATTGCCCCACAGGTTAACAAATCATTACAAGGAACACTGCCATACTGACATTCCCAACAAGTAGTGTTCACCTTCTTTGGAGCAGTCAGTCAATGAAAGACGATTGTTAATGAGCTACATTAATATTAAAGGCAATTGGTGTCGATTTGCTCTAATCAAGTTGTTTTTTTTTTTTTTATCCAATATAAAAAAAATAAAACATTGATTCCAAGTCTCTTCATCTAGAAGCCACTGTAGGCAATGTGGCTGCATTTTATTTATTTTTAATTCTGGTACTTCATTGTGCTGCCGTTTAGATCTGCTCCAAACTGTTCCTTTGTCAGGCTTGAGAAAAATACAATCAGCCAGCTAGGCCGGTTTCACTCGCCCTTCATGCTCTTTTTGTTGCTATGCAACAAGCTTCTGCGAGAAAGGCTGTTCTGCCTGTGTTAAACAGGAAGCAAAGGATTATTCTAATGAATGCAGACAACACCCGACACTCTGGATGCGTCATTTTCAATAAAAATGCACAATGACAATGAACACTGTATTCCTTCTCCCCCTGCTTGGACAGCTAATCATCAGCAGTTCAATGTTTACCAAACATTAGTGGCTTCACATGTTGTCAGTGACAATGAAAACTGGAATAGAACAAAAACTTAGGCAAGTTAATGAAGGCAGTGGAAGCATATTTTTCCCACTGAATTCCTTGAAGTGATTTTAAACCCTTACATAAACCCAGTGAAGTGACTGGCCTCAGGTGATACACAGATAAAACAAATCCTCCTATATACTGTAAGTGGTACCTCTTTATCAACTGTATCTCTTCTCTACATCTATCCAAAGTGCTGAATTCATAAAGCCTGTAGAGTTGTCAAAAAACAGGGTGGAAGGTACACTCAGCAGAGCTCAGTGAGGAGAGCTCTGAGAGCTGATTGGAAGGAAGAGACACACACCCCTCCACACAGCACACAGGAACAGAGCTGATGCTGAAAGTCTGCTGGAAGTCCCTTCTCTGTCACCATTTTTCTCTTGGTGTCAGGAAAAGTTGTCAGAAGTAATGCATGCTGATAGCAAAGGAAGGAAGCAGAAGACAGAAATGTCACTTGGTTTCACACTATAGAGGGATAAGCTTTGTTCATATTTCATGTCTGAGGTTTTCAACCACTTTATAAAGGGCCAGCTCACATCTGTGCAGTGCGTTACCACTGAACCCTATATAATGTGCATTTTTATGAAAGGGCATAAAAGATGCAGCAAGCAGGATTTTTTTTAATGGACTGCACAGGTGTGAACTGCACCTAATGTTGAGATTTAAAGCAGTATTAAATCCAAAAGCAAAACTTATCATATTGCAGTTTATCAGTTCTTAGATGTGATGGCTGCATTAGTTTTCTTTTTTATGGGATGTTTCTTTTGTTTTCACCTGGTGATCCTGCTAGAAAGTCTGATGTTTTTCAACAGAACAAACAGTTCTGCAGATGTAGCAGCTAGAGTGTTGAGACCAACCACTTAACACTAGCAGGGGTTCTTACAATGATCAGCTTTTATTTATGTAAAACCTTTATTCAAAAAAAAAACAAAAAAAAAAAAACAAAAAAAAAAAAAAAAAAACAATGTAACGTGATGTCACCTCCCAGGCATTTCAGCCATTGTCAGTGATCTCTCCTATAAACTGAAGCTTGCCACTGGAGGGATCATGCGACCAGACCGGAGTGCCCTGAGAATAGGGAAGTATACACATCTGCCTTTCAAGGGGTAGTTAGAATAGGATTTAAAAGGGCCTCCTATTTGAGCAAAGAAATCCAAACACTTAGAAAGACTGTTGTTGTGTTACCAAATACCCCTATGCGTGTGTGTGTGGGCGTGTGCGTAAAAATCTGGGTGTTTAGCTTAATATATTCCCTGCATTCAGATTAAAAAAAATAAATCTCCCCCTCTAAACACGTACCTCTATCAATCCAGCACACTCTTCTTACTCTCACTGACTTCACTCTATTTTCAAATCCAGGGTGAATGTAGTGGGTGGTGGGGCTGTGCCACACTGTGTATGTCTATGGACACACACACAGCCCTGCTCAGTAGTGCACCCGCACATGTGCCCCCACAGCACACACAGAAACCTGGTAAAGCATAGATCCCTGGCAGGGGTCCGCTCTGTGCAATTCCCATACACAAAGCAGATAATTATAAACCTGTTTATTATTAAAAAAATACACCAAAAAAAAACAAAAAACTTGAAACCACTCTAAAAGCAAGTTACCTTTTAGTAGTGGTTGGTGGTACGGCAGGCTAGGATCATTTTGCCGTTTTCAGTTGCCACCTGTAAGTTTGGGGTACAGTGTGTTCTCATGATAATTTACCAGTGTACTGGTCAATGTCCAAGAGTGAGCAATGGACAGAAATACCTTGTGCATTGTCTGGCCTCCCTCATCCCTGTACTTTCATTTTTGACAGTAGGGAATGTGCTTTTTGTGAGTTATTCTTTTTTATTGAATATATACTGAAATTTTGCAATATAATGTGTAATACTGGAATATATACTGTATCTGGGGACTGGGTTCCATGGGATAGTTCTGAGTTTATCATGGGCAATATTTATGTCATTTTCTGGTCTTTTTGAATTTTCAATGGAGGTCCAAAAAAGGTCCCTGCACGTTTCTGTGAGACTTTGTTGCGACTTGCATTGAGATGTATCACTGGAGTCGCAATGAAATGGCAGCAAGTCGCAATGAAGTCACACCGCATAGTCGAACTTAAAATCGCAAGACTTAATGGCCTCTCTAGGGGCTATATGTAGATAGTGTCCCAGTACACACTGACTGGGAAACTACTGTGTTAATCATTCCATCAGTTATGTCTCATTCACACGGAGCTGGAAACGCAGGAAAATGCAGGTCTTACACTTAATCAGTATTAATGAGCCTTGCCAGAGGTATTGTGCTTGTGAAGGTTAGAAGCCACATAGCCCATAAAGCGATGAAGATCATAACAACATTTTCTATTTTTACAACTACGTTCTCTCTAAGGATTTCTTTATCCCTTTAATAATCTTAAAGTGGTCGCAAAGCCTAACCAATTCTTACCTTGATGCATTCTCTGTTAGATTGCTCCCTCACCCCCCAAAAATACTTACTTGAGTCTTAAATCGATCCAGCACTGTGCCTATCTCACAGACTTTGCTGAGGCAGAGGGAGCCAATGTCAATTAAATCCTGTGAGCAGAGAACGTGGGATGAGGGCTGTGCATGTCAATAGATGTATACAGCCCAGCTCTAGATTGAGCCCACACGAGTGCCCTCGTAGCAAGTGGCTGGCTATAGTGGCACTTGAAGAGGAGGAGCCTATAGTGGCGGAGGGGGACCCCAGAAGAGGAAATTTGGGGCCATTCTGTGTAATTCCATTGCACAGGGCAGGTAAGTATAACAACTTTGTTATTAAACAAAAAAAAAATTATATTACAAACACTTTAACCTTACAATGATCAGCCATACCATTATGACCACCTACCCTATATTGATCAGCCATACCATTATGACCACCTACCTTATATTGATCAGCCATACCATTATGACCACCTACCTTATATTGATCAGCTATACCATTATGACCACCTACCTTACAATGATCAGCCATACCATTATGACCACCTACCTTACAATGATCAGCCATACCATTATGACCACTCACCTTATATTGATCAGCCATACCATTATGACCACCTACCTTATATTGATCAGCCATACCATTATGACCACCTACCTTATATTGATCAGCCATACCATTATGACCACCCACCTTCTATTGATCAGCCACGCTATTATGACCACCCACCTTATATTGCTTAGGTCCCTATTTTGCTGCCAAAACAGCCCTGACCAATTAAGGTATGGATTTCTGAAGGAATGCTGTGGTATCTGGCACCAAGCTAGTCAGAAATGGATCTTTTAAACCCTGTAGGCAGCAAGGTGGGGCCTTCATGGATCTGACTTGTTTTTCCAGCACATCCCACAGATACTTGATTGGAGTGAGATCTGGAAAATTTTGAGACCAAGTCAACATCTCAAAGACACTTAATTCCATTGCTCCATGGTCCAGTTCTGATGCTCACATGCCCATTGTAGGTGCTTTTGGCTGTGGTCGCAGGTCAGCATAGGCACCCTGATTGGTCTGTAGCTATGTAGGTCCATATGCAACAAACTGTGATGCACTGTGTGTTCTGACACCTATCAGAACCAGCATTAACTTTTTCAGCAATTTGAGCTACAGCAGTTCTTCTATTGGGTAGAACTACATGGGTCAGCCTTCATTCCCCACGTGCATCAATGAACCTTGACCACCCATGACTGTTACCGGTTTTCCTTCCTTGGACCACGTTTACTAGGTCCTAAGCACTGCACACCAGGAACATCCCACAACAGTTGCCGTTGTGGAGCTGCTCTGACTCAGTTGTCCAGACATTACAAGTTGGCTCTTGTCAAAGTTGCTCAAATCCTTACACTTGTCCAATTTTTGTGTTTTCAACACATCAACTTCAGTTGGCATATTCACTTGTTGCCTAAAATATCCCACCTACCTGTGTGCCATTTTCAACATAATCAACATTATTCACTGTACCTGTCAGGGGTCATAATGTTATGACTGATCGGTGTATATGCTATATTTAAGGCATTTCGAATCCTACATAAACAAAACATACTTAAATGCCCATTGATATTAAAAAGTATTGAGATCAAACACCTTTCCAATGCTTATCAGTAAGATGGACATATTACATGCACTTGTGTTTTATTGCTATGTAAACAAGCTCATTAACTAGGTGATACCCTTTCTCCAGCTCTCTTATCTCATCTAGCAATACCTATATTGATTACATACAATAAACTCCTTAATATCGCACATATATTCTGCCAATAGGCTACATAATCAGGTTCTGGTCTTGTAAAGGGATTATCGCTCTTAAAACCTGAAACCTGAGTTGTAGAAGTATTCATGCAAATAAAAAAAAACAAAAAACAATGGAATCATCCACAGTGGTGAGCTGTTATCCAACCTAATAACCTTTCTACATAAACTAGGAACTGCTCAATATCAGGAATATACTAAAGTGAGCATCTACTAAAAGCTCATAAAAAGTTCTGCTTTTAGAGGCAACACACTTGCTCTGTGGATTGAAATATTCACATCTCTCACCTTCCTTTGTTTAACACCCCTTAGTAGGCTTGATTTAGAGCAGGAGCCTCCAAACATTTCAAAACCAGAGACCAAATTATATATTTTACAAATATTCTGGGCCAAAAACAAATAAAAATTATGAAGAGTCCCCCCTTACATTCAGAAGTGCCCACCAGAGTCGCCTCTTACATCAAGCAGCAACCATCCACCAGAGTCATCCCTTAAATCAAAGAGTGTCCATCAGAGTCTCCTTTTGCATGCCAGGATGCCCATTAGGGTCTCTCCCCTACATGCAGGAGTGCCCATCAGAGTCCCTACTTACATGCAGGAGTGCCCATCTGAGGGACTTGGGAATTCACTGACTGGTTGGCTGCCTGTAGATGCACCATTGTCCGTATTACGATACAAAGACCGGAACATCCACTGCCAGCCAGCTGGGGTATTTTCACAGACAGCTACTGTGGGCCAGATTACATCTTGTAGTGACCTGAATGTGGCCTGAGGGGCTGTGGTTTGGGGACCCCAGAAGTAGAGAATCTAGGCCTGCTTAGATTAACTCCACACATGCATTTTTGCACAAGACATGCTCTTGGTTAGACGGGTCACATCACTTGCCGATAGTTCCGGGTCTGCAGGAACGAACCCCCCCCAAAAAAACCAAAACCAAAAAAAAAAAAAAAAAAAAACACAGGTCGGAAGCAGGCCAATGATCACCCAGCTATGTTTTTGAATATCTACCCCCCGCTATATATTAAAAGGCCTTAAAGTGGTTTTAAGGGCTGAAGGATTTGTTACCTTCATGCATTCTATGCCTTCAGTGTTCAGGTTCCCCCTCAGGCCCCTTTAATACTTACCTGAGCCCCCAGGGCACACACGAGTGCCCCCAGCACAAGCAGCTTGCTCTGGGGACATTCAGCATGGGGGGGGCCAGGAGCACCGGTGGGGAGGAGAATCGGGGCTGCTCTATGCAAAACCATTACACAGAGCAGGTAAGTATGACACATTTGTTATTTTTAAGAAAAAAAAATATCGGAACCTTTAGTATCACTTTAATTCATTGCAGGGATTATGTAACACACTCCTGCAAACTATTAATAAATGATTAAAGCTGTCGTTATCAAACACTAACATACTAATAAAAACAAAAGGCACTGATAGACACAGTGAAGGACATGCAGTGACAGACATTGCTTGATAAGAACTAGGATGACGGGTACAAACTAACAGACGTAGCCCATGATGGACAAAAACTGACAGACATCAACTGTTTGGCACTTTACTTTTAAAATAAAAGGTCATTCGTTCTTTTGTTAGCATATCAAGCTTTCCCACACATACACACATATAGAAAAATGGACTATAAGATTGCATTAAAAGAGCCCTTCCCTAGACATACCGTCCTAAAGTCTTCTTCAAACTTGTACGCCCCACCTCCTGTGGCACACAGTGTAGTGTGTAAGCTGGAGAAGTTCTTCTCGCTTCCCATCTGAATGAACCTATGCATAGCACAGGTGGGAAAGCGGATAAAGTGCAAATTGCCTTTACGGCCACACATGGTCAGATTTTTCAGTTCCAAATGGACATCCCGGATTCCAGTTTTACCATAGGCTGTATTTGAAGTCAAGTATTTTCTAATGCTTTTCAGGTTTTCAACCTCTTCTTGTTCTTCCTCTGCCGTGATGTCTTTAGGCTCAAAGTAGACAAGTTTAACCAGAGTTCCACCAATATCCATGCCGAACCATGGGAAGGCTGTAAAAGGAAAAAGAAAATCAAAAGCCTGACACACACATTAAACATAAAGATGTACTTTTAGCCTAAGGATATAGCTTCTTTTCCCCTCTCTGACATTGACCCAGTCCGGGTATGGATCACTCTCACTTCATTGTAGAAGAGCAAACAATCCTCTTGCCACTGCTATAGCAAAAAACTCAACTGAAAAAAAGAATATATTTTTGCTTGTCCTTTGGAGACATAGTTCTCCTTTAGCACAAAAGGTACTCAACCTTGCCTGCATCCAAACCCCATGAGTCAGAGACATTTTTCCAAAAGTCCCTATTGAAATGTGGTTCCTCAGCAGAAGCAAGGTGGACCGTTCCTTGTCAGTACTGGGAGACTGAAGCTGTTAATTGCCAGCAAGGGATTCTTACCTTTCAGGATAAGAGATATTAGTTTTAGGCCAGGGGTTAGGGTGCTTAGTTCATGTGTTAAGGATTCATTTTAAAGTATGGTGTGTTAAGCCAGCCATAGACAGTTTGAATCTCGGCCAGTTTAGGAGGGACCTCCCTAGATTCGAACTGTGTATGGGCACGCTGAATGTACCCAAGTTGATCGACTGATCAACTTGGGTACAACCTGCTTGTTGGGTTTTACATGTGATTATTGCTAGTGGGTATTATAGCTGCTAGCAGCAATCACTGTGTTCTCCTGGAAGGAATGGCTCCACGGGAGGGATTCCTCTATCAACACCGACTGTGTTGATGGGAGAATCAAGCAATTTTCTATCCTGCAACCATCTATGGATGGCTTTAGGGAGAGGATTAATCAAATTGCTTAATAGATCAGATCTATCAGATAGACAGCCCAATGGCTAAAACCGTCCGTAGATGACAGGATTTTCTTTGCAGGAAAGAAAATTGCTCAATTTTGTCATCAACACAGTCAGTGATGAGGGAATCCCTCCTGCGGAACCATTGTGTTCTCCCAGCGGGGAGGCATGGGGTGGGGCGTGGGGTAGCTATCCCTGCCAGGAGAATGCAGCGATTATTGCTAGGGGCTTTCCGCTATGAAAAATCCATCAGGCTGGTTGCACACAACAATTGATTTGGGTACAATCAGCCTGCTCATAGATGGTTTGAATCATGCCCTTTCCCAAGATTCCAACCATCTTTGGCCAGCTTAACCGAAGAAGCTCCCAGTGAGGCATTATACAGCAGATACTGGACAACAGATTCAGAGATATCTATCTATCTATCTATCTTAGTGTGGCTGCAAACATCAGACATGAAATATGAACAAAGCATATCAATCTATAGTGTATACTTGTCTCAGTCCAGAGCACTAATGCAGGCCATAGACGGGTCGTTTATCGGCTGAATTTTTGTCCGCAAGAAAAATCGGCCGATATTCAAGCAGTTAGTGGGGCCAGCCCGTTGGCCGTTTTTCGCGGATCTCCTCTTTTATTTTTATCGGTCATGCTGGAAAATCTACGAAAAACGGACGTTTTTCATGGACATTGGTGGCAGCATGGGAACAGGGCCGAGCAATTTTTCGTTAATCGGCCGACAATTCGGCCGATAAACGGCCCGTCTATGGCCTGTCCTAGTGTCATTTCTGTCTGCTGTTTGTTCCTCTGCTATCAGCATGAGTCACTTCTGACAAGTTTTCCTTACACCACGAAAAAAAACGGTGACAGGGGAGGGACCACCAGCAGATTGACAGCCTCAGCTCTGTTCTTGTGTCAAGGGAGGTGTGTCTCTTCCCTCCAATCAACTCTCAGAGCTCCCCCTCACTGAACACTGCAGTGTATAATTTTAGCTCGCCGCCCCCCTGCTTTCTGAACTCTCAGACAAGCTGCATAACTTCTGCACTTTGAACAGATGTAGAGAAGACAATACTGCAGATAAGCAGGTACAACTTATGTTGGAAGATATGATTCATCTCTGTATATCACCTGAGGCCACCCATTTCACTGGGTACATATAAGGGTTTACAACCACTTTAAAGAGCCAGTTCACACTGGAACGCTCATGTCCCTAGTTAAATTGAAGAAAGAGAGAGGGGATAAAATAAACTGGAATGCATAAAAAAACCCAAAACGCACTGGAACGCGTCAAAAAGGCATCAAAAACGTGCCGTAATACGTAAAAAAACGCGCCTGCATCCGGAATGCATTTCTATAGTGTGAACTGGCCCTTTGGGGTTTTTTAGGTAAATGTAGCTGAACAGGAAAATTGTTGTTCTACTGGGAGATTGCCTCACTCCATGAAACCACTAAGCTGGTAATGAAATAGCAGGTGGAAAGCAGAGATTTCATCACACTAGTAGAACTAGGTCTAAGTTTTTAGGTAGGGCAAGGGATCAAGTCATAGGTCCACATTTTGCATAACAGAAATATTTTTGAAAGCTTTAGAGTAGATAAATTACTTTTCAGCTCCAAAAGCCTTGTATGGAACTGTCAGTTCCAGAAAGACTTATTAGGAGGTGATTTACTGACTTACTCAAAGAAAGCCATGAATACAATGATTTGCATACTACATGTACGTAACACTGTTAGCAAAAAAACCCCCACAAAAAACAAAAAAAAAAACTATAACTGTCCCATGTGCGGACAAATCCATCTCCACTACCGCTTAGTAAGAAAACTGTCAGAATGATAGATGTGGTCTGAGCTCCGTAGTTGGCACAGGAGCCAACCAGTTCAAAAATTCTGAACAAACCCACCCTGCTGCTCAATGCCCTGCTAACTTGGCAACTAAAACAAAACAGCCAAGTGTGATCCTAAATATAGACCCTGACGGTATAATCGCCACATGGAGCTATTCTCGCTCCAAGCTCATGATGAATTTATGTCCAACCATCAGAGCAGTGCACATAGTAATAAAGACATGGAACAAAAGTCTATCTAAAGGTGGCCACACATGCTCTGACATAAGTAAACAATGCAAATGATTTCAGAAAATCCAAACTGTTTTTGTTTTTGATAGAGTGGGAAAGGATCAGAAGCCCCTGATGGGTTTTTATTACCTTTAGAATGTGGATGGTAGAACCTCTGTCAGCTTTTTACCATTTGCAAAACAAACAGGCAGACAAATACCTGGTGCATTACCAGAGGTCTATTCTTTAAAATCAATATCAAAGCAGATGGGAACTCGTAAAAAAAGGTGAAGGATAAAAACCAAGAGATGCCACAATGTGTGGGAGACCTCACTAGGCTGGCAAGCCCCTGCGTTTTGGGGGCGAACCTTCTTCTTCAGTGCTAAGCTGACTTTAGCTCTGAGGAAGGGGATGCACCCCCAAAACATGTCAGCTTTTCAGCCCTAGTGGGGTTGCATGTTGGGGCACACTTCTCCCATACATTGTGGCATCTCGTGCTTTTTATCTTTCACCTTTGTGAGTACCCATCTGCTATGATATTGATTTTAATGAATAAACCTCTGGTAATGCACCAGGTGTTTGCGCCTGACTGTTTGGTTGTTTTACAGTTGCTACTGGATCCCCCATCAAGGAAAGCTGCATGAGCTGTGCATTTCCGGTGAAGTCCCTAGGTGGTCACCTTGGCTCTATTCAACAGTGATGGATCTCTGAGCACTGGGAGTGAAAGTGTGCTTATTGTATAAACCTATTCCATGGCATGCCTTAACAGTATGGGAGGGGGTGCAGTCCCGCAGCCTTTCCCTGGGTGCTAGACCTGTCCTGGTTCTGCCAGGAGGCCTTAGGGTACTCTATGGAACATGTGCTGTGGTACATCATCAGGGTACCAACTGTCTCTTCCTGGTACTTGCAGCTGCCCCCCCCCCCCCCCCCCAATGATGCATCATGCCCCGGAAAATGTCCCAGAAGAAGATGGATGGGCAGAACCCTGTGTGCAGTGGATCCCTAAAGAACACTTCTGGGTGTGCAAGTATGTGTTTTTTTTTTGTCTGTGCATAACCAGTGGGAAAAAAAAAGTAAGGAAGGGATAGGATTCCTCTAACTACCCCGCAATAATGAATGGATACTTATAGGTTGCTTTTCTTGCTATGGGATGAAGATATTTTCTAAAATCTGGGAGACAGTTTAGTAATTCATCTCTGTTCTACACGGAAAGTACAAATGCAAATCTGAAGCTGCCTGCAAAATACACTTTGAGATCTGTGTTCTTCTAGTCATCGGCACTGTACACACGCCTGCCTTTTCCTTCTGTGGCTCAAGTACCACTTCAGTAGAACAGCCCAAGTGTTTTACAAGCAGTTTCACAAATATTTAACATATAAGTATTTAACATATAAGTACCTGCTATCAAAGTAGCTCACAATGCAACACCATCAAACCCTTCTATCCACAAACATAAAGGGTCAATTTTGGTGGATTTGGTGGAATCTACCAATATGTTTTTGGGCGGTGGAAGAATATTCAATCTCAATGCGGGGAGAACTCCTCCCAGAACTTCAGGGTAAAGTCAGCTAAAGATGATTTAAACCATGTATGGGCAGGCTGAATGTGCCCAATTTGATCTAGTGATCAACTTGGGTACAACCAGCGTGTCGAAGTTTACATGCGATTATTGCCAGTGGCTATTATAGCCTCTAGCAGCAATCACTGTGCTCTTCCAGTGGGGACGGCTCCCCCTTCCAGGAGAACACAATGACTCTGCGGGGAGTCCTATTAACATTGACATCAACAATTGACCGTGGTTGCAGGAAAGAAGGTCTCTCCATCTATGGCTGACCTAAAGTGGTAGTAAAGTTGTTTCTGGTACTATCGCCTATTGGTAAGCTTATAATGAAGTCACGGGGAACGTGACGTAACGCGTGGGAGGAGCCAGATGTTGGACGCCACAGGAAGTGATTGTGGCAGTATGCAATATTTGTCTTAAAGGAGCGTTGATCTTTAACTTCTGTGTATGAAAGTGCAATACTGTTACTAAACAGATTGGTTTTAACTACTACACTATGAAATGCTGTTCTGTGTTTACTGGAGCACAATGGAGGAGTAAGAAGAAGTGATTACCCATAAGATCGGGGAGGAGAAGATTGGCTGTTGTTTCTAAGGAGAGATCATTAACCCCATAAGGGAAAAGTTTATCCAGACCTAATAATGTATGTTCTTAGGTCGCACTTCGGAGGTGAGTGCATTATCATTAAGGTGATGGGAGTCACAGTTGTATGAAGGTGACCATTACTGACTCAATCACAGACTGCAGGAAGATGTAGGAGTGGCACTAAGGAAGATTAGTCTGAATGTTGGACTCTCACAGACTGCTTATGCCTATGTCATGTTTTATCTCACTGAACACTTATTACACAGAGGTATATTTTTGCATATTGGTTTAACAAATATTTATGTATTTATCTTATGCATTTATATCACATGCATTCACATTTTTTTATTTAGTTTGGTTGGCAAGGGAGCGCTGCATATATCTTTCTAGATCTGTACTCATGACGTGTGTGACTACTCATTGATGTGAGCTGTACCCGATCACGAATTCTCAATCAGCAATTTATCACAGTACAGTTTTCACCTTATTTTAGGTCTAGCGCAAAAGTCACATGACACTATAGATATAATAAAGCTTACCTATAGGTAAAATGAATATCTCCTAAACCTGCACCGTTTAGGAGATATTCCATGGAGCAGCAGCCGGTGACGTCACCAGCATATGCGCTCTGAAGGAACAGCACATCATGCTTTTCCTTCACAGATCTGTGCCATAAACTATGACTCCTGTGCACATGCGCGGAAATGACATCATTGCGGCTTGGCCAGCCAGACAGCTGGCCAAACCCGTGAACTCAGAAGGAAGACTGGCTAAAGATGGAAGCCCTGTCAGCGGTGACAGCACACCAATGGAGGGCTTCATTTTATGGTAAGTCTCTCATAAAGGTAAGTTTACTTCCACTTTAAGGCTACTTTCACACTGATACACAGCAAAAACGCATTGGCGTTTTTACAGCGCTGTATGTTTTTTAAAGGGCATGTGACTTAAAAACTGCAACAAAAACACTTCTCAGTGGCGTTTTTGAGGAGCTTTTCAGGAGTTTTCCATTGATTCAACGGGAAGAGGCGTTTTTGGGGCATTTTTTTTTTTTTTTTTTAACTCACCACACATTCCCCAAAGATGCTGCAAGCAGACGTTTTTACACCAAACCGCAAGCGCAACGCCTCAGTGTGAAAACATACATAGATATACATTCACATACATAGGGAAGCATTTTTCTGAAGCTTTTAAGGCGCTTTTTTTAATGCAAAAACGCTTCAAAAACTTCTCAGTGGGAAAGTAGGCTAAGTGTACTAACCCCTTCATTGCCACAGCCCCAATTTCTATCAAGTGGGAGCTGGCATGCGCCCAGAAAAAGGAAGACGTATTACCTACCAATAGAAATGCCACTCAGCAGCCTGGCTCGTATAATCATTGCCAATGTTATTAAAGAGAAAGAGACCATAAGGCTGGTATGCTTAAAGCGGAACTATCCTCACCTGAGACATCCTGGAGCTCCTCGCAGGCCACTGACATCTTTGATTGGCTGGCTTCCATGTATGGAGCACTGGCAGCTTTCACTGGCCAGGCCGGTATGATGTCATTGGGGTTCAGTCAGCTTCAGAACTGACAACTCTCTATATGCATAGCACTCTGTACAGGGGAGGATAGGCAGATAGGCAATTTTACTGCAGAACAGGCAAATCATATCTCTTCTGCATTAAAAATCCTGCCTGTCTGCCCATATTAATAATTTCCATAAAGTTCCACCTTAAGAAAATGTGTCCGCCTTAACTACCAATGAGGGTACAGGATCCGAGAGTCTCAGGTTTTTATGCATCATGCTCCATATATGTAGGAAAGGCCTACAAATGCCAGTGTTGCTTTGGTGTAAGGTCCAACTTGTTTGGTGTGATGAGTCTAAAGTCCAGCTGAAATATCACCACCCTACTTTAGCCAGTTAGCGGGACTGAACAAAATGTTACATTCAAAAGACTAATGCAGGTCACACATGGTTGGGATTCCAAATGATTTTGTACGAAAATCGGACCTAAGACTAATCGGCCGATTTTCGCTCTGTTAGTGGGGCAATGGCATTGGCCGATTTTCGTGGTTCCTCCCCATTTCTTTTATGGGGCATGCTGGAAAATTGGTGAAAAATGACCAATTTTCAAAATCATTGATGGCACCATCAGATTACAGAACGAATTTTCGATTTTCGGACAAAAAAATTGTTCGGAATTCGAATCATGTTTGGCCTGCATAAGGGCCGTTTCAGACTAGAATGCGGTGTGGTAAAGCCAAGTTCCTGTGCAGCTTCCAACACCACATTCCAATCATACTGCCCTCGCGATCTGCTGTGGGTGTCGCACAAGATGGCACAGTACAAAAGTATCATGCAATCTGGTTGCTGTGTGTTTCAAAAAGTACCGTAGTGCATGCACTCATTTTGGTGCAGTGCAATTTCACCCCATTCTAAATGAATGGGGCTGAAATCGCACTTTGCAGAATTTCTGTACGATTCTCATGCAGTGCCTAGTGTGAAAAGGCCCTAAGGACCCATTCACACCAGAAAGTGTACATCTACTGTGTGTTTTTTTTTTCATGTACATTGGAATGCATATGATGCACATTTTTAAGCGCTTTTACATGCAGTTGAGCGTTTTTCCATCTGTGTTTGTCCTTTGAGGTTCCTTCTGTCTTCTTTCTTTGGGCTTTTATGTTGTGATGTGTTGCGGTACATTTGTGTGCACTTACATGCAGCATGAAAAATGCGGCTTGTTTTCACTGCACTGTAATGCTGTGAACTATGCCCATAGGATAACCTGGATTTTGGACCATCTATGCAGCTGGAATGCAATAAAAAATGCATCCAACTGCATCTGGTGTAAATGGGCCCTAAAGTTTGGAGTATATTTTAAGGAGCTCAGCACTAAAGACAGGTCACCATTCCTCCATTTTGCAACAGAGAAAAAGAAAAGGGAAAAAAAAAAAAAAAAAAGGAAAACAAGTCTAACCTTTCTTACTAACCAAACTTTGTTCTACATACCTCGCTTCCCTTGCATGCTGCGATCACATGGCCAAGTGAACAGGTGCTATCTGAATGGGTGACATTTGATCTCTGCTTTAGACGATAACTATCTAGGGGAAAGGTCTCAAGTATATAAGACAACTGCCGAGAGACATAATATCAGGTACAGCCTAATAAATTAAACAATTAGCAGTGCCACAAGACAAATAATATAAATGTCAACACAAGGAGTACTGTAATATAGTTCTATCAACTGTAAAACAAAAGAAACAAGATCACTTACAAGTCATTAAAACTAAACCAAAAGCTGACAAAGAATGGCAAATGCATATACTCCTGCGCTGGAAGATGGACTCCACAAAGGCTAGAACCACATGTACGATGCCTAGAAAATGCATGCCTTGCTGCAACGGACCAGGGGAATCCAAATGTACTGCATGCAAAAAAAACAAATAGAGGACACACAGGCCTTTTAAAAAATCATTTATTGTTTAAAAGAAGTGGGAAAATATTCACAAAGGATAAAATGTCAAGGGCAGATCATAAAAAGTACAGCAAGGTCCAGTCACACTGGATAATATCCGTAATGGGACCCCTAGACCTCCAAATGAATGGCGCGTTTCGATGGGCTCTGAGGAAGAGGCAAGTACTCAAAACGCGTCAAGAAAAGTAAGTGTCAACTGCTCGAAACGCCCATCTGGCTCTGAGGAAGAGGCAAGTCCTCGAAACGTGTCAAGAGGAAGAAGCAAGTACTTGAAACGCGTCAAGAAGAGGAAGAGGCAAGTACTCTAAATGCCCATCTGGTTCTGAGGAAGAGGAAAGTCCTCGAAACGCGTCAAGAGGAAGTAGTTGAAACGCGTTAAGAGAAAGAGGCAAGTACTCTAAATGCCCATCTGGCTCTGAGGAAGAGGAAAGTCCTCGAAACGCGTCAAGAGGAAGAAGCAAGTAGTTGAAACGCGTCAAGAAGAAGACGAGGCAAGTACTCGAAATGCCCATCTGGCTCTAAGAGGCAAGTGTTCGAAACGTGGCAGTCATCTGGAGGTCTAGGGGTCCCATTACGGATATCATCCAGTGTGACTGGACCTTGCTGTACTGATGTGATGTTATATGATGTGCCCTTGACATTTTATCCTTTGAGAGTATACTACCACTTCTTCTAAACAAGAAATGATTTTTTAAAAAGGTAATGCACTAGGCCTGTGCGCCCTATTTTTGTTTCTTTGCATGTAAACCACAAGCTGCCCTGACTTACCTAAACCTTCAAAGGAAATTGAATTTGACGTTTAAAAGCATTGGATCCTTCCGATGTTCATGTTATATAAAAGGTGCCCCTTGGGCAGGGGAGGGGCTAATTGTAGCATGTTCCAATGAAATTATTAAACAGTAAACTGAGCATGCCAGTCGTCCTTTTACCACAGTAACGTTTATCTCCATTCTGATAATGTCTTGAAATTATAAATTTCTTTAAAGGTTATCAATAGCTCTTATAAAGAGATAAATGTGTGTTGGATAGTTATGGATGGATTATGCCAAAGCAATAAAGATTGTCATCACTTCAATAGGTTAAAGTAGGATGACTAAAGCAGCACATAAATAAGTAAGTTTTTCTCTGGAAAAAAAAAAATATTACTAAATTCCCCCATCCACATACTTTATGTGGATGGGGGAATCCTCCCCACTGAGCTATTTTACTGACTGTGGAGAGACTTCCCTAAGAATACACCAATCAACACTGCAGGCCATAGCTGGCAGCACAGATTGGACAGGGAAAATCTGACAGGGTGGTTGTACAGAAGTCAATTGGTAGATTAAAATATTTCTAAAGCCAAAACTTTCTTTTAACTTAATTCCCTTCATTAGTGCAAAAAACATTTTATTGCTGTCTGTCTTCCCCCCTCCCTGTGTAAAAAGGAAGAGAGGGGAGAACAGATCCAGCGCTGTGCATGGCTGCATCTATTCTCCCCTCTCTTCACACAGACTCAAGCACTGTCAGGCTGTCACTCAAATGCAGGGAGGAAAAGCGGGAGGTGGGGCTAAGTCCCGCTGTGTGTGTCTATGGAGCGCAGCTTCATAGACGCACATAGCTCGGTAATGAACACGCACTGTGTGCCTCCATAGCAAGCAGCTTGCTATGGGGACACACAAAAAAAAAAAAGAGGAGGGGCCAAGATCGCCAGCAGGCTACCCTAAAACAGGAGGTTCGGGACCGCTCTGTGTAATACCATTGCACAGAGCAGGTAAGTATAACATGTTTATTATTTTAATCAAAATCATTTTACTCTTAGTGTCACTTTAACCACTAGCCTACAGGGCACTTACACCCCCTTCCTGCCCAGGCCAATTTCCAGCTTTCTGCGCTGTCACACTTTGAATGACAATTGCGCGGTCATGCAACACTGTACCCATATGAAATTTTTATCATTTTTTTAGAGCTTTCTTTTGGTGGTAATCATCTCTGGGATTTTTATTTTTTCTTATACAAACCAAAAACCACTGAAAATTTTGAAAAAAAACACAAACTTTTTTTTCTTAGTTTTTTATTATACAATTTTGTAAATAAGTGATTTTTCTCCTTCACTGATGTGCGCTAATGAGGCTGCAGTGATGGGCACTGATAGGCTGCACTGATAGGTGGCACTGATGGGCACTGATGAGGAGGCACTGGTAGGTTGCACTGATGGGCATTGACAGGCGTCACTGATGGGCACTGAAAGGCAGCACTGATACATGACACTGATATATGGCACTGATAGGCGGCACTGACTGGCACTGATAGGCGGCACTGACTGGCACTGACTGTCACTGATTGGCAGCACTGATAGGCATTGATAGGTGGCACTGATGGGTGACATTGAAAGGCAGCTCAGATGGGCACTGAAATGTGATATGCACTGGTATGCACTGATATGTGGCATTGATGTGGCACTGATGGGCACTGGCACGTGGCACTGACAGGTGGCACTTCTGGGGCCACACTGATCATCAGGGCACACTGATCAGGTGGAGGGACAGAATATCACTCGATTCCCCCATCAAGTCAGTGTTGATGGGGGAATGCCTCCCGCAGAGCTATTGTGTTCTGTCAATTTCAAAGACTGGGATGCGATCCATGTGGTTCAGAACATGCCAGTCATAAAGAACAGACATATGTCAGCTGAATACACAGTGATGTTCAATCTTCATGTGACAGTATCAAACCTAGCCTGTCATAGTTGATCCCTGTACAGGTAACACATACATCCTGCAACACATATATCTGATGACTGAACTGCCATGACCTGTCTCAGACTAGGAGGTAAAGTTCAGCCTGATGACACAAAACTGAACGTTTTGTACTAATTGTCTATAGGAGAGACAAACAGGTTAGACAGATAAAACATAATACTGTACACTCGTACTACCAAATAACTAGGTTGGAACATAAAGTACCATCCTTGCATATGACCCATGTGTCAATTGTATCTAAAAAGTGATACTAAAGCTTTGTTTTTTTTTTGTTTTCTTTTTTTAAGTAAAACAACAAACATGTCTATAGTTACCTGCTCTGTGCAGTAGTTTTGGACACAGCTGCCCCGATCCTCTTTTTGGGTCCTCCTACAGCACTCTCTTTCCCCTGGAGCAGTGCCCCCAGAGAAAGCTGCTTGCCCTGAGGGGCAGCGCTGCGTGCTTGCTCCCGAGCCACTGCTCTATACATCCATAAATGGCCCCACCCCCGCTCTCTCCTCATTGGGAGCCAATGGGCTACTGCTGCCGTCTCATCCAATGAGGTAGGCGAGTCCCCATCCAGCCAAGGCTAATCACATCACTGGATCAGAGGGGACTCGGAAAAGGATTGGCTGCACAGTGTTTTTACCTTCATGCATAGAATGATACTAAACACACACTGTTAAATTTACATTGTCCCTCCTTTTTCAGTATGCGGATGATGGCACTGTAATTATTTTAATTAAAAAAAAAATCTAAGTACATTTTTTCTTATCTATATACTGTACAGCTGTCACATGACCTAGCTCTTTCCCAGCCTTTCTGCAGGGAAACATAAGCAGGAGGAACTTCTAGTGCTCTGCTGCTGATCACATGTTCAAAAGAAAAAAAAAAGCCTTTGGGATGCAGAGTAAAAATAAACAATTAATATCAATAAACTGTTTTAAGTAATCATACAAATATAAATTTGTAATCAAAACTTTATTATTTTTTAGCAATAACATGGTGTGGGTGGATTTCTGGCAGTGACAGGTTGTGTCATGCCCCTCCAGCCTGTGTCTTAGTATAACAGGGATGTCAAGCCTCCATCAAACAAGATGTATTATCCCAACCCCCCATTGTGTTTAGCTTTAACTACTGACAAATGAATTACATGAGTTCTGTTGGAGATTTAGGCCTCATGCACACAGGGATTTTCTGCAGCCACTTTTAGGTGCTTCAGGCTTTTTTTTTTTTTTTTTACTGCTTCCAAACGGCCATGTTATTCTATGTGTCCGTGCACAGAAGCTTTTAGTACAGTAGCGTTTACCAGCAGGAAAAACTCCCAGGGTCAGAATGTCCAGGAGCAGCAACGATTTAGCAGAAAAAACGCCTGACAGGCATAAACGCATCTGAATGCGCCTAAACGTGTGATAACAGTAGGCACGTTTAGCGTTTGAACATTAGTTCACTTCAATGGCCAGAATAAATTCTGATGCTTAAAAAATGAGCCTAACTCTTGTAAAAGCGCTAGATGCTTTGACAAGTGTCAGCCATTTTTCTGCCAAAACGCTGCTTCCAAGAGGAGGAGTATTTTTAAAACGTCCTGTCTGCATAAGGCCTAAATGTAAGGCACCCATTAAAATGTTACCCCGGAAAACCTGAACAATTCAGATATAGCAGAAGTTATAAAATAAGTAAGAAATAATTAAGAAATCCATTGGCCCCAACACTACAAAAATGTAATATAAGGCGGCTAATAGATAACCCCAATTTACAAAGGGTGGAATTCCAGACCAGTCTGCCTATTTTCTTCAAAGTTCAGGCACACACCAGTTAGACCAGATGTGGCCACTGCAGCTTATCCATGTATTTGCAAATGTGTGCAAACCAAACTCCTTGTTTTTAACGTGAACTGTTAGGGCCGATTTGGTTTGTTGCAGGCTGGCGAGTAAGCTGGGAAATTCTGTTTGTTGTTTTTTGTCATGTGTTGCCCTTCCATGTGCTCTTTGCTGCAAACGCTAGTTATAGGTTGGGGTGGTTGCCATTTGTTTGTACTGTTGGTGAAGAGGTGCACTGGCTACCTTCAGCTGCCGTTGGATGTCCGGTGCATCCCTATACCTTTAAGGAGGGGTGGGTTCCCTCCAGCCATAGCTGCCCTTAATCTGTCCATTACTGTATACGTATTTCAACTTGGGAGACTCTCAAAATTATAGTGTTAGAACTACAGTACACTGGGGTGCCATGATGTGGCCACTGCAGCTTATACATATATTTGAAAATGTGTGCAAACTAAACCCCTTGTTTTTAATGTGAGCTGTTAGACAGGAAAATTCAGTGTGTTGCAGGCTGGCTGGTAAGTAAGCTGGGAATGTTTGTTTTTTGACATGAATTGCCCTTCCATGTGCTCCTTGCTGCAAAGGCTAGGTGGGGTGGTTAGCATTTATGGTTACATGGTTACCAGCAGATTGAAAAAAAAAAAAAAAAAAAAAAAAAAAAGGATCAGATTCCCCCATCCATACATTTGATGTGGATGAGGGAATCACTATCGTTGTGCTATTGTGTTCTGACAGCAGGGAGATGTCATCTCTGTCAAAATACTGTGATCAACGCTGACAACTATGGCCGGCGACATTAATCTTTAAGGGAAAACCCCAACAGGCTGCTTGTACACGTCAATCAGTAGATTGATTTGCATACAACCAGCCTACCCATACTTTCATTGAAATTCGCCCGGTCCCTGCTGAACTGGCCGAATTCGAGCCATGTATGACTGCCTTTAATTTTACTTATTTCCTCATGTCTTCAGGAAATCATAATTTCTCTTTCTGCAGGAGATCATAATTTCTTTCTGCAGGATCACACCCTGAACTTCCTTTTTCTAGGTCATAATAATGCCCCCCCCTCCCGCTTTGGCGGTATGCAGAATACATTGCACATGCAGTGCATTATAGGACCCGACAGACAGACAGCCTCCTGGTGTCATCAGCAAAGGACCGGGCATGCAGTGACATTTGGTGGCTTATTGCAGGTCACAGTTGGACTCACTGGGCAGTTGAGTGTGTTATTTGTGCTCAGGACAGCAGACCAGGAGGGGTCCCTCTTTACCTGAACACTGATGACTGGTCTACACACGTGATATGCAGTTCCTATGCCTTTACCTGCACACAGCCGCTCACAGGTCACAGCTCCATACAGCCAAGCTTTCCCATCTGACAAGTATAAACATACATTACATGCCAAATTAGAAGGTGACTCGGGTCACCCAGTTCTGTAGAATGCCAAGTAGGCAAAAGGGCAAAATCTAAATTTAATTTATAAACAAAATGTTTTAAGCAATATGCTATGCAGCAACTGCAAAAAATTCCATGTCTGGAAAATGTTGGCAGGATATTCATACATTACATTTGGCAACCTCTTAATCAACAGAAATAGGAATAAGTCATACGGGATGAAGGCATCTTTAGGGCAGCCTATGGAGTAGGGGTTATAATCTGCCAGGCTTTCCTGAGGTTTCTTTACTTTCTGATATGTCCCTCAACAAAGAGACAGTTAAACCATATGGTTGAGCTGCATTTTTACCACCCCCAACTGCACCTCTCAAGCTCTAAAGGCAACAAACAGGTTCTTATACCTGCTGTGATTGCAGCAGGAATTAAACCCCCCCAGGTGAATGGGGCCAAGTTGCAACAACCCCACAACCGTGTGATTTGCACATGCTTGTGGCATTGTGATACTAAAACAGCGGGTTAAAACGGGTGGTGTGGAGGTGACATATCACCTCTTCACCGCCTGTCAAATGCCTCTGAAAAGCAGCTCAGGTATGGATTGCTTTCCAGAAGAGCAGAAGTCATTGCTGCTGATGTTAAAAGCCCCAGAAAACAAAAAAAGCAGCTCTGATCATACAAAATGAGGGGTAAAGATTAGGTAACATACATTTATACACACACACATAAACATTACAAACACACACACAAACACATACAAACACATAAACAACACACATACAAACAAACACACCCAAACACAAACATACACACACAAACATACAAACACACAAACATGCAAACACACACTTTTTAAAAACTGTAGTACTATACCTGCACTGCTGGGTACTACACTTCACAGTAGTGCACTATAGGGGGAGGCAGAGCAGGTCATGACTCTGGAACACACCGCCCCTTCCACTGCTTTACATGTCATTCTCTTGAGTCCTGACGGAGCTCCGGCTGTGCTGATACACAGTTCAGGGGACCAGAGGGAGCTCATTCTAACAGCCTTTCCCAACAAGGATGCGGCGGCACCTCTGCTTAACCCCCGTTTGAGAAAGGCTGCTTAAGCCCTGGTTCACACCAGTGCAACTTGACAGTTCAAAGTCGCATGACAAGTCTCACCCCATTTGCAGCAATGGAACCGTACAAATTGTTTAGACTTAATAAAGGTTCCTGCACAATTTTGTGCGATTTCATTGTGACTTGCACTAACATTTGTTTAATGAAGTTTAAAGCAGCAATGAAATGCACATTAAAAATCACACTGATCTTCAGCTTTGAAATCGCACTGAAGTACCACGACGTCTAAACCGCACTGGTGTGAACCAGGGCTTAGGCCCCTTCAAAGCTAGGGCGGACTCCACCAGGAGTCCACTTCTTCAGTGGGGGATCTGTCCACTGATCCCTGCTGAGCAGATGGATGGCTGGTTCGGACATGGAGTGGACACAGACACAGTCTGTTCTCCTCTATGGGCGGTCAGATGTAAAATGAACTGTCTGTCCATTTACACCCGACTGCCATCCGGATTGGATTTAGGTGGGTGAAAACATACAGGTCCATTTACACCCACACAGAGGACAATGGAGGGTCCAATCGGATCCGCCTGAAAAACTGACAGGCACACAAGATTGGTCCACTCATGTGAAAGGGGCCTTAACGGGACACTAAACCATATCCTTATTCTCCAAAAATAACACATCCACTACTTAATGGCCCTGCAATCTATTTTTCATGAAATTGTTCCTGTGTCATTCTGCTTCCTTGTAATGTCCTTTGGGAGCTCATAAACCTCTCCTTTTCCCCCTCATTTCTGTTTGCTTGCAGCCAGTAGTGCACATAAGTTGCTGTCATGTGCACACTATACATCCCACAGTCCATAGTCCATCACAGTCTGAACTCTTAAACCAGAGAATAGTGTCAGTTTAAAGTGGTTGTAAACCTCAGACATGAAATATGAACATTAGTGTGCACTTGTCTCAATCCAGAGCACTAAGTGTAATTTCTGTCTGCTGCTTCATTCCTCTGCACTCAGCATGAATCACTTCTCACAAGCTTTCCTGACACCAAAAGAAAATTAGTGACGGAAGGGACCTCCAGCAGATTGACAGCCTCAGCTCTGTTCCTGTGAGCTGTGTGGAGGGGAGGGGGGGGGGGGTGTCTCTTCCCTCCAATCCGCTCTCCAAGCTCTCCTCATTGAGCTCTAGTGTGTTGTTTCAGCTCTCCGCCCCTTTTTTGTCTGAACTCTTAGACAAACTTTATAAATTCAGCAATTTGAACAGATGTAGAGAATACAACAGATAAACAGGTACAACTTATGTAGGATGATTTCTTTCATCTCTGTATCACCTGATGCCAATCACTTCACTGGGTATATGTAGGAGTTTAGAACCACTTTAATGCACTCCTGTACTGAAGTAGTCAGCAAATGCTGTGAATAAGGAAAAAAAAGGGAAGAAGACTCACTTCTACAAATAGTAAAAGGTATTAGAACAGCAAAGTACACAGAAAAGCCACTTCCAAAATACACTGAGTGACACCATAAAATCACAAGCATCATTTATAGGAGTTTTCCATTGCAGCAAGTCTACTATTGAGTACTGGTAAACATAGGAATAGGCAAGAACAAATGATCCTTCTACCACTGACTTTACACAGGAACGTTTGGGCTCACTTGTAGAACTCTGGGTCCTGGCTTACTAAACACGATACATCCGTATCCTGGATTCCACACTAGGCTCATTACAAAAGGACACTAAAATGTTACTAATTTATTTACTAACAAGCGGTTTCAGATATCCTTCTGACCTCAACATTCAGCATTGATGGCCTGGTTACCAAGGAAGGCCAAGTGCAACTGGAGAAGAAAATGTGTAGTGGGAAACTCCATCAAAGTTTCCTCCAGGTACTCTGGTTTCCTCCCACTTTCCAAAAACATGCTGCTAGGTAAACTGGCTCCTGTCTAAATTGGTCCTAGTATGTGTACTGTATATATGGATGTGAGTTAGGGACCTTCGATTGTACGCCCCTTGAGGGTCAATGCATTGTACCCTCAGGCTTGGTGTGGGTTAGCTGCACTTTCCCAGTGACTTCTATTATATCCTGCAGTTTTGGTGCGCAAAGTACACTATATTGCCAAAAGTATTGGGCCAGCCCTCCAAATCATTGGATTCAGGTGTTCCAATCACCTCCATGGCCACAGGTGTATAAAATCATGCATAGGTTGCCATCTGTGCAATAAGTCCATCCGTGACATTTCCTCGCTACTAAATATTCCACCGTCAACTGTTAGTGGTATTATAACAAAGTGGAAGCAACTGGGAACAAAAGCAACTCAGCCATGAAGTGGTAGGCCACGTAACATGACAGAGCGGGGTCAGTGCATGCTGAAGCGCACAGTGTGCAGAAGTTGTCAACTGTCTGCAGAGTCGATAGCTAAAGACCTCCAAACTTTGTGTGGCCTTCAGATTAGCACAACAACAGTGTGTAGAGAGCTTCATGGAATGGGTTTCCATGGCCGAGCAGCTGCATCCAAGCCTTACATCACCAAGTGCAATGCAAAGCGGCGGATGCAGTGGTGGAAAGCACGTCGCCACTGGACTCTAGAGCAGTGGAGACGTGTTCTCTGGAGTGGCAAATTACGCTTCTCTGTCTGGCAATCTGATGGATGTGTCTGCATTTGGCGGTTGCCAGGAGAACGGTACTTGCCTGACTGTATTGTGTCAAGTGTAAAGTTTGGTGGAGGGGAGATTATGATGTGGAGTTGTTTCTCAGGGGTTGGGCTTGGCCCCTTAGTTCCAGTGAAGGGAACTCTTAAGGTGTCAGCATACCAAGACAATTTCATGCTTCCAACTTTGTGGGAACAGTTTGGGGATGGCTCCTTCCTGTTCCAACATGACTGCCCACCAGTGCACAAAGCAAGGTCCAAAAAGACATGGATGAGCGAGTTTGGGGTGGAGGAACTTGCCTGGCCTGCACAGAGTCCTGACCTCAACCCAAACCTTTGGGATGAATTAGAGCAGAGACTGCAAGCCAGGCCTTCTCATCCAACATCAGTGCCTGATCTCACAAATGCGCTTCTGGAAGAATGGTCAAACCTTCCCATAGACACCCTTCTAAACCTTGTGGACAGCCTTCCCAGAAGAGTTGAAGCTGTTATAGCTGCAAAGGGTGGGCCAACTCAATATTGAACCCTACAGACCAAGACTGGGATGCCATTAAAGTTCATTTGCAAGTAATGGCAGGCGTCCCAATACTTTTGGCAATATAGTGTAAGTTAAAGTGCTATCCGGAAGCTGGAATTCTGGATACAATGGAGGCTTCCCCTTACTTTAAACACCAGGAACAGGATCTAAAAGAAATTCCAGATGCAATCAACTGCTATGGCTGTTACCCAGCAACATTATAGTACTACCATCCCCTGACAGATATCCAGCTATGCAAGTTACACCTTCATTAGGACTTTGACAGAAGACACATACTACAGAAAATATAGTGAATGGACGTGCTGAGATATTTCAATTATGAAACCAAATGATACTTCCTCATACCAAAGATGTCAGCCCACCATCAGATAGGCAGAGATAGGCTAGGTTTACTTCTGTGTGGGTGGTTGCTGCTGTGGGACCAACACCTCTTCCCGCAACAACCCACACAGTGAAATGTAGGAGATGTGGGTAGGTGCCATTAAGGCTAGGTTCACATAAATGCAGCTGTGCAAGCCACGGTTTGCACAGGCACAGCAGCCCATTCATTTGAAGGAGCTGTTGTACCTCATAAAATGAAGGATAAAGGTCTCTGCACTATTTTTGAAATCGCAGCCTATGCCGGAACCGCAAGTATGGTGCGGTTCCTAGTACGGGTGCGATTCCCAGTGTGCCATTAGGATTAATGGTCCCCACCCGCATCTCACTGGGCGGGTGGTTGTGGCTGCGGGAACAGGTGTGGGTCCCACAGTGGCAAACACCCGCACAGGTGTGAACCCAGCCTATTACTAATGGCATGCACTGGAAATCGCACCTGCACTGGCAACCGCACTGTACTTGCAGTTTCCATGTGGGCTGCAATTTCAAAAATAGTGCAGGGACCTGTTCCCTGCTTTTCAGGAGGCACAGCAGCTCATTCAAATAGGATGCTGTGGCCAGGCAAACCGTGGCTCGCACAACCACCCGCACAGGTGTGAACCCAGCCTATTACTAATGGCATGCACTGGAAATCGCACCTGCACTGGGAACCGCACTGTACTTGCAGTATCCATGTGGGCTGCAATTTCAAAAATAGTGCAGGGACCCACTCCCTGCTTTTCACAAGGCACAGCAGCCCATTCAAACGAATAGGATGCCGTGGCCAGGAAAATGGTGGCTCGCACAGCCACATATATGTGAACCTAGCCTAAATTCGGAACTATACCCCCCCCCCCATAATCCCCAGCGGGGGATGTACTGGAGCTCCCCACTGGCTGCTGACATCTTAAGAGGGATGGCTTCAAAGTATCCATACACGGCCATTTTGATTGGCTGGGGTGAGATCATGTCACTCTGGCGCATGTGTTGGATTTCTTACGCTGAGCAAGTTTTATTTAAAAAACATTTCACTTTAAGAATGATGGAGACAGTTACCCTAATACAAGTCACTGGAGCTCTGTATCCCATCCTATTACCTGGCCAAATGATGACAGAGGTGCACATGCCATGCTAGGAACCTGCTCTCTACTCTACACAACGGTAAAGGACTGAGCCTTGCCCAAGTTCCAAAAGCTTGGAACGAGTACTTCTACTTGCCAGAATTGATTAAAAAAAGGAACATTCCAAATAAAAAAAAATATTATTCATTATGATGTACACATAAGCATAACATTACAGGTATAAAAATTTTTTTAGAAAATTGTTCAAATTTTTAGTGTTCAGACACCCAACAGCTGAACACTCTTAGGATTTTGTTCAGAAATTTTAAAGCCTCATGTACAGTACACATGAACTCCTCTAGACGTTAAACGCAGCAAAAACGCATGGAAAAGCGGTACCGCGTTTAGTGCTTGGACATTCATTTATTTGATTGGCCACAGTATTTTCCATGGACATGAAAAACGCCCAAGCGCTAAATGCGGCTAGCGTTTAGGCGTGTTTTTGCCCAAAACGTTCCTCTCCTGAATGCGATTCTTCAGCATTCAGGACAGCAATGTTGAACTGCCCCTAAACGCTGTTGCTTCTAAACTCTGGTAAAAGCCTATGTGTACATGGACCCAAATCTTTCATTGAGTTGAGTTCAGGGACTTTGGCAAAAAAAAAAATGCTAAAAGCTCCTAAACTCACATTTAAGAGAAGCAGTGTACATGAGGCCTAAGGGCTCGTTCACACTTGGCTGTTTTACCAACGCTTGCCAAACGCCCCTATAGCGTTTGGCAAGCGTTGGTCCGGCGTTTGCGGAGCGTTTTTTAATGCTCGGCAAACGCTCCACAAACCCCGCATGCACAGTTTAGCGGCAGTTGCTAGGCATTTGCTGAGCGTTAAAAACGCCCCACAAACGCCTATAATGCAGTTTGAATGGTGTTACCGCTCTGCAAATGCCCCGCAACCGCCGGCCGGGCGTTTGCGGAGTGGCACCATAGACTAGAATAGGAGGCTTCAACGCCTCCTGACTCGATCAGAGGTGTCCGTTTTGCCGTGACACAACGCAACGCGACGCAAACTCTCCCGTTAGAACAGCACCATGTGCTGTAATGTGCAGAATTGGCAGAGGCGTTTGGGAAGCGGTAAAAACGCTGCCCATACGCCTCTCTGCTGCCTGCACACAACGTAGTGTGAACGTAGCCTAAGAATGTTAATTTTATTTTCTAATTGTTAGTGAGGTCAAATCAATGTTCATTTGCAGCCGCAGTGATGTTGAACATCTTGACCTCTGGAACACCCTATACCAGTGGTCGGCAAGCCGCGGCTCGCGAGCCACATGCGGCTCTTTACACATTTTAATGCGGCTCTTCTGTGTGCCGGGCGCTCGCTCCCCTCCCTCCTCTCCCTCCTCTCGGGCGGCTGCTCCCCTCCCTCCTCTCGGGTGGCCGAGGACTCTGCAGCTAGCCCAGCAATGATTGGCCAGTCTCGCTGCCACTCACATCCTGATAGCTAGTGATTGGCTGTCAGGATGTGTGTAGGCGGGGCAGCGTGACGAACGTGAGGGGAGCTAGGCTCCTCTCACAGTCCGCCCTGAAGACCGGAACGGAGCGGGGAGCACGGCGAGAGGAACGCGCGGAGCAAAGGTAAGTGAATTGACACAGGAGGGACTTGACTTGCTACTTACTTACTACTACTATATGAGGGATGAATTAATATGGGGGATGAATTACTATAGGGGGGATGAATTACTATGGGGGATGAATTACTATATGGGGGATGAATTACTATGGGGGATGCATTACTATATGGGGGATGAATTACTATATGGGGGATGAATTACTATATGGGGGATGAATTACTATATGGGGGATGAATTACTATATGGGGGATGAATTACTATATGGGGGATGAATTACTATAGGGGGGGATGAATTACTATAGGGGGGGATGAATTACTATATGGGGGATGAATTACTATATGGGGGATGAATTACTATATGGGGGATGAATTACTATAAAAACTTATTGAAACTAAAAACAGTGTACCATCCTATGTATTTTCAGTTTTAAAAATGTGGCTCTCAAAATAAATTTCAATCGTGGTTTTGGCGAGATTTGGCTCAGTTGAAAAAAAAGGTTGCCCACCACTGGTCTATACCAATATGCAGATTCACTGGGGCTGATCAGTACTAAATCAGATTTAATCTTTTACATTCAAGGGAAAAGGAACAAGATTGGGCACTAGTGGTAGAAATGCTACATGTGGTGCAATGTTGTCTATTTTTTTTCTTATAAAAGTCGAGGGACAGCAGCAGTTTAATGTCCAGAAAGCCCAGTATTGTCCAGGCTTCTGGATTATTTGGTTTGCTTCTAAGAAGTGCCTGCCACAACCAATTCGGAAAGACTGTGTTGAGGCATGTTTATTTCCTGTATATAATACGATTATAATTAAGGAGGAATGAGATTGTTTATGGTATTTGGTTCTTAGCATTCACATCATGGTTATTAAAGGAACAACATTCAATGAATATCTTCTCAGTGATGCATATTTAACAACACATCAAGCAATGTATCTTGTTTACCAATGTAGACTACATCAACGATTAACTCTCCGTATCTTTCTAAGTAAGCAATGCAATCTCTGTACAGACATTAGATGACTGTTGTGTGATCCCACAGATTTTGGAAGAACAAAAGACAGTCAGGACGGCTGGGGGCAGCCTTAAGCCAGCCATACATGGATCGAAATCCTGTTGGTTCTGCAGGGACTGTCCAAATTTCGATTCAGATATGTACAGACAATCTACTGACTGACCTCTGTACAACCATACTATTGGACATTTTCCACATGATCAGCACTGCCAGCTAGAGATGGCAGCGCTGATCAGTGTATTCTGACGGTGGGGAAGTCTAAAGCTTTTCCTCCCCTGCAAGCCACTAGTCAGGATGCTCTTGAATGTCATCAAGATCGATGCAAAGCCCATGGTCCTACATGAGAAATAAGGACTCCAAGAGACAATCCACTGCCAGAGTGTAGGGAAGCGCAATCTGTCTGAGCAGCGGAGGATCAGGTAGGTAAACTGCGTTTCCTTCCCCTAGACCTACATGATTAGTTAATCCATGCAAAGCAGGACCAGCCCACTGCAGGAGAGAATTGCTACTTTCTCTGGAGTTGGGCTTTAAAGATGTCAACAGACATAAGACAACGTCTGACTGATCATGCCAGTATAGAAATAAAGGTGTACTAGAGTTCCCTCCGAGACCCTGGCAATCAAACCCAAACCAAACATTCTTGGGAGACGAAGGTCCTCCGCTCTTCCTCCATTGCCCAAACATGGATATTTGCCCAATAAACATCATGCACAGTGCCACCATCTCAGGTATCCAACCAACTCTCAAATTCAGAAGCAGCAATGGGAAGGGTCCCTTTAGGAACAGACAGGAACAATAGGTTGTCCACTGAGGAAAAAAGAAAAGGAAAAGAAGTCTTGACTAGAGTTTAAGTACAGAATCCTCCAAAATCCTCCACCAACCCAAAAGTCGCTATGAGCCTTGCTGCAGGTGTTCCATTAAGTGTTAGAAGTTCACTGACGGATGTTAATTGTGCCTGGAGCTGCTTCTGCAGACTGGTGGTACAGTGACATGGAAGAGCTGTATATAGAGCTGCAGAATCCTTGTGTGAAAATAATATTCTTTTCAGAAAAAAAGCTTTCCACAAAAATGATCCAACATCTCCGCCCATGAGACACCAGAGATCCCACCTCTCCGCACATGCGGCACCAGCGATCCCACCTCTCCGCCCATGCGGCACCACCGATCCCACCTCTCCGCCCATGCGGCACCAGCGATCCCACCTCTCCGCCCATGCGGCACCAGCGATCCCACCTCTCCGCCCATGCGGCACCAGCGATCCCACCTCTCCGCCCATGCGGCACCAGCGATCCCACCTCTCCGCCCATGCGGCACCAGCGATCCCACCTCTCCGCCCATGCGGCACCAGCGATCCCACCTCTCCGCCCATGTGGTACCAGCGGCACCACCGATCCCACCTCTCCGCCCATGCGACACCAGCGATCCCACTTCTCCGCCCATGCGACACCACCGATCCCACCTCTCCGCCCATTCGGTACCAGCGATCCCACCTCTCCGCCCATGCGGCACCACCGATCCCACCTCTCCGCCCATGAGGCACCACCGATCCCACCTCTCCGCCCATGGGGCACCAGCGGTCCCACCTCTCCGCCCATGCGGCACCAGCGATCCCACCTCTCCGCCCATGCGGCACCAGCGATCCCACCTCTCCGCCCATGCGGCACCAGCGATCCCACCTCTCCGCCCATGCGGCACCAGCGATCCCACCTCTCCGCCCATGCGGCACCAGCGATCCCACCTCTCCGCCCATGCGGCACCAGCGATCCCACCTCTCCGCCCATGCGGCACCACCGATCCCACCTCTCCGCCCATGCGGCACCACCGATCCCACCTCTCCGCCCATGCGGCACCACCGATCCCACCTCTCCGCCCATGCGGCACCACCGATCCCACCTCTACTCCCATGCGGCACCAGCGATCCCACCTCTCCGCCCATGCGACCCCAGCGATCCCACCTCTCCTCCCATGCGGCACCAGCGAACCCACATCTCCGCCCATGCGGCACCAGCGAACCCACATCTCCGCCCATGCGGCACCAGCAAACCCACATCTCCGCCCATGCGACACCAGCGAACCCACATCTCCGCCCATGCGACACCAGCGAACCCACATCTCCGCCCATGCGACACCAGCGAACCCACATCTCCACCCATGCGACACCAGCAACCCAACATCTCCGCCCATGCGACACACTCGATCACGCATCTCTACCCATGCAACACACTCGATCCCACATTTCTACCCATGCGACACACTCGATCCCACATTTCTACCCATGCAACACACTCGATCCCACATCTCTACCCATGCAACACTAGCGATCCAACATCTCTACGCATGAGACACTAGCGATCCAACATCTCTACGCATGAGACACTAGCGATCCAACATCTCTACGCATGAGACACTAGCGATCCAACATCTCTACGCATGCGACACTAGCGATCCAACATCTCTACGCATGCGACACTAGCGATCCAACATCTCTACGCATGCGACACTAGCGATCCAACATCTCTACGCATGCGACACTAGCGATCCAACATCTCTATGCATGAGATACTAGTGATCCAACATCTCAACGCATGTAACAATAGCGATTTAATATCTGTACATAAGTTTGCACTAGAAAACTGGTTCACCCAGGCTGCTAATTATATAAGATCCTGTATATACATACCAAGATCAGCCATTGTTTAGCTTACAGTGACACTGCCACAATGTGAGCATTGCTTTTTAAACCAAAACAGCCCATTGTAACCTTTAACCAGATGTCCGCTCAATCTTCACATTCCCCCAGTAGACAAACTGCACTTTTTCAGCCTTTGGGGCATCTGAAAATTCAAACCACCACCAGTTCAATAAACACCAAAGATCTTATTTTCCTGCAACCTCTCCAACTCACATCAAAGCCTACAGCAACAATCTCTACAAGAAACACCCCTGTAAACCAGAAATACGTGATCTGTAGGTACTGAACGGTCACTTAGCTCACAGGGTTATTGCCTTCTCACTTTGTGAGTTGATTCCGATCAACAAAACACAAGGAATAAATCCTCCTTTGGATGTGTTTATGGAGAGGTTTATGAAATACTCTTTTGAAAAACAAGTTCATCTTCAGGCAAATTTGCCAATTCCCCCCATGCATCCCCATTTCAACCAGATTTTTCTCCTTACTAAAACCATCTTACTCTTATTCGTGGTCATGTAGCCCTTTGTGGCACCCATCCTGAGGCAGCAGACCAGTGGTCCACCGCTGCAGTCTTGGCCCTCCAATCAGTTTTGTGGCGCCTCTCAATGTCACATCATCAGTCCACCGCTGGAGTCCTCAGAATCTTCACTGATGGAGGTGTCCATATCACCAGTCAGCGATGTGGACATCCAAAGTAGCCTCTGACTTTGCACTGAAGAGTCAAGAAGACTAGGGACATGGTGCATCACATGACCATAAACATAGGTAGGTATTTTGGGCATTTTTTTAAATGAATGGGTAATTTAGCAAGAAAGGGGTAGAGGTATGTTTGCATGGAATTCAGTGTTAAAGTCCATCTATAGTGTACATATGTTTTCCAAGTTTGAGTATTCAGTCCATCTTGCTGCTCCTTTTGGTAACTGCCATTTTTTTTTTTTTTAACTCTCCTAGTTGAGGCGCACTGGAATTCCTCCTCATACATCAACACAGGGGCTACAGTGCTCTAATCTAAGGCTAGGTCCACACCATAAAACGCAGCCTTCTACCATGCAGGCTACAGTGTTCGCTCCGGCAGGGAGCGGTGTGATGTGCACATCAGCAAACTGCTTGTTTTTGTCCAACTTTATTAAAGTGTCACATAGAGGTAGATTTACTTAAACTGGAGCACTCAGAATCTGGTGCAGTTGTGCACGGTAGCCAATCAGCTTCTAACTTCAGCTTGTTTAATTAAGCTTTGACAATAAATCCCGGAAGCTGATTGGTTTCTATGCAGAGCTGCACCAGATTTTGCACTTTGCAGTTTTAGTAAATAACCCCCATAGGGACACTTCACACAAGTCACTGGACCTCAGTGTGTGGTGTTGCTGTTTGACGACTTGTGGTGCCATCTAATGCTGTGCTGAAAATGAAGACCTGCTGCACCTTTCCGCACATCACACCAGTGTTTTGGTGTGAACAAGGCACATTGAAAACAATTGTTTTATAAATGGTCTAGTGGTGGCCTGCGTTTACCAGCGTGTGTCACTGCACATAGTGGGGTTGATTTACTAAAACTGGAGAGTGCAAGATCTGGTGCAGCTCTGCAGAGAAACCAATCAGCTTCCAGGTTATAGCCTGGGTTCAAACTTCTGCGGTGCGGAACATCACATGTGATTCGCACAGGGACCGCACCGCATTCCTGTGCAAATCACATGCGAATTCTGTGCGGTACAATTTGAGCCATACATTTTGTATGGCTCAAATCGCACCGAATCCACACCAAAAAGATGCAGGACCCTTTTTTTATCTGCACTAGAATCGGATCACATGGGTATTCACACTCATGTAATCCGATTCTGCACATCGCACTGCGTTTTGTGAAGTGATTTCAGGGTGTTGTTAACTTAACATACACACCCTCAGCTGTTCACATGAACGAGGTGAGATTTTGATGCGGTGAGGAATTCACACAGAAACTACTGAGAATTCTGCACCGCATCAGTGTGAACCCGGGCCTAAAGTCAAAACTTAATTAAACAAGCTGAAGTTAGAAGCCGATTGGCTGCCATGCACAGCTGCACCAGATTCTGAGTCCACCAGTTTTAGCAAATCTCCCCCTCAGTGTCACTTCCGCCCCTTCCCCTTGATATGGACATCCCTATGCTGTCATTCACAATGCAGAAGTAGAAGATAGACACAGCCAATGCGAACTGGCCCTGCATAGCAGGATTTTCAGCACTGTGATACCCCTCTTCCTCTACTTGTGAGGTGAAACAGCACTGAACAGGGTGACAACACCGCAGTGATTTTACTGCAGGGGAACCTGTTGTCACCCTGCTAAGGAAGTGCCAAGCATTAGTTTTTTTTTTTTTACACAGATTAAATAGGAAAAGGCAAATTTAATTTAAAAGTATGCAGTTTGGCTTTTGTCACTGTAAATGTTTTAAACATTTACTATAATTGCATCAACAATACTATTATCACAGGTACTTCTACAGCGCCATCAATTTATGCAGAACTTTACATATTTATTGTTCATTCACACAAGTCCCAAACCCTCAAGTGGCGTACAATCAAAAGGTCCCTAACATTCATATACTAGGGCCAATTTAGACAGCAGCCAATTAACCTACCAGCATGTCTTTGGAGTGTGGGAGGAAAGCAGGAGTACCGGGAGGAAACCAGAGAACCTGGAGAAAACCAGAGTACCGGGAGGAAACCAGAGTACCGGGAGGAAACCCACACAGGCACAGGGAGAACATGCAAACCCCAGGCAGGTGGTGCCATGGTTGGGATTCAAACCGATGACCCAAGTACTGCCAGGCCAAAGTGCTAACCATTTAGCCACTGCGCTGCCCTTACTATAATTCTAGCAACAATAGCATCTACCAAAATGTACAATACAAGTGACTGATAAATGCCTGTTACAGCAAATTTACAGTCCTAGGTGCAAATGTGAGCAAATTATTATTACAATAATAAACATAATAAAAAAAAAAAAGTGTAAAGAGAAATAAAAGGAAGAATACTGTACACATTTTAGGATGGATGGCTGTATGTACAGACATATATACTGTATACACACACTCCAAGTGTCCGCTAATGATATCAATGACTGGTGATGACATGCACATTGTACTGTCTATCACATACATCATTACAGACACACATATGTAAGCGCTGGATCTCTCTCTTTTGGAAATCCTACATCTCATCACTGTTGGGCAATCCCCGCCTGCGTTCACAATTGTACTTACAATGTTTCTTGCCATCAATGAGCTTCATTGTTGGGTGTATAATGCAGCAAAGCCTTCAGTGACAGAATGACGATCCAGAGAGATGCGACCAGCACCTTCGCATTTCAAGACTGTCTGCTCTGAAATCACTAGGAACAAGGTCACGCTTTTTTTTTTTCTTTCCTGCATATAAATTGTGAAACGCCCGGTGAACTGTGCCTTCTCTACATGGTATTTACAATGCAGCCACAAAAGCCATGCTTCCTCCCGGCTGATTGGCTGATTAGCAGTCCGGCCTCCCATGGTGTCAGTAGGTGTGTTTGGCTTTCTGCTGCTCTCATTGGCTGCTCCAGTCTGGCATTTAACACCACATTGATTTTAAGCAGTCTACTGACTGTGTTCTCACCAATCCTCCCCCGACTTGTATGCTGCTGATGGGGAGGCTGGAGAGCCCTCTACACAGGGAGAGGGGGGAGTGCTGCCAGCCCAGATGAGGTGCTGCTATCCTGGATGACTAGGCTCCCCTGTACAGAGCTAGTACACCGGATCAATGGACAGCCATCATGTCATCAGCATCTACATACACTGCACACCCCCCTACATCACTCCGCTTTGTAATAAACAGGACATTTCTGGGTGAAAACGGAGGGCTCCGTCACCCCTGGTTCACACCAATGTGTTTTTTAGTGCTTTTTACAGAAACGCACTACAGTCCATTTAACATGGTTTCCTATGGGACATGTTCACATCTGCTTTTTTGAGCTGCTGCATTTTTGGAAAGGGTCGGGGACTTTTTTAAAAGCAAAAAGCATTGTTTTGGCAACAACAGAGTTCAATGGAGAAGCTGCTGAAATGAATGTAGTGTGTTTTTACCACGTTGTGTATTTTTTTCTGCCTAGCAACAACAACAAAAAAAAGCTGAAAAGAAAGCAAAATGTGTTAAAAACGCAGCAAATACGTGTGTAAAAACGCAAGCACAATGCAAAAAGCATTACAACACGGATCAACAACAAACAGCAGAGGTGTGAACCAAGCCTTAGGCTGGCCATAGACGGGTCGTTTATCGGACAAATTTTCGACCGATAAACAAAAAATCGGTTGATGCTGCCACCAATGTCCATGAAAAACGGCTGTTTTTCCAGCATGATCGCTAAAATCAAACAAGAAGATCCGCGAAAGACGGCCGATGGTATTGCCCCACTAATGGCGTGAATATCGGCCGATTTTTGGTGCGGATGAAAATTCAGCCAATAAACGACCCGTCTATGGCCTGCATTACACCAGATGCAATCAAATGTGATTTTAAACACAAAATGAAGGTATATACATAAAAAAAGCAATTAAAAACTCCTGCTTGCAGCAAGTTTGGCGAGTTAAAAAAACGCACCAAAAATGCCTCTTCCCATTGAAATCTGTGGAAACCGCCTGAAAAAAGCGCTTTTGGTGCAGTTTTTAAGTCATGTGTCCTTTAAAAAAGCTCAGAAAGCACGGCAAAATCGCCTATGCGTTTTTGCAGCGATCAGTGTGAAAGTAACCTAACTGATCACATGTGCAGCGTCATATCAACTGCAGATCCAACCGAAGCCAAGATGGCAGATTCCTTGGCTGTGATGGAGAGGAGGGGTTTTGCAGCTAGCCATTTCATTGGCAGGGCTTGCCAGCGATTTGCAGCAGTGGGTTGTGCTCCGCTAAAAATCGCTCTCCTTCAGCAATAGTAGCCAATCACAGCAATTGCTGCAACATTTCATAGAAAAGCATTAAGCCTGATTGCCGCTAGTGATGTCACCGAGCCAAGATGCTGATGTCACTATGTGATGAATCACTCAACATTTTGAACCCCATAGAAAATCATCACCATATTCTGAGCAAGAAATTGCTGGAACAGAAACTAGGGATGTGGAGGGGGGAGGGCTCAGTCACTGGACAGCGGAGATTTGCAGCTATCTTAGGGGGGGGGGGCATTCAAAACTCCCACCTGACTGCCCCCTACACACCCGTCATTCATATCACACAATCCCATCTAAACTCCCTTACTGTCATGACCCCCCCCCCCCGTGAGCCATAACCAGTACAGACTATGGGGCTCATTCATATGACTGATTAGGACCAGACACCACCCAGATCAGTGTACTTCTGCGGTGGGTACAGTCACATGTCTGCGATCAGCTGCGACATATCACCCTGTACCAGGGGCGGACTGACCATTTGGAAACTCGGGCACTGCCCAAGGGCCCGGGGTCAGTAGGGGGCACCATGAGATGCCCCTGGTACCTTTTTCATAGGCTTTTTTTAATTTGGCCAAGGACACAGGGGCCCCATGATCCCCTATTGCCCAGGGGCCCCATGAGTTGTCAGTCCGCCCCTGCCCTGTACAGATAAATGACAGACACCGTCCACATGTAACTGCCCAATGCTTGTTGAGGTGCATTGTGTTAAAGTGACTAAATCCTCACATATACCCAGTGAAGTGACTGGCCTCGGGTGATACACAGAGATGAAACTAATTCTCCTACACAAGTTGTATCTGTTTATCTGCAGCTGTCTGTCCCCTACATCCATTCAAAGAGCAGAATTGACACAGGATCTCTCAGCTCTGAAAAGCAGGGGGCAGGGATCTGAAGTTACATCAGTGAGGAGAGCTCTGAGAACTGACTGGAAGGAGGGACACACACACCCTCCACACAGGAACAGAGCTGAGGCTGTCAATCACAGGCTGTGCCCTCCACTGTCACCATTTTTCTCTTGGTGTCTGGAAAATGTGTCAGATGTTACTCATGTTGATAGCAGAGGAAGGGATCAGCAGACAGAAATCTCTCCTGATTGCTCTGGACTGATACAATTACACACTGTAGAATATGTTTTGTTCATATTTCATGTCTGTGGTTTACAACCACTTTAGGTCCTGGTTCAGGCCGGATGCGGCTTTGAATTTACGCTACTTCAGCGCAATTTTAAAGCCGCTGATCAGTGCGACTTCATATGTGGCTTACTGGCATCTGTGCGCCTTCATGCACAGATATCAATGCAAATCGCACATGAAGTTGCAAAAAATAGAGCATGAACCTTTTTCAGAGTCGCATCGATTTGAATGTTTCCATTGTCGCATATAGGGTGAGACTTGTCATGTGACCTTGAAATGTCAAGTGGCACTGGTGTGAACCGGGCCTAAAGGCGGCCCCTTCATCTTGGGTGGAGAGTCAATGGATAGGCGCAGACGTGTATATGTAGCGGCACCTTGTCCACTGACGCAGCGCACCCCATAGGACGCCATGCAGGTGCATTATGATCACATTCAGGACCCGCTCACACCATCTTGCTGCAGCAACATGCATGCCAAGGGCCCAGTCACCTCGGTGTCAGCGATGTGGATACATTTTTTATTTGCAGTTTTTAGTGCACTTTATGGAAAAAACAGCCGGAGAGTCCTGTCTTCCAGAGCAGGGCAGTGACGTGGCCATCACGTATGTACAACACACGTGTCTTAGGGGCATTACAGTGGTACGTGTGAATGGGACCTACAGGCATTCGTGCAATGCGGTGCGATTGATCCCATGCCCCCACCTCTGGACATGCCTTGCGGTACAATGACTGGGGGAGGGGGCAGAAGAGGGACATCCACCTTCATCTGTTGTGGTTTGGAATAAATGCAACTACAATGAGATGATGTGAAGGGCCCCGAGAATGAATGACAATGAGATGGTGTGAAGGGCCCCGAGAATGAATGACAATGAGATGGTGTGAAGGGCCCCGAGAATGAATGACAATGAGATGGTGTGAAGGGCCCCGAGAATGAATGACAATGAGATGGTGTGAAGGGCCCCGAGAATGAATGACAATGAGATGGTGTGAAGGGCCTCAAGAATGAATGACAATGAGATGGTGTGAAGGGCCCCGAGAATGAATGACAATGAGATGGTGTGAAGGGCCCCGAGAATGATGACAATGAGATGGTGTGAAGGGCCCCGAGAATGAATGACAATGAGATGGTGTGAAGGGCCCCGAGAATGATGACAACGAGATGGAGTGAAGGGCCCCGAGAATGAATGACAATGAGATGGTGTGAAGGGCCCCGAGAATGAATGACAATGATATGGTGTGAAGGGCCCCGAGAATGAATGACAATGAGAAAGTGTGAAGGGCCCCGAGAATGATGACAATGAGATGGAGTGAAGGGCCCTGAGAATGATGACAATGAGATGGAGTGAAGGGCCCTGAGAATGAATGACACCACAGCGCACGGAGCACAGGTGTGAGTGCAGGTGTCAGATGACAGAACCCCTCCCCCCCATACACTGCAGTGCCCCCCCGCTGTCACACTCACGGGGTCTGCTCCTCCTCCCGGAGTCCATCCTCCGCCTCATTCGGCTCTTCTTGGCCGGGGAGCCGTGCTGGTGGTGCCCACAGTCCGGGGTGGCTCGGAGCGGACCATGCTCTCCCGGGCCTCGGCTGCTCTCCCCGTTCACCAGCCCCGGTGGATAGAATCCGTTCTGCAGGCGGGGGGCAGAGGCCGCCTCGGGCTCCGCTGGATCCCCCATCACTACCAAGTGCACAGGGGGGCGTCACAGCGAGCGCTGGACCCGGGGAGGGAGAGTGACGTCAGCGGGGGCTTGGCCGAGGCCGGTCCTTGTCATGGGGCAAGCCTGTCGGCTCGGTGCTTGGGAATGCATACTGCGCAGGCGCATAAGAGGAGGGGGTAGCGCACGTGAGCGAGCAAATCGGCAAGGTGAAGCGTGCAGTGTAACCTCCAGTGTCGCTCTGATTGCTACACATCACCTGATTTCTGTCGCCCCGCCCCCGTGCTAAACCCCTCCCCTATTGTACACGGTGTGGAGGGTGACTACTCTGTGTGGCTCTCCTGCACACTGATCGCTGCAATGCACGGATTGAGGACATTCAGTATAGGGGGATACGTGGGCCATCGCAAATTCATGTGTGCGCCTCCTTTGGGGGGGCTATGAGAAATGCCCCCCCCCAATAGGCCTGTAGTTAAAGGGTAACCAGGGGTGGACTGACCAGAAAGTCGGGCACTGCCCGCGGGCCCGGGTTCAGTAAGGGGCCCCATGAGATGCCCTTAGTACGTTTCATAGGCTATTTTGAGTGTGGGCGACCACACAGGGGCCCCATGATCCCCTACTGCCCAGGGGCCCCATGAGTTGTCCGTCCGCCCCTGAGGGTAACTCGACGTTTGTGGGGAAAAACAAATAGCAAATAAAACCAAATGTATACAATTGCAACACAAGTCACATTGTAATTGAATGGCATTAAAAATGACTTTTCCTTTTCATTCTGCAGCGCCGTCATTTTCTATAAAATGCAATATGGCTACTCGGGGGCCTTCTGTACGCAGATGGTGTATGGAACACCGCCTAGAAATATTTCCTGCTTGTGTGATTGGCTCATTGATTTTCCCTGTAGTCTGTGCTAAGACACAGGTCAGATTTTTGGCATCCCCTGCAAATAAAATGTCATTTATGGTGAGACACTCCCAAAGGAAAAGTCTAAAGGGATGCAGACCCTGCCACTTTCCTCAGAAGCATGTACTAAGATACTAGTCAGATTTTTGGCATCCCCTGCAACAAAATGTCCTTTTTGGGGAGATACTCCCACAGGGAAATCATGTCTGAGGGCCAGTTCAGATTACATGTGTTTCAGTTGTTTTTTTTCTGCATCCAAAATGCACAGAAATTAGATTATATGGTTGTCAATGTCATAGTTCACATCAGTGCTTGCAGTTCCAGTGTGTTCCGGATGCAGAAAAAAGTAGAACAGGCTACATTTTTCTTGAACAAAACTGTACTGAAATGCGGTAAAACGCTTCAAAAACGCACCAGAACGCACTGGGATGCATATGTTCCTATTTAAATAAAAGAAAAAGGGAAAAAATGAACCGTAATGCATTAAAAATGCACTGGAATGCGCCAAAAATGCATCAAAAACGCACATGCAGAAACACATCTGGAACGCATCTGGACAGCGTTTCTGTGGTGTGAACTAACCCTAAAGGGATGCAGTCCCTGCCACTTTCTTCATTAGCTCCCTGCAGGTGTAGCAGCTGATAGATAATTATGAAGTCCCTTTCATACAGATTCAGCCTGGGTTCACACTGAAGCGGTGCAGAATTCACAGCGTTTTCTGTCCAAATTCTGCACCGCATCACAATCGCACCCCATTCATGTGTATGTTAAGTTAACATCACCCCGAAATCGGTTCGCAAAGCACGGTGCAATGTGCAGAATCGGATTGCTTGGGTGTGAATACCTATGCGATCCGATTCTAGTACGGACCAAAAAAAGGATCCTGTACCTTTTCGGTGTGGATGCGGCATGATTGTAGCCATATAAAATGTATGGCTCCAATCGCACCGCGCACAATTCACATGTGATTTGCACAGGAATGAGGTGCGTTGAGAATCACATGTGATATACCGCACTGCATATTTGTGAACCCAGACTCACTTTGCATCAGGGGCGGACTGACAACTCATGGGGCCCCCGGGCAATAGGGGATCATGGGGCCCCTGTGTCCTTGCCCAAACTCAAAAAAGCCTATGAAAAAGGTACCAGGGGCATCTCATGGGGCCCCCTACTGACCCCGGGCCCTCGGGCAGTGCTCGAGTTTTCAAATGGTCAGTCCGCCCCTGCTCTGCATATGAACACAAACAAACATCTATTCCTTCAAGATAACAAACGGCAGGAATCTGCAACAAAGGTTGTTGAAATCCTTGCAATCTATAAAGATCACCCAGAGGGAAATGGTTTTTTTCCCAACAAAAGTGGAGTTAGCCCAGACTGACATATGTGCGGCCGTGCGGGCCCCGATTTGTGGGGGTACAAGAGCCCATTCATTTGAATAGACTCCCGAGCCACGGGACACGCAGGGAAGAAGTCCCTGCACTTCTTTGGAAATCGCAGCCTGCATGGTAACCGAGGTTCCCAGTACGCAGTGGCGTCCCTAGGCAGGTGTGGGGGTGCTGCCCGCACCAGGTGACACCGACCGCATGGGATGACACCGGACCCGCTCCACGAAAAGGTAAGTTGTAAAGAATGCCGATGATCCCTGCAGGATGGATCGGATCTGCGGATTGGGGAACATAATGGATCAAACTCCGATCCATTATGCTCAATCCACAGATCCGAACCATCCTGCGGGGATCGTCGGCATGCAACCTACACGGGGTGACACCGGACCTGCTCCACGAAACGGTAATTTGTAAAGAAAGCCGTCAATCCCCGCAGGATGGATCGCATCTGCGGATTGAGCATAATGGATTGGAGTCCGATCCATTATGCTCGATCCGCAGATTAGATCCATTCTGCGGGGATCGACGGAGGGGGGTGTCACTAAGTGTTACCACACCAGGTGACACCAACCCTAGGGACGCTCCTGCCAGTACGGTTGCGATTTCCAGTGCAGGTTCCACATTCCTCTGTGTTGGCGGTGCGGCTGCAGGTATTTGTGCGGGTCCCGCAGCGGCACCACCTGCACAGATGTGAACCAAGCGTTAAGCTTGCCGTACACAAATAGATATTCATTTAATAATTTTCATTTAAAAAATATTCGTTTGATTATCTAATCGTTAGTGAGGTCAAATCAATGTTCATTTCGACAGCAGTGACAAGAAAATTTGAAGGGGCAGGAAGGAAAACTTCTCCTAATCGAACAAATTTTCAGCCAGTGTTATTGTTCAAAAATTACATTCATTTTAAAGGTGAATGTTAAAAGCAAAAGACAATTTTCCAACGACATTCGTCCATTCATCGAATGTGCAAAGAATTTTCTTTCGACTTTTCTTAGGAATATTCTTGTCCGCAAATCTACACGTGTATGGCCAGCTTTATTCTTAAAATAAGAGAATCAGAACCATTGCTAAGGCTCGGCTGACATTATAAATCGCACAGGATTGCACACCACATTCCTGTACAATTCACATGCGATTCAGTGCAGTGCAATTTGAGCCTATTTATTTTGAATAGGTTCAAAATGCACTAAAGTAGTATATGCATTACTGTTGGAAACGCTCTGCAAGCGGATCACATGGTAGTTTTGTACAAGGCAATCAGGTGCAGGCAAAGGCATTTGGGGTGTTGTTAACATTTCACTGACACCCTCTGTGACCAAGCCCCCAAACGATGGGCGAAATGTGTCAGAGGGGGTGGCCAGAACAGTAGCAAAGGTCATTCCTTAACTTTGGACTCCTGTTGTGTCACGTTTTTCAGCATTAGAGCATTTTGTACAGCTAAACATCTCCTCTAGAAACCCACTAGTCCTGGGATTTTGTTCCAGCCAAAAAACACACCTGACAAAAAATGCTGATTACAGCCTATGTGTGCATGGACACATAGGATAACATGCTGGGGGGTTTACTAGCTGCAGAAAAAAACGTCAAAAGCCAAAAACAGCCGCTGTAGAAACGTCAGTTGTGCATGAGGACTAACTAGCATGCTTTACTGCATATACAGACTGATTTTACTGTTGTGGGTTTAGTAACGCTGCAGAAGTGCAGCTCAATTTACATTCTGTGGTGGAAAGGTGTACCTTGTAGTGGCAGGATATACTTTTTTTTTTATACTTTTATATATCTTTTTATACCGTTAAAGTGTAACTAAAAGCAAAACAATTTTTTTACTTAATTTTTAATATCGTAAGGGAATTTTATAACCCCTGACAGTTTTTTTTGGCTTCTGTGTCCCACTGAGGAAATTTCCCTTCACTTCCTGTCCTATAGCCAAAACAGAAACTGAGAAGAAAACCCTTCAAAGTGAGGGAATCCTGGTGTGTCATCAGAACTAGTGTCCTTATTGAAAGATTTCCCATTTATTAGTGTTCTGATATAAACCTCAAATTTGGGATTTTCTTTTATTTTCACTCTTTCACAGGACAAATAGAAAGGGTTAATCTCCCTAACAGGGGTAATAAACACTGACAGGGGTACTAATTCCTCTCCACTCTATCCAAAACTAAACAAAAAAAAGTTTTTGCCTTTAGTTACACTTTAAAATAGCTACCGATGATTATATAATAGTTACAGAAACTAGCCTCTGCTTTTACTTCTCCTTATGTTTAATGTACATATGCATCTGCGTGTTGTAACCCGTGACCACAGGATCAGTGCAAAATCTGGAGACATTAAGTCATAAACCTTATAAATGAAATATATGCAGACAGCGGGGAAAGTCCAGCGGAAAATCCAGAAGCCGTCTAATATTTTTACCAATCCTCACCATCACCTGAGTGTAGTCACCAGTTTCTGATCAATCATCAAAACCATCTGACCAGTGACCAAAGACTGTTGAAAATACACGTCAAATCTGTAATATAAAGTGACGGTCCCAGCATACATTTGATGTTTGTGTCTGATCTCCCGTACTAAGTGTCAGATTTATAAAGGGGAAAAAGGACCAACTGCCCCGGGCCCCCCTCTATACAAAAATCATATAAAACAATATTAAAAAAATTATATATGAATAATAATAAATAAATAAATAATAACATAATCTAAAAAGTATAATAAAAAATGACTTTCTTTTATTAATTGTATTTTGGGAAGTAATATGTTGCCGGCCATTGTCTGTAAAAGTTTTTACTCTGGACTGGTAAACTGTATCATTTTAAAAAATATTTTTGGTGGTTCAAGCAAACCACACATAGAGTGCTATGAGTGTTGTGTGCACACGTGACCTCAGAATGACGTTGTGTCAAGCATTTTAAAAATGTGTGACTGTCGCTGAGAATGTAAACCAACTCTGTGTATAAGGGCTCCCCCAAAGCTGAAGTGCCCTGCCCCCCCCAAGGTCTAATCTGGCTCTGTCCATACTGCAGCATGTCTTCCAGTTGGGCTTCATATATCTGGAGAGCAGTGTTGTCGCTCCTGTATAATATATCCGGAGAGCAGTGTTGTCGCTCCTGTATAATATATCCGGAGAGCAGTGTTGTCGCTCCTGTATAATATATCCGGAGAGCAGTGTTGTCGCTCCTGTATGATATATCCGGAGAGCAGTGTTGTCGCTCCTGTATGATATATCCGGAGAGCAGTGTTGTCGCTCCTGTATGATATATCCGGAGAGCAGTGATGTCGCTCCTGTATAATATATCCGGAGAGCAGTGTTGTCGCTCCTGTATGATATATCCGGAGAGCAGTGTTGTCGCTCCTGTATGATATATCCGGAGAGCAGTGTTGTCGCTCCTGTATGATATATCCGGAGAGCAGTGTTGTCGCTCCTGTATAATATATCCGGAGAGCAGTGATGTCGCTCCTGTATGATATATCCGGAGAGCAGTGTTGTCGCTCCTGTATAATATATCTGGAAAGCAGTGATGTTACTCCAGTATAATATATCCTGAGAGCAGTTGTCGCTCCTGTATAATATAAATTATATCTGGAGAGCAGTGTTGTTACTCCTGTATAATATATCTGGAGAGCAGTGTTGTCGCTCCTGTATAATATATCCGGAGAGCAGTGTTGTCGCTCCTGTATAATATATCCGGAGAGCAGTGTTGTCGCTCCTGTATAATATATCCGGAGAGCAGTGTTGACGCTCCTGTATAATATATCCAGAGAGCAGTGTTGTCGCTCCTGTATAATATATCTGGAGAGCAGTGTTGTCGCTCCTGTATAATATATCCAGAGAGCAGTGTTGTCGCTCCTGTATAATATATCTGGAGAGCAGTGTTGTCGCTCCTGTATAATATATCCGGAGAGCAGTGTTGTCGCTCCTGTATAATATATCCGGAGAGCAGTGTTGTCGCTCCTGTATAATATATCCGGAGAGCAGTGTTGTCGCTCCTGTATGATATATCCGGAGAGCAGTGTTGTCGCTCCTGTATAATATATCCGGAGAGCAGTGTTGTCGCTCCTGTATAATATATCCGGAGAGCAGTGTTGTCACTCCTGTATAATATATCCGGAGAGCAGTGTTGTCGCTCCTGTATAATATATCCAGAGAGCAGTGTTGTCGCTCCTGTATAATATATCCGGAGAGCAGTGTTGTCGCTCCTGTATAATATATCCGGAGAGCAGTGTTGTCGCTCCTGTATGATATATCCGGAGAGCAGTGTTGTCGCTCCTGTATAATATATCCGGAGAGCAGTGTTGTTGCTCCTGTATGATATATCCGGAGAGCAGTGTTGTCGCTCCTGTATAATATATCTGGAAAGCAGTGATGTTACTCCAGTATAATATATCCTGAGAGCAGTTGTCGCTCCTGTATAATATAAATTATATCTGGAGAGCAGTGTTGTTACTCCTGTATAATATATCCGGAGAGCAGTGTTGTCGCTCCTGTATAATATATCCGGAGAGCAGTGTTGTCACTCCTGTATAATATATCCGGAGAGCAGTGTTGTCGCTCCTGTATAATATATCCGGAGAGCAGTGATGTCACTCCTGTATAATATATCCGGAGAGCAGTGTTGTCGCTCCTGTATAATATATCCGGAGAGCAGTGTTGTCGCTCCTGTATAATATATCCGGAGAGCAGTGTTGTCGCTCCTGTATAATATATCCGGAGAGCAGTGTTGTCGCTCCTGTATAATATATCCGGAGAGCAGTGTTGTTGCTCCTGTATGATATATCCGGAGAGCAGTGTTGTAGCTCCTGTATAATATATCTGGAAAGCAGTGATGTTACTCCAGTATAATATATCCTGAGAGCAGTTGTCGCTCCTGTATAATATAAATTATATCTGGAGAGCAGTGTTGTTACTCCTGTATAATATATCCGGAGAGCAGTGTTGTCGCTCCTGTATAATATATCCGGAGAGCAGTGTTGTCGCTCCTGTATAATATATCCGGAGAGCAGTGTTGTCGCTCCTGTATAATATATCCGGAGAGCAGTGTTGTCGCTCCTGTATAATATATCCGGAGAGCAGTGATGTCGCTCCTGTATAATATATCCGGAGAGCAGTGTTGTCGCTCCTGTATAATATATCCGGAGAGCAGTGTTGTCGCTCCTGTATAATATATCCGGAGAGCAGTGTTGTCGCTCCTGTATGATATATCTGGAAAGCAGTGATGTTGCTCCAGTATGATATATCCGGAGAGCAGTGATGTCGCTCCTGTATAATATATCCGGAGAGCAGTGTTGTCGCTCCTGTATAATATATCCGGAGAGCAGTGATGTCGCTCCTGTATAATATATCCGGAGAGCAGTGTTGTCGCTCCTGTATGATATATCTGGAAAGCAGTGATGTTACTCCAGTATAATATATCTGGAGAGCAGTGATGTCGCTCCTGTATAATATATCCGGAGAGCAGTGTTGTCGCTCCTGTATAATATAAATTATATCTGAAGAGCAGTGATGTCACTTCTGTATAATATATCTGGAGAACAGTGTTGTCACTCCTGTATAATATATCTTATACCTGACTCATATCTGGAAAGCAGTGATGCCACTTCTGTATAATATAATTTATATCTGGAGAGATGCAGGGGCGGACTGACCATTTGGGCACCCAGGCACTGCCCGAGGGCCCGGGGCCAGTAGGGGGCCCCATGAGATGCCCCTGGTACCTTTCATAGACTTTTTTGGGTGTGGTTTGAGTGTGGGCTAGGACAAAGGGGCCCCATGATTTCCTAATGCCCGATGGCCCCATGAGTTGTCAGTCCGCCCCTGGAGAGTTGTGATGTCACTCCTGTATAATATGACTTAGATCTGGAGAGCAGTGATGTCACCCCTTTATAATACAATTTATATCTGAAGAGTGGTGATGTCACTCCTGTATAATATAATTTATATCTGGAGAACGATGATGTCACTCCTGTATGATATAACTTATATCTGGAGAGCAATGATAGCATTTCTGTATAATATAATTATAATATAATTTATATCTGGAGAACGATGATGTCACTCCTGTATACTATAATTTATATCTGGAGAACAATGATGTCACTCCTGTATAATATAATTTATATCTGGAGAACGATGATATCACCCTGTATAATATAATTTATATCTAGAGACTGGTGATGTCACTCCTGAACAATATAAATTCTCTCATGCTACCAGTGGTGTGCTGCCATCCACGGGTTGTGTTGTGGTTTTATGTGCACATCTTCCCTGGTATAGATCTGGGGCCACCTTCACTAGAAAGCCTCTGTATGATGTAATACACATCCACACATTGGGCTCAATTCACAATTCTTTAAAACAAGGATAAGAAGATTAATTTTTGGCCATGTGAATAATGTTTCAAACCTCATTGGGCTCTGCCAACAAAAAATATAACAGGTTTATTAAAATAAGTATCCTGATATGTTTGCTTTGGCCAATCTAAATGCACTGTGAAAGTGCAGTGCATTATGGGGTGTGGTGGTGAACAGCCCGCCGAACGCCCTTATTGTTTGTGTGTTCGCCGAACACAGGGACGGCCGATGTTTCATACAACTCAAACATTCAACACATCACTACTAAAGACCTCCAAACGTCGTGTGGCCTTCAGATTAACACAGCAGTGCGTAGAGAGCTTCATGGAATGGGTTTCCATGGCTGAGCAGCTGCATCCAAGCCTTACATCACCAAATGCAGGTCAAAGCGTGGGATGCAGTGGTGTAAAGCACGCCGCCACTGGACTCTAGAGCAGTGGAGACGTGTTCTCTGGAGTGAAAAATCACGCTCCTCTGTCCGGCAATCCGATGGATGTGTCTGGGTTTGGCAGTTGCCAGGAGAACAGTACTTGCCTGACTGTATTGTGCCAAGTGTAAAGTTTGGAGGAGACTATGGTGTGGGGTTGTTTTTCAGGGGTTGGGCTTGGCCCCTTAGTTTCAGTGTAGGAAACTCTTAAGGCGTCAGTATACCAAGACATTTTGGACAATTTCATGCTCCCAACTTTGTGGGAACAGTTTGGGGATGGCCCCTGTGATGGGCGTGGCGTCAGACCCCAGCCCTTCTCACCAACTTGTGACCGAAGGATTAGCCAATCTAAAACC